>NC_135775.1:10519543-10870991 GCF_028453695.1 Augochlora pura
CTCCGTACGGTTTGATCGACGGATGATCGGTTGCAGATTGTGCCCGAAGCTACGGTTTATGACGTGGCATTAGCGCCGGTCCGTGAAATTGCATTTCACCGATACTTGCCCGGTTCCAGTCGGTTTTCCGACGTATCAACTTCGGGACGCATCCAGGCGCCACTGTCGATCGATCAAACGATCCCCGATCGGCTTTCTGGCCGACCGTCGACTCGAACCCGGCCCCATTCATTATATGCACGCAGCCATGGCCGCCCGATTTGCATTTGGGGTTGGTTAACTCCCGATCAGGAATTACCTTCGAAGTTGAACGCCCAAGTTGCTAATAGCATTTCGAAATAATTAAGAAATACTTTTTGCTATTTTAGAAAAAATAATTCAATGCACATCTAACCGCTGTTAATAATATCCACGACTTACATGTACTATTTTCAAATTCACTATCATTTTCATGTTCTCTATAGAAAAATAGCAAAATTTCGGTTTAAAACAGTCCTATACTAACATAAATTTCTAAGATTAATTTTTGTATTCTATCGACGCACCTATGATAACTTTCGATTAGAATTAGAATTCTGTTTTAGCCAGGATTGGGTTTTCCGTGCAAGCGTATTATTATTTTTACTTGTTGTTATTAATTTCTATTATTATTATCGAATATTGTTTTTTTCTTTTCGGTTTTGTCATTGAATTTTAATACATTATCATTATCATTATCATTTTTACCTTTTCATCTCTTTTATATTAATGGTGTTTGCTCCGTTTATATGCCTGCATCAATAAATCGTTATTAGTATTAATATAACATATTAGAAAGAGAATCCTAACCTTTTCTGCTGGAATCGTGCATCGTGTCAGAAGACGTATTCGCTTTTCCCCACTTCATATCTGCACAGCAATCATAGAAGCACATAACTGCAGCAAAAATGATGTGCAGCAAGAATTATCTGCGAGACAAATCATACATAAAGCAACATGCTAACACAAACGAGACTAAGGTGGTCGTGCCAAATATTTTAAACGACGAGATTGTTGATCGGGAGCCAACCGAGAAGAAAAGTAGTCGAGTACAGTGTCTACAGCAACGGTGGATAATATCCACCACCTTAATGTGCCGTGTCTGCAATATTTTTGTAACCAGACTGCGGATCTTCGTGTGGAAAAGACAAACTTACTCCATCGACTAAAAGATTCTCTTAATGTAAGCAACGAATAAACGACTTTAACTAAAAAGAAAAAACACTGTTCCTTATTTCACAAACTTATGAGCGCAATAACTGCACAACATCTGTAAATTGCGTGGTTCGCCCCCTTTGCACTATAACCACAAATCAAATTCACGTGGTCTACTAAACATGAATATTATTCATTTCAACCGAATCGAATCAAAATTGCATTCTTTTGTTATCAATAGATCATTTACGCATTTATGACAAAAATTAGTAGACCAGATAGAAAACAGTAAAAACATTTAAAGAACTTAAAAGTTCTACTGCATTATTTTCGACCGAGTAAAATAATTAAAGGAGGAGATAAATGTCTATGCAGCTTTTGATTTTACAATATTGACTTTACATAAAAGTCCGAATTGAGAAAAGAAACGAATAGAAATAAAAGTGAATTGTCTCGTTCCGTTAGGAAAACTGTTACTTAGAATGGGGAAAATATTAATTAAAACAATTAAACAACTGAGAGTACACTACGGAAAAGATAACCGCTGTTTACGTGAACTCATTTTGACGTAGCAGGAAGTACGGGTAACCTAGTACAACCTCTGCAACCTAAAAGCGACGCATGATACACGTAAATCGGGGGTCGGTTGTGCTCTGGTATTCCGGGGTTGATCCACGGGAATTTCTTAATTTCCTCTCCGGGTAATGAAACAGAAACACGTCGAGCTGAAGTTGATCTAGGTACCGCGGAGTTGGAATGCCTTTTGCCGTGAGTTGCGGCGTAGGGGTAGTTCGTTTTCGTTTTGTTTCTCTTTCTTGTTTTGGGTGGACGGACAAACGTGTTTCGCCCGGTTAAGGATGGCCCAGCAATTACGAGGCCAAGCGAGTAATTCGTGTGTCGGTTTTGTTCGTTACAGGTGGGCGATAGGGACACGCTCACGTCGGTGGCAGCGAGGTTCGACACAACGCCGTCCGAGCTCAGCAAATTGAACAGGCTCGGAAGTACTTTCATTTATCCTGGTCAGCAGTTATGGGTACCGGCGAAAGGAGAAGGTCGACCAGGAGGCGGAACCGCAGCCGACGCGCCCAGTCCGGATCTATGCCACGACCACGAGTCCCAGGATGACCTACCTCCCGAAGAAAAAGGTAATTTTAGTTGGCCCGCGTAGCTACCACCGAGTCGTCATACGAGATATTATCGCGCCCGATGTATTTTCGTAATCTAGAATTCTCGGATCGATCCAGGCCATCGTCTTGTCCGAGATCGTTCTTCCAGGGCAATTCTTATTTTGGCCACAAAACGGCACATCTTTTTCTATTTTCTTACGATCTCGTCTCTTGGAAATGTTAGATTGTCGTCGGACACTCGCGGAGAAAATAACTCGAGAAGGTGTAATAACTCGCAGTCGTAATCAACATTGGCACTTGGTTACTCATCGACAGAATAACTCTTCTAAAATCGGACCAAACGCCACGTGCTTTTTTGGATTAGTTGTATTTGAATTTTGTATGAAAATTTTATCTAACCCAGACACAGAAATGAACAGATATCAAAAGACCTTTCGAAATGATTATAGTCCTACAACATCTGATATTATAAGTGAAACATAATTTACTAATTCCAAGTTCATTGTTAGTCGTACTTTATAAGAATAATAATGAAAATAAAAGAGAATAATAATGTAAATAAAACAGATACAGAGTGAAAGGTAATCGTTTTAAAATGCAGTAGCGTTGCACGAATTAAGAACAGCAACGAAACTCTTCCCGACAGGTCGAGTTATGGAAATACGTGATCAAGATTTTCATAATTGCGTATCTCTGCAATATTTTAGTTATGCTACCTTATGTAACTTTGTTTTTCAATGGCTGATTTGACGACAGTCGTGAACACACGATGATGGTCATAACGTTGAATAAACTTACTGCTTTTGCATATGAATGATTTGTAACGTTTAAGAGTGGTGTTCGTCGTCTTTGTTCGGACGATCTTCTAACAATCGCATCAAGGTAGGAAAACCTTTGCGATACCAATCGATGATCGACATTCTATTTAACGCTGCGAGTACCTGCCGATGTGACGGCAATTGTTGCCAATGTTGCGTGAGATTCGATGGATTTATTGTTGATGCTTAGCTAATGCAACCAACCTCCATCGCAATAACAGCGCCTCCCTCCGCGACCGTTGTTTGACGTGTTTGAGCCGCTATAATTTTTCAAACGCCAACAATGATGTGGTCGGTGTAGCAACCGTTGACACACGATATTGCATTTACGTGTGCGGGTTCTATAACAGGTACTTTATAACGCTGTACATGGAAAGTGCTCCGATTGAGTACTCGAAACTTTCATATTAGTTCACGGTAGTTTGATAGATTCTTGGTCTATGAACGCACTCGTGTAACCCATATCGAGCACTACATATACTCTGGATATCCCGTCTTAAGTATTTTAAGTACTTTAGATACACGAGTGTCGGTGGTATTCTCGGGATTTTATATGATACAAATTTGTTGGTAGTGATCTTCAGTGCTTTGAGTTCTCAAGTACTCTAGTTACTTCAGTTTTACTGATACTCCAGGATTTAAGATATCTGGATACCTTAAGTGTATTTTACAGAATCAACATTCCGCAAATTCGAATATTTTATAATACCTAGAAGTATTTCGTTAGTCGCCGTACCTGTTTCAAATACTCGAATACGTCACACTTAAGTACAAGGTTTCCATAAAGTCGACTTCCTCCACGAAAAGAGACAAACTACAATTTGTTGTCGCATATGGAATTTCTGTAGTCTCGAATATTCCGCCGCGCTCCTAATTGTGGCTAATTCATGCAGGCGTTCCAACGGCGCGTGATTGGGTGTCGATATCGAGGCGTCTTATTGCGTGGTTGCCATAAACCGAAAGCAAAATTGACGTGAGCACACCTCTATGAATAATGGAACAGTGGGCGGCGTGGTTCGTTCAGGTGAATCGGATTGACTCACCTGGCCAAATATCAAGATGAATTGGGTCTCGATTGTATCTGGCCAAGTGTCGCATCGAATATTAATGGCTGTCTATTGCATTCGCACGTATCGCAGATATGTATAACGCCCCGTGGTGGCTGCACTAGTTGCAGCCTGGTTACCGGGCACCTACACGTTCGAAACATCTGCACTTCGGACTAATGACACGACATAATATTTTCCCGACCGGGACGATTTTCCGCCAATAAAGCGTCAGCAAATTCTGTCGGTGGCGTAACACGCTTTTATGCTCGCATGAGAATCCTTTTCGTTACCTTCACCTAGTTAGACACTTTACCAGCTCCGCGTAACATTGCGGCTCTATATATAAAGGAATTGAAATGTTAAGGGTTTCTGGGAATCGAATAAAACGGCGAGATTACTTATCGTTCGAGAAATTCAGTCGGGAATTATAGGGCACTGGAAAACGAGTGGGGTATTTCGTCATTGGGTGGCGCCACGTTATGCGAACCGACCACCACTGAATCAATTCGCCTGAAATTAATGCCGGGAAGCACGCGCGGATCAGTTATGTCGATCAAATGAGCAAAGTGCATATTCGTGAAAAAAATGGTAGGTTTACGTAAGGTTACCGTGCAGTTTTATGCGCTCGTGGCATGTGGTAGCAAGGGAACTAAAAATCGATTTTCCGGGAGGTCCATGTGTTTCTTTTTCTGTCTAACTTCGAGCCCCGTGTATTTAACTCTCGCGCTCTCATTCTTTCTCTCAGTCTTCCTCTGCGAACCTATACCGATTGTGAGTACAACTTTGACAGACAGTATAACTGATAAGCGCGATTTAACCTGGTTGGATTTTCTTTTCCCAAGTTGAATTATTTTCTATTAAGAATATTGAAATTTATTTTTACGACCAGCATTGTCATTTAAACATTATGTTCCTTATGAAATATTCTGATTACCATATTTCTATTAGCATATCCGTTGATCTCTTTAAAGGAAGATATTTCGTGGGTAGAAATTTAAAGCGTTCATGGCCATTATACATTTTCTTTACGAGAATGACCTAATAAACATAAATAAAGTTCATGACTGCGGTAAACGTGAACTCATTTAATTGTATAGGGGTTTTTAATTTTATAGCATGATATTATACTTTTTATGCAGCTGCTTTTTTGTAGCCTGTCACGTATGTATGCGCATTATTATGATGCGTCAGCTGATCGGCGTCACGATGTAAACTCACGACAGCCAACATGGCGTCGTTGTTGTATATACAACATAACCTGTACGTCAGGAAACACGCGATGCATGCTGGTTTAACGTCAAACGGGGCACGAATGTTGCCGTTATGCATTCATCTTATATTCTCATTGAATTCGGTGCCATTACATAGGAATTCGATCACGTATTACAAGCTCGGTCAATTTAAATTTAAAAGGCTCTGCAGTTTTGAATGATTAATGGAAAATTATATTTCGTGTAGTCTTTGTTTCGTTTAACATGGGTACGTGGCATTGAAATATCGTAAAAACAGTTAGTGTTGACGTTTTTATTGGCGCAATTTTAACATTTCATGTTATCGTTTACAGAACTTCTGGACAACTTGAGGCCTGTCTCACCCAAACCAGGCCATATGGAACGAGTCAAAACACCTCTTGGTATATCAAGTACAGTCATACAGGAAGAAGAACAACCATATAAAGAAAGATTTTTGAAAATTGATGTTCGTCATGTCACTGACGGCCAGGTAAAGATCAATCATTATGTATCTTATATCTGTTCTGCTTACCAATCGTCTTTGCTATTGCCATGATTTTAATCAATTAATTTTACTACCTATTTATAGGGTGTTATTGGTGGAGTACTATTAGTCACACCAAATGCAGTGATGTTTGACCCCAATGTATCAGATCGACTTGTAATCGAGCATGGAGCAGAGTCATATGGCGTTATTGCCCCAATGGAGTTCATAGTAAATGCTGCAATTTATTATGATATTGCCCACATGCGTGCTTCTCACAGAGAGCCAGCACAGTTGGACAAAAAACCAGAAATTTATTACATGAAAAAACCTACGCAAAATGATAAAAGTCAATCACCAGGAAAGGATGAAACTTTTCCAGAACTAACTACAGACGATAATGAGAGTGTTTGCAGCAGCGCAGAGAGAGATGGAGATGCTTTTCCAAAGGCCTTTGAGAGAGATCTCGTCACCCCTACTAATATTCAAACTGTAAGTTGTTTTTGACAACTTGATCTTTATCTTTCATAATTAATTTAGATGTATCAATTGTTAATTAAAATTGATTCTATTCGCTGTACAGGAAGAAACTATAACAACAACCAAAGAAAAAGAAGAAGAAAAGGAAAAGGAGACTAAAGAAGTGGAGTCTGATGGTGGTCAAGCAATTAGGACATTAGAGGAACGTAGACGTTCTATGCTTGACCACCATTGGGCAGTTCCTAGTAAAGATCGATGTACATTATCAATTGAGGATGAGCAACAAGATTCATTAAATTCTGACAAGGTAGATTATTGTGTGAAATTGGAACATGATTTTCATTGACTATGAACTATGTAAAACAATTGATTTAATCGTTTTCAGACCGAACCTACGAAAACGAAGCCGAATGCCGAAGACGAAGAAGGATCTCTAGTCAAATTGTCATGCCACGACTCTGGTATCGACATTCGTGACCCTAATCCCCCATTCCCAGTAGTTGTACCTATTCCCTCAAAGAAAGTATACTCAGACGCAGATATTGTCTTATCTTCAGATTGGGTACCTCCTATTACTATTGCCCCGACGAACATTACAACTGACACTCTTGATAGTGGTTCTGCTATAAATGGCAGGAAAAAGGCGAGTTCAGTATCTTTTAGCTTAGACAGTAATGCGGAGGAACCCGAAAAAGATGAAGAGCACAAGGATGACGATAAACAAGAGACTCGTAGAAATAAGGTAACATTGGAGTTGATATTTTTAATGTATTTATTTGTAATGTAATATTTATAATGTTATGGTTTTAACGTACATGTTACAATGGTATTCTATTTCAGGTGTTAAAGAGATTGTCGTATCCATTATCGTGGATGGAAGGACTGACTGGTGAGAAAGAAGACGAAAATAAGTCTGGATCTGATAAAGTTGCAAGCTTGCCAAACAGTGCGGATTCACATCATTCGTCTGTCTTCAGTAAAGTTTTCTCAAGGTGATAATCTATGTTACTTTTATCTTAGAAAATTTGTATTAACAATTTCTTCTAATAATCTACGTGGTACTAACATTATTCTCAGATTTATAAGACGCTTGTATGTTTTACTATTTCTATTTATATCAAGAGTGACTAACAATCGTTCGAAACCAGACTTTCACATTTCCCATATATGTACATGGTATGGGAAATCTCCTATTACATGATATAACATTTTACTGTTTTCTTTTACCACGTGTGTTACTGCTTTCTGCTGAACTTATATAGAACGTTTAACATAGATATGATACCGGAGGCTGTTCATAATGAAACTAAGCTACATCATACATTTTTTCAAATAATTTTTTCATGCTACTTATAATTGCGCCGAGTCAACGAACGTGTTTTACTATGAATGCCCTCATTGATTATAACATATAGAATATTCATTAGTTACGCCTAGAAACGAGTGGCTTATTGCATTTGCGATACGCGTTGAGATATTGTTAGCTTTTTTTTATTCATCGAAGGAGTAATCGAACCAAGAGAATGAGAGACATCCAGTAACGTCCAGAGATTGTCGTCAATAACGTAACACCATCATAGTCTGTTACATCGTCAAAATCCTTATGGAAAGTGTTACTCTCTTTTACAAAGTACTTCATAAAATGTGAGCATAACTTTGGTAATAAATTCTCATCAATGGAAGATATTTAACTTTCCTTGTTAGTAATTTGAAGAGATTACGTTTCACATTTTATGAATTATATGTGGCACAATGAAGCGAAGGTAGTCGAAGATACATTTTAGACTGTGATGGTATATCTGTGTGTTTAATTAAAAGCTTTACTGTCGTTTCTAATGTAACTAACAAAGAATATGTAATGGTGGTGGATATAAGCTCGCCGATCAACCTGGTGAGTGACTTTAGCTCGGGCCTGTTTGCTAAAACTCCCAGCGAAGAGAGTGGTGGGGGCGGTAGGACTGGAGGAACACCTCCTCTTACCGCCTCCTCTCTCTCCCAGGACTCCAGCAATCCTCAGTTTTCACCTGGTCCAGGAGGGCTTATGGGGTGAGTTTGGGCCCGGTTCCATCAACCAGCAAATTGTTGTATTTACTATACTCTCGGACTCCCGTTTTTCTGATCCTGCTGTTCTCCGTCATTTACCTTGAACCGGCTCTCCGTATTTATCGTTTAACAATAATTCGATTAGCTCTATAGTTTCTCTGTGTTACATACACCCTCCCAATTCTCCTCACCCGTAACTTAAGTTCGCCTGATGTCTCTTCCAGTCTGATTACATTTCCATAGACTGTTTCCAAAGTTTTGTAACCAAATTGTTCACTCTCAAGCTTCACACTCACCCCTTATTTCGCTACTCGTCCCTTATGTTACTTTGAGCCTTCTGTGGGCTTCAGGTCAGCTCTCTTTGCTCCCGCTTTCAGGTAAACGTTACTTACTTTTTCAGAAACTCTGCCACCACCACTGATTTCGTGACACATGTGCCAATATACGTTTATATAAATATATACATTCATATATGTGATACACATATTTTTATACGAATACACATATCTATAAATATGTTATATAAATATAGCAAATACTGCTTACAAACAACACATCACCACCAGATATCGAACACAGCGTATAGTATAAAAACCCCTGAGCAGCCACCTATACTTTATTTCGCCGTACAATGCGTTGGACGATACAAAGTTTACCTTCTTGAATGTTGTCATCCCCTACCCCACCACAAGTTTGATGTTCTTTACTATTTATGTGTTGCAACATAATCGCTGTGTCGAAATTATGGGCATTACCTGGTGCTTGTAGTTTCGAATATGGCAGTAGATCATACGCAAAGACAAGTCCGTAACTTGGCTCTACGATTTCCTTTCAGACGATCTTCCGTTGGTACGTTCATCAGACAACAGCCGTTAACATCCTCAGGCAGCAGCAGCGTCGACAGCAGCCGAGGCAGCAAAACTTCATCTGCAGCACCACGATTGGACTACCGTAGCATGGTTTCTGTCGAAGACATGCCCGAACTGTTCGTCAGTTTTGACAGTAGGTATCTGGACCCATTGATCCTGTTACAAACAACATATATTATACACTCTACGTTTCGGAATGATTGACTTAATAATCGTGAACACGTACAGGTTCCCTCTATTTCAACGACTGTTTCTCTTATACAGGTAGTCTGCTTTTCAGGCTCTGAGCCGATGCATTTTGGTAATAGTGATTAAATTCAGACTACACTAAATACATTAAATTATTCAAAAGCAACAGATAACAATTAAAACAATACAATACAGAGAATATGCTGTGAAAAACAGATTTTTGATTCAAAGATATTTGAAGAAGACGTGTGAATCTTTTATTTTCCAGTCATTTGTACTAGTAAATGTACTATTCAGTGTACGATTAGTTTTGTCATTTTTACTCAGATGCGTCAGTTTACATACACAAATGGAACACCACGTATACTAAACACTTCTTAGATGGCGTACTTTCTGTACATGGGATCGTTATCGTACTAGATGAAAAGAAAATGATGTTATAATTGCAAACTGTAGAAAATTTAAAGTTACAGCTACAACTAATATAAAGTTTTACAATTTAAATGTCTCTCTCGGGCGATAGTTATACCTAACTCTAAACGGGGTTTCTTTCTGGAATTTTTTCTTACTGTCTTAAGATCGCCCAGTACACAAGAAACACGCCACCGTGGTAACGAGTGTTCGTTTCCAAGGGATCGATACGATATTGTAATTAATTACACGTAGCCACGAGTACATAAAAACGAAATGGCAATAAAGATGGCAAACGGGAATATTACATATCACGCACTGCACTTGCTCGTATGTATAGACGGCTTCTTAAACGATCTGTTACTTTGCTAGTGCATTTATTATCCCTTTCTTCGAATTTTTGAGCGCCTTTGGATTCGATTTCTAAAAGGTAATACCAGAAACTAATCAGGAATTACATTTATTCATCTCTGACAAGCAAAAAAGTATTTCAACGAATTCCAAAGTTACCAAATGCGCTTGCATTTTTTAGTATATGTTAACGTAGTCTCGATATTTTCTATATTTTCAAATTTCGCTCGTTTGTCATTACTATACTGTAGATTTTAAGAGTTTAAAAACTGGCGAAAGCTCATTCAATTTCTCAGATTGCAATACAATGACTGAAGAAGAGAATCAATAAAACTCTACTTTTAGTTTATTGTACCGTTTGTATTCTACCGATTAGAAGCACTATAAATATCGTACGTAAATAGGAACCAGTGATTGCAATAGAGTGAAACGAATTAATGAACTGTTCAGTTATAAATATTGATATTTATGAAATTGTGCTTCTGCGGTATTGAATATCATAGAAAACTGTATTAGGTATCAAGATTGAAAATATCATGAACGAATAAAATCTGCAGTCTAGTCATTACCAGTTCTACATTTTTATCAAGTTTAATCTCTCGTTACTTTTAACTACGCTGTCCCTTGGATTCAAGCGATTTTCGAATTTCGAACGCTTGACACAGATTCTGGAAACAGTTTTTTGGTCATGATCTCTCGGCCTGGATTCTGCGGTCACAATAGGCACCTAGAGTCCAGACCCAGTATTTCTTCATTATCTCTCTCATTGTTGTTAAATTAAACGGAGACGTTGTCGTATCTCCAAGATATTGAAACCTCTTGCTCCACTCGAACTATATTCTTATCATTTCGAAAATTCTGATCAATTTTCTACATCTAATACAGTAATTATTACGCCCGTGGAACGCAAGGGGTTTCGCCCGTTAGTCTGCCGACAATTATTCATACTAATGCAGTAATGTCATATGTTTTTGTTGTCCCTCTAGTCCAAGCACCTAATTTTCCCGAACTCGAAGACCTCGGTAGGTTCATACAGTATTAGCTTGCTTATTTTCTACCTCTCGTGTATCACCTTCCCGCTAGAGCTCGCACATTGTCATTGATTCCCAACCTTTTGTAGACTTTGAGGTAACAATTCTTTGAGAGATTAAACACAAAGGAACCATAAACAGCTCTTTTTAAATTGTCATCTGCATACAATTGTCGACATTCTCGAGGTCAGCGGCATCTTAAAATTTGTTAGAACTGATCTAGGAAGGTGAACAATTTAACAGAAGACTTCTGCGAATTAATAGGCAAGATTTTCTATTTTGATGATTCTTTTCCTTGGCCGATTAGACTACATCTACTTTTATGTTCTGCTGAGTTTTCTTGAAGTCTTCTATAATGAGAAGAGTTCGGGCGAGATAAGATAGATGTTCAGCAGAGATGTTTTGTCTTTTCTCTCTTATCTTACATCCGCGCATGTGCTTCGTTCCGTTCAATTCATTACTTGGTCATTATTCCTCATTGTATCGTTACCTTGAAGTATACAGTATTTATCATGCAATCCACAACACCGTCCCCCTCATCTTGCGCTCGATTTTGCCTTTGCACCTGCACATTGTGTATTTTACCTGTGTTATGTATTGGTATACTTGCTGCTGACAACCGGTCGCCGATTTCGAGCACTCGCCACGACACTATTGTCACTTGATACACACTCTTCTCTTCCGTGTTCCTTCTGCGATGATGTTGTCTTGTACATTGTGGGATTTGAAATTTGCTGTGAGAAATTGAAAGGTTTTCTTTGTCGTTATCTTCTTTTTCTCGGTATACAACATTTATTTGTATATGTATATATATATAAATAAATTTTTATATTTATATATACAACTATCAAAGGATTAATAATGGTAAGGTTGATGTATACAGCGGTTGTTTTTTAATCGAGTACTGAATTTTGTTCAATTTATGACGTATCTAGACGTATTGTTATTACAGTATTTTAATGTTGCGAATGTCTGTGATCGATGGAGCTTTATGAATCTGTCTCAATGATCAATGGATTGTCAGAGAATGGAGGCTGGGCCGTGCTTCTTTTTTGCTCCGCCTTAAGTCACACCCTTCGCATCTCATTGGTGGAAACGCGCCCCGTTCAAATATCCTTCTGTCTGTGACAATTGATGATTCTGCCGAGAAAAAGGAAAAAAGTGAATTAAAACGAACCTTCGTCTCATCTGCGATCCCAAATCCATGTCACACATTGTGCTCCTGTACTATTTTTGTGTTTGTGCGTCCATGACGATGAATTCTTCCAAGTAATTAACTCCGAATGTAACGCTTGATACTCTACGGGAAAAAAGCTTCTTACGAATTTATTTTCCTCTTTTTTTTCTGGTAAACGAATCTGCGCATTACTACACAAGAAGATCTGTCTCAGCGCCATAAATATTGTATAGAATGATCTTTTGGTCGAATTGGAGATGTGTTATATAGCGTGTTAAAGTCACTTCTGGAAAAGAATCGAATCGTGCATTAGATTTAAAACAGATAAACCCCAATTTATGATCATGTACTGCATTGAATCTTTCTGTCGAATTATATAGAACTTATACCGCGACCAGCCCGTTCCTGCGAGGATCCACCACTGTACCTGAGACTGCGCACCGGAAGACCAAAGGACAAGAAGATCCCGCGGTCCACGCCCATCATGAGCTACGGAAAGAAGAAGCTGCGACCTGAATACTGGTTCAGCGTGCCCCGCGATAGGTAAGTTAAGTTTTCATCCTAAAATAAGTATTATTAATAACATCTCCACAAAACAACAGCTGGCTATAAAATTAGCGGCTTGAATGAAAAACAATGATACACATTACTGACGTTCAATCGTCCATTGAAAAAGGGAAAATTATTAAGGCTGGGAAAACTAAACTCGAAATTACGTGGTAGAAAAAATGTTTCAACACTTTTGTAATTTCCTTTATAATAGTGGTCTTGCATGATAATCGTGGAAGTTACTAAGATGTGGGAAAACCTAAAATTGGTTTATATCACACAAATAAGCTCTCTTCTACATTATAATTCTCAGAATACAAGTGATAGATAAAATTAAAAAATAATTTCAAAGAAGCGAAAGTAATTCAAAATAACGTCAACATCAATTGTTTACAAAACTTCGAAGTAGCATATTACCATTTCACTATAAGAAATAAATATTTTAGGCCACGATTCTAATCGCGAAAATTGAATGCAAACAAATTGCTCTACACGAGTGTCCCGATACTTGACGTCGGCCGTGCAAAGGGATGGTATTGGGTAAGTGACTCGAAACGCGCGTTGTTGCGCGTTGGAACAAGGTCTTGTCGTTCGGTTCGTTTCTGAGATCGTTGTCCGATCGGATTTCGATACGCGATCGTAACATTTTAGCGTGTACACGTGAACCGAGCATGGCATCACGTGACGACCCAACACGAGTCGAGTCCGCGTATCATCGAACGTGTGCGTCTCCCGCAACATTTCCGTTCCGTGGCTGGCAAACGCGATATTAGTCTGGCCGCGGAAAGAAAACGCGACGGGAGCGCGCACACCTGAAGTATAACCCAGCTTTTCGTTCACGAAATCAGTCGGACTACGAAGCACCGCGGCGGTTCCAACGCGGTGACGGCGCACTCGTGCTATAGTTATCGCGCAGTATAAATAGTCGGTCATCGCGATTGTTACGTCCTTTACAAACCGTACTTGTTCGCCGCGAAATCGAACGATTCGGCGACCGCGTGTTCATCGTCACGTGTTTCGGGATTAGGTAACGGGTCGGTGCCAGCTGCCGATGTTGTTAGCTATCGTTTCACACCTGTAGCCTACGGAAGAGACCTGCTCGTTTCCGACAAGGAGACGAACGGAGAACGGTTCGGGCACAGCTAGCAGAGCAATTAGTGCTCTTCGTTTAATCGTGTCAGACTGTATTCGAACGCTTACGTTGCTGCATCGTTCATCGTGTTCACGGATGTATACCGAGTGATTCACCTTTGGTAGTGGGCTTAGGTGAATCGCCTTGTATTAACACTTTGACTGCCACGCTAATAACTTCAAAACTTTCATAAGATTCAAGTATATTATTTAATCTTTAAATTGGAAATTTGATTTGTATGGCATCCATTACTTTGCCAACATTATTATGTTTTATGCTAAACACATATATTTATGGTGAAGATATAATAAATTAGATTAAAAGTTAATTGTTGAATTAGAACAAATAATTTTGTTTATATAGACTACGCAGCAGACAAACTGTTGAGACGGGTTCATTTATCTGATTGGTACTTGTAATAATATGAAATTATATTGTAGAATATTCATGCAGTAATGTGGAATTAAACTTACCAACGAAAGTTAAGAAACATTGTTACACAGATGCGTATTCTTGGATGTAGCAAACCTTCTTAACAGAGGATAAAAATTATTTTTTGTTTCTATTATTTTTTTATTTGTTCCGTGCACTACATAAAACGACATTGCAATATAAACAATGTGTTATATGTTTTAATATGTACTTTTAACCTAATAAGACGTATACTTGTTAAAATATCAGATTTTACTCAATTGTTAACGATGTGCAAGGTTTTCTAACTTTTGTCGGTAATTATAGATAATGTTTTCTTGGGAAATTCCTTGAACGAATAGGTGAATGTTACAATTTGCAATTGTTAGCGTTCGTATACTTTCGTAAACCACTCTACTACAAAAATCTTCTTATTTGAGAAAAATAATGTCTTATTAATATTTCGTTACGAATAGTCACGCAACACCGGTTATCTTGTTAGCGTCGAGGAAAGAACGAGCATTAGAATCTTAAGGAAACGAGTTTGCATTATTCGTCATTCAGATAAATTCGAACGTCTTATCGCTCACTCGTGGACATTTGCACCTGCTTAGTCAACACGTTATTCGGTGTAGCTTAATAGCAGACCAGTCTAATCTGGGTTTTCGTGTTTCATCGCAAAAAATTTCCATCGGGTAATTTGTTCTGCGCGGACAGAACATTCCCTCGTGCAGCACTGTAACATCGTTGTGTAATTCTTATAATTCGCTCTTTATCTCGCAGCCAATTTCAGACCAATGCTTTCGCGTTGGTAACTTATCAGTTCGTCTACTATTTATGGATTAAGAACTTGCTGCAATTTTGCAGCTGACCTGAATTTCGATAACTTGATAAGCATATGTAACATTTGTCAAAGCGTAATGCGACTTATATCTTTCCATGGAACGTTCTGTGCAGAAGTTTTCTTCGATTGTAACTCGCATGAGTTACACCCGCGTAAACATCCGTAAGCAATTATCTATTGAATTCTCCGTTGATGATTCTCAATGTTCATTTTTTCATGTTCTTTGTTTGAATACTAAAGGTTACCATCGACTTAAGAGTAAAACTTTCGGAACTCTTTTTCTATGCTCGTAGGTTCCGCATGATAAATGAACGTTATTGATAAAGTGTGGATAAGAAAAAGATAGGTGACGCGCGGCGTCAGTGTCGATAGATAAGGCATTTCCATGCACGCTGTGGAAGGTCAGAAAAAAAATCATTTGAATAACAGTAGTAGTTTCATTGCTGGACAGAGAATGTACATTTAAATTTTAAAAGGTTATGAATGGTCTTCGAAAGAAGTGAGTCTAATGAAATTGTGTTCTCTCTAACAATATTTTATCCTTTTATGTCAGTAAAATGTAAGTGAAATACAAAAAGAAAACAGTGAATTCCGAAGAGAAATTTAAGACCATCTTTACAGTGTTTTCAATGCACTAAATCTATAGATGACTCGCGTGTGCACCCGATATCAAAATTCGACAATTTTAAAAATCTCTCGGGTTGTAAAGCCAATTACGCTAAGCGACCGAATTGTTGTTCATCTATTTAAAGAGAAACAACCGTTTTGTTCAATAAATAGTATATTTACAAATAATTACAGTTTAATTGCACAAGATTGAACTAGAAAGATACTTTCTTTAATTGATAATAAATTGTTGAATTAAATGTTGTTCTTGCGCATCTTAATCTTTAATACTAAATTTAAAGCATTATGAAATAGGTTAGAAATTAATCGGTTAGTAGCGAAATAAAAAGGAAAGGTAAAAAGGTAGCAGCAAATTCCAAGCGAATGACCGAAACGGTACGAACTGACGCCTGCCATAAACCGCAAATATGCTACCGATTAAGTTTGCAGAACTTTATTGTACGGAAGTGCAGTGATTACTTTATTGCCGGAAAAGATACAATTGCGGTTCTAAGGAATCGTACACCTAACAGACAGTATATTTTATGACAGGCATAAAGGGATTCTCTGAAAATTAAGCTATTTCTTACGAATTCCGTTGGAGGACAGAACCAAAACTATTACAACAAGAAATAAATGTTTTACTTACGTTTCTTGCAATTAACGTGAAATATTTTACTTCGCATGAAGATCCCAACTCAATAATGACATACACCCAAGTCTGATTTTACACAACTTTGATTTAAGACGGAAAAATAATTTCAATTTCCGTTTTATACGGTTATATTTGGTTTAGCGCGGTTAAAAAAGTTGTTCGATTTAAACCTTAAAAGTAATTACTTCCATTAATCGTAATTTTCTACAATACCGTTGTCAACAAACATTGAATGTTAGTCCCGGAAGTTTGCTCTTAGGTTCTTGCGCAATACATATCAGGCTAAAAATATATTACACTTTCGTGAGAGTATAATGTGACGCTAAGTTTGTAAATGTGTAAACAATGCAGTGCTAAAAAACGATAGTGTTAAGAAACTAATGAGATACGTAATCGATAAGAGAACAAAATCGAATCAAACTTGGATTTTTATAAAGACTCTTAACCCTTTGCACTCGAGTGGTGACTTTGAGGCACCACTGAAATTAGAGCACGGTCCAAATTAATTTTCATATTTCGAAAAATTAGATTTCAAAAATGATTAAAAGTATAACTGTTGTTGCAAGAGTTACAAGATTCATTTTCATATGTATAAAATACATTTTGTCATATAAAATGGAAGTGCTATATGTCAGAAAGTTATTTTAGAATTAGTGTTCAAATGGCTTCGAGTGCAAAGGGTTAATAAAGTTTTTTATGTGAATCCTTTTATTCACATTTTACTTATATACGCGATGTCTTTTATACACAGTTTTTTCTGGATCTAATCGATCGTGTAAAAACAAAATTGGGCATACTTCGACGGTAATTAATTCTGTAAGAGCGTCTTGTAAAAATTATAAAGCTAATAGAAAATATACATTCCATTTTCTCGTAATCAGCGCGTCGTATGAAGACGATATTATATTTTCCACTTGCTTTTGCGTGAGTTGTGAGTTGATTTCCTATGCGATTGTGCCATTTGATACAGTGAACTTCTCTTCGTTGAATGCGATGTGTACAGAGCTCAAATGAATTGTACCGTTTCTAGGGGGGCGTTTTACGCCACCAGCGGCAAGAGTTGTTGCGTCGACAATTCAGCGAAAAAGAAGACGCGCATTACAACGAGAGAACACAATTGAAATTAGCAAGCCGCGAGACGCAACCGACACTTATGTACACGTCAGCTTAGGTAATCGTCGTTGCTGCAGACAGTCCTCCGTGACTCATTTAGCTAATTCCTCTCAGTCAGCCGGTGCGACTCTAACTAGTACCACGTTTGGATTCTTCTCGGTTACGTCAGAGTGTCGTGACAGTTTCTCCTCAAGCACCATCCCACGCCGATCTACGTATCATACAGCTTCCACTGCGATAGCGGACTCGATCAAAAAATAATACAAATTTTTGGTCGATTTTCCTCAGGTTATTTATCGAAGGAGTATTAGTATTTTTTAAAGAATTTTCTGAAAATCAACCGCGATTATTTCCACCAGTTTTAACTAAACCTACCACGGTTGTTTTCCAATTCTCCAATGTTTAGAGACTCTATCATGGAAAATGCTTGAATAAATTACATTATCGGAGCTAATATATTATTCCTTATGCAAACATTTTCTATGAAATAGTCTCTAAACTTTACAGAATAAGGAAACGTTCGTTCTGACCATTTTGGTGTTGACTAATCGAAGAATATAGGAACTTTTGTTATGCCATGATAATCCTAGTTCCAATTATAGCTCCAAACGTATAGAACACTCGTTCGAATCAACAACCGTATCGCGCCCGTAGTTTCTGAGAATAACGTGGGTCAAGGTTGAAATAACTATGCTCGCAGAGAAACTCGTTCAAAGTTACTCCATCGCGCGCGTCATCGATGTCCTTTCAGCATCTTTTACGAGCACGCAAATCGCGCGAAAAAAATCGCGGGAAAATGCTTAGTTAAGAAGAATGAAATCATCAATTATAAGACATCGTCGCTGATAGTTCTATTGACGACGCAGGCTGGTTGAATACAATTTGTAAAAACCGTAAATGCGTTTGTTTGTCCACCTTATCAAGCTGCTGATTTGACGAGTTCGCTAACGAAACGAGAACCTCATTGACGTTTTTATTTCGCTACGTTGCGACAAGTGGCGTCAGCGACGAACCCGTGAAATACGCGTTAGAGGGGAGGATGAGTGAGACAAACGATAGTTAACGGGGCAGGTGCTTGTTCAATTACCGTTTTCGTGGATCATCCTAGACGACGATGAATCTTCGATAATCGCGTGTAGGGGAGTTTCAAGGTCGCGCGAGCAAGAGAAGAAATCTGGAATGTGAAAACCCCGTTCGCGGCTAATTTTAACGCGTTGGTTCCCCGGTTGTCGTTCCAGATGCAGCTTCTCAGTGTAAAAATAGTCGAATCTGTTAGGTTCATGGGAGATACCGAACGGGATTAATGCACCGGTGGTCTGAGAGGTAGGAAACGTCCTTGCAGGGTCGACGACACACGGGACACGCGATAGAACGTTAGAGAAAGTTGCGGCCGACACCGTTGTACCAGAGACATTGCAATCGGATATACATATAGATCTATCGATACCGGAACGACACAATCGCAACATGAACTGGACTTTAAGCGCCGTCAGCAACGCGGTAAACTTCCTTTACAGCGAACATGTGTCGCCAGCAGTTAGCAACATTGCGCCTTATGTCCACCAAAGGTACATGCTCGATTTTACTTAAACTCTGTGTCTTTAGTTAATTAAATTTTTCATTTATGGCTAGACAGCAAGCTTTATACATTCATAGCAAAAATGAATAGATATAATACATATAAAACAGTGAAAATAATAGTAAAAAACTAAGGATGTTGATGTGTCAATTTAAATTTATTAAAATTGCGAGAGAAAGAACAAAAATTGTTCTATGCTCTGCGATTTAGGCAGATCATTTTCATCTCACGTAAAGATCCACAGTAAATTTATGGCTTGTTTCGTGGAATAGGAGGTAACAAGTGTATCAACGTATCTATCTTGTGGAGTATAATCTTTATAACAAATGACTTTATATGACTTTATTTGCGCAAAATTCAGTCGTGCCTGAGAGGTTAATAAGTAGCGTATTTATAAATGTTTGTAGTTGAATTGCGCA
Source organism: Augochlora pura (assembly GCF_028453695.1). Lineage (NCBI taxonomy): Eukaryota > Metazoa > Arthropoda > Insecta > Hymenoptera > Halictidae > Augochlora > Augochlora pura. The sequence continues at coordinate 10,539,286 of NC_135775.1, forward strand.
AGATTAAACTGCAGGAGTATTTTAGTTGATGGATAATAGATTGTTGAATTGAATGTTGTTGTTGCGAGTCTTAACCTTGAAGACTGAATTCCAAGCACTATGAAATAGTCTTGAAACTGATTAGTTAGTAGCGAAATAGAAAGAGAAGTAAAAAAACATATAGCTCACAGTGCCGTAGTTAGCAATAAATCACGACTGGGTAACCGAAACCCGGGTGACCAAAACAGCGCAAACTAACGCCTGTCACAAACCGAAAATATGTTTGTTAATATGTCATAAACCGAAATAGATACAATTGTGATTCTAAGGAATCGTGTACCTATTACACGGGACATTTTATTAAAGGGCATAACAGGTATTGTTTCGCTAAGCCAAAGGGGATTCTTTGAAAGTTAGACTAGTTTCAACTTGAAATGGAGACAAAGTTATTCTGAAAAAGATCAGACAATGGTAAATTGTATTAAGGTCTGCAGTTTTCGTTGGCATAAGTGGGACTTCTGTTTAAACTGCAGTGACTTCATATTAGTAATCCAAGATTTCATTTGCGATACTAGATACGAAAAAGTTACAAACAGGCTTTGAAGAGAAATTATTAATACTAAGCCCACCAAGCTCTAAAAGCGACTTAAGACAATTGGTTTATAACGATTAGGAGACTATTTATTTAAGCCCTTCGTCATTTTTATTCATTTGCTATGAAAAAGTATTTACGATTTCTGAAACTCTATTTAAAAAATGTGAAACCGGTCATTTTAACCGGCTTGGTGAGTTTAATATGAAGTAAATATGTTTTATTGTAGCAAAAAAAAATGAAAAAACTTTAATACATTCTGCAACAGGAAATCGTAAACCAGCTATATCACATGTTAATTGGATTACGTTAATACTGCGACACGTGTAGCTTCTGAATATAAATCATGCATCGAGCGAATGATTTTATTAAATAAATTCCGTTGTCGCGATCGTGTAAGTATTAACGTCAGAGTTCCTAGGACGATGCGAAAGATACATTATTGTTTCGTGACCTGGAAACATTCAATAATGTTCAGTATGTCGTGCCGTCCTTCTTTGTAACTGATAAATAAATTACATCAGTTGAATCGTTTTTCAACATCAGTATCGATAGTGAAATACAGCATTGTGGTTGTGAAATTGAGGAATCAGTATAAGCTACGAATTTTCATCTCCAAAATCATTTATTCGATAGAGTCCATTTCGTTGAAAAAATTATTCAAAATTGAAACATTTATTTGACGACATTCCAAATTCTTTTAAAACTCGTTTGATGATATTTCCTTTTTAAATTCATTCGATGACATTTCATATTCCTTAAAAAGTCAATTGATTTCATTGTAAATTTTTGAAACGGTCATTCGATTGGATCCCAAACGTTTGAGTACTCGCTATTCGAAACTCGAAAAAATGATCTGCCAAGCGGAAACATGTTTCTAGGTCGACTGATATGCGCACGTTCTATTGCTCGCAGGGTGGACGACCTGTACAGGTTCATCCATGCGTGGGTACCGTCGCTCTATGGAGAACTCGACGAAAATTACTGGAGGGAACGGGGCTACATCCTGTCCGACACCGATACGGATTTGTCGCCAGAATTGTCGCCCCACGAAGCCGGCGAGTCCGGCGAATCCACGGAGGACGGCAAACCGCGTCAAGATGGAGACGAAATCGCCGACCTGACCAGAGAATCGTGGGAGGTGAGTGCTTATTTGAATATCCCACTATTCCGATGATTACCATCGTTGATGCATCTCTCGTCGTTGAATCGTTCGCCTATAACACGCTGAAGACACACAAGGTTCTCGTATTCATGTAAAAATAAATAAGAGACTGCTAAGTAATCTGCAGCGCAGCTTCTTCGCTGTAGACCCGCCATTTTAGTACCGGAAGCTGCTAGAACTTGCGATACTCGCTGAAGCGTCAAACTAACATGAATTAGAAGAACTGGGATCGTTAAATATAAAATATTTTTACATTAATTATCTGACTTATGTAAAATTACGTTCAAAATTTATTATTCAAAATGACTGAAAGGTAAAATACGATTACGTAAATCAAAATCGTCGAACTATTTGAAATGATCCAATTGATCTTTTAACATCGATTACGAATTGAATAATTTTGCGACGGTTCCTTCAGCGTGTTAATGCGTCACCGCACATCACTCGACCACCATATATTCATACATCACATACATCAGATTGAGTTTCTCGCGTTCGATCATCATCGCACCGAACTCATCGCATCATTCGTATCGTCTCGCACTACGAAAGCACCGTGGGCAGTGAACAGTTTTATTTCGCGGGCACCCGTATCGGTGCGATCAACGCACCTCTTGCCTCTCTTTTCGTTTCTCATCGCCATGCAGAAGAGCGTCATCATCGTTCCGTTCGAAGCCGTATCGCTTCTCTCATTGCACTGTATTCTCAGGATCGTTATTTTTTTTACGACATGCACTCAATTTTTCTCTCGCATCTCTTCGCCCCAAAGCTTCTGTTTTTCAAGGCCGATGATTTTTCATTTTCAAACGAAGGAGAGATAGATGTAGTTGCTAGCTGCGTCTCGACCCACGCGTCGATGCCGCGAAGACTCGCCGATTTTGGTTTTTCAAAAGGAATCTTTCCTTTAAGGAGAATAATTCACGATCGTTTTCGTTCAAATGAAATGTTGATTAACCTCGAATCGATTAGACAAGGTGTGACGTGAATTGCAAAAGTTTCATTTCTCAAGCAAGAAATGGTGATTAACGCTAGAACTACCAAACCACAGTTGGATAACAAGTAATCCGATCAATGATGATGACTGATATAACTCGTTATAATAAAGTAATTATTACAAATTAGTTGATCGTTAATCAGATTACTTTTTACCCAATTGTATACCAAACCATTCAAAATGACTTGGACTCTAATTTTTTATTTACAAGTACAATACGAATATTTCAATGAGAAATTGTAGGAAAATGTAAAACAATATATGTGCATTAGTCTCGTTAAGTGTAGTTCTAGTGTTAAGAAAATTGGTCGAGCCGGCGGAAATGTCGATGCGTGGATCGCGTTAGTCAACGCGGAGTAGCCGATGATACAGATTCGCTAAAAACGGCCGATTGTATTGGCTAACAGCTGATCAAGGCCCCCTACGTAAAGCTGTACAGCATCCTGAAGACGTCGAGCACGTCCGCGGATTCGGAGCAGATCCAGGACCCGGAGGTACTGAGACTATCCCCGTTTACGTTTACCCCCGATGATCGTTGTTACACAAGGCACCACTGTAATTGCTCGATGTTGAGTGACGCACCTTTCTAGCACACACAATGTCCACACCCGCCACTTGTACGGTCGTCTGCACAATTAATCGGGCCACGTGTTTCCCGGGCCCGACCCACACTGTGTTGTTGTTATTGTTATTGTTGTCTCTGATCGCTCTACCGTGATTTCCGGCCACTCCAGCCGTGTGCTTCTTCGACCGATCGATAGTCGATCATTCACCTTCTCGGTTTAGAATCCATCGGTCGAATACCGAAGCGAAAAATACGCTTGATAAACGATGGAACCAACGAGCGCCGAGATTAATCATGTATGACCGCGTCTATTCGCGGATGCCATTCTCAGTTCGCGTTTCAAAATCGATGATTAGAGTATCCCGAGCGAATTATTTTGCTCGACCTACTGCGGTGCTAATGGAATTTTTTCGACTTTGAAATTTAGATCGCAATCTCGCTGAATGGAAAGCTGAAACGCGGTGTCCGGGACTTGTGAAAAATTTGAGAGCTTCGAAAACGTCGTAACATATAATTCTGATATAAAACAATGTGAGAAAATCTTCGCAGAACGGTTTCCAGGTGGTGAATACGAAAGTGCTCAAGGTTCACGGACCCCGTAACGCGACCTTGACACAAGAGGTCGATGTCCGACTCGCGATACGTTCAGTTACGTCCCGCGCGATAATTGGCTGTATATATCTGAGAGACAGACTGACCCAAATCCGTCGCTTTTTAACTCTGGTGCGCCGATCAATTTGACCGGAATCGAAACCTTTAACTTTCGTTGCGCTTTCTGTTGCAACGAGGTATTAATTAATTTAATATCTGCTTGAAGATATCCCCCTAATTGGATGTTTATTTTGATGGAATTCAACCCGTGAGATATTAACACGTTGTTAGTAACATACTTTTGCGAACAGATTGATCAATTACTTACAGTTATTTATTAGTAATTACCAATTACCTCGAGATATTAAATGTTTATTATGAAAATTGAAAAAATAGTTCTTCTTATGCAACATAAGATCGATAAACAAGTTTGCTTTCTTGCAAAAGATTCTTAAGGGTGTAGATGCGTTCAAATTACATATTTCCGACAAAGATATTCTTTGTATTCGGAACAGCGATAAAAAGAAACTTGTGATAAAGATTACGGGGTATTCTGATCCCTGGGAGGTTAATGAGTCGTAAATGTTTCCCGCGTGATGCCACTGTGACCGATTTATTTCCGGAAGGCCGTGGGCAAACGCGCGTCACTGCTTCCGTTGAACGGTGGCTTCATTTGCCAAATAGAGGCGTCCGTCGTGCCGTTGTTGCTCGAACAATGAGCGCAACCGGTGAATCTCGGGCTATTTTAATGATCGATTTGTTGATCTACCTACCGGATGAATGCATTAGCGTCGTCGGAAAACGCGTTCGTTCGTGTTCCACGAATCTCTTATTTCTTTTCTCTGTGCTACTTAAGCAATTTCCTCCATTTTATAACTAGCCATCAAACTATGAAAATACATGGAACTATATTTTAAAACGCAGATTTCAATAAAGTTCAACCTTCGTGTCTCGTTCAATGAGAAACGTTCAATTGTCATTCTTGTTTCTGCCACAGAAATGTCTAAAGCGATTGGTCTTTTTTTTTATCGCATTCTAATCTTGAATCAATAGAACATTATATTTTTATAAACATTGTAAGACCAAACGGAAGGCGCTGTTAAAATTTTAAAGTAATTTTAAATAAATTTCCATTAATAAACGAACGTCTCTATTTTTGTTAAAGAAATTAAGTTGAAAATATCTATTCTTATTTAAAAAATAAAGATAGAACTTTCCATCTTTACGTAAAAAGATAAATATGGAACTCTAGAATTTTATTTAAAAAATAAACGTTGAAAAATAAATGTGGGAGTCTCCATCTTTATTTAGAAAATGAAGACAGAAGTCTGAATCTTTATTTGGGTAATAAATTATACCTGAACCAATGTACATAAAACGTCGAATACTACATGGAACAGATACCTTCGACAGGACCAAATAATTAGTATTCGCTGTCCAAATGTTCTTGGACCACAAGGCCACTTGTTGCCCCACTTGCAAGAAACACATTTGCGTTTGGCTCAACGAACCTGATCTCCAAGTGGCCCAGAAGTAAATTATGGGCTCTCGAGGTCTCAGTGTACATATCCCTTCTCGGTTTTTTCTTCGAGAAAAAGCTCAAAAATATCCAAAATTAAAAATAGGGCGTTCCCTACTTGTCGTCCCAAACTACATATCGCGTCTCCACGCAAAGTCCTTGAAGATAACGCAAAAGTGGCAAGGTTATTTTTGCTCGACAATGAAAACGGGACGAAGACGAGCTGTATAATTACCGGCTAAGCCTGGATTTCGTCGAAAATAAGTCAGGCGGATGGATGGTTTAGTTAAGACGCGCATTACACGCTGTCGCAGAGGAAGGGCGATTTTCCGTGGGCAGGATCACGTTTATGGTCGATGCACCAGTTCCATCGCGTGGGTGCCGCTGTCGTGTACGTCGTATCGCCGCGAAATTCGCAGCGTGAATGGCTGTCGTGGCTAAAATTATTCATTCAGACGTGGATGGAAACCTGGTTCGCATTGATGCGTAGCAGACTCCGATTACCGCCAAGCAAACACAGAAATCATAGCTCGAAAACATTTTTCTTACTATCCGAGGAGACCTGAAACTATTCCCATAAATATTCTCAAACATAACACGCGTTAACATTTTGGCTGTCACAACCACATCAAATATTTTATAGGATTCTCACTCACCCTACCGAGTCTCGTTGTGCCAGACACGTTATGGAGATTTGGAACGTGATTTGCTAAATATAGTTATTGTTTGCAAATAAAATTCTACCCTTTTATTATGAATATTTAAGCATCGAAGTAAACGTTGGCATGCAATAAATACGCCTTTAAAATAATAATTTTCCGAGACGATTACAAGAAACAGGAATTAAACAACAGTAAATTGTTTCTTTTAATAATTCTGTCAAGTAGAAAATAATGTACCAATATCATTAAATTATTCTTATGCCTTTATAGTGATATATTTCAGCCATATATTTTTGCCATAAATGTATAAAATTCACAGTCTATTTACCAATGACAAACTAGCGCCTGCGAAAGCAATCGTAGCGAACATTGAATTGAAATAGAAAAATTAATTTGTATGACACCAATTCTTTCGCAACATCCACACATTTTCCAGATTGAAATCAAATTAGAAAGATATAGCAGATCAGCGTAAAGATAAATTTTCAAATCTGAGCAAATAACGCCGGCATCTAGATACAGGTGTCGAAGATAAATTTGAACGAGCCAGAGAGTCGCGGCGGTAAGACCGAAGGATTACATAAAGTCCGAAACAGGATGGGAACAAATGGAATCGGACGAATCCTACCGAAAATGTTCCAAAAATGAAAACCGATGTTTCCGTCCTCAACTTGTCACCGCGAGGACACCGGGGAAACTTTAACCTTCGCTGCCCGTTTTTCTCGGCCCGTTGCCAAGAATCCGACTTCGTTCCATTAGCCGGAGGCTCGCTGCCTCTTTGCTAAAATTGCCCCGCCAGCGAGAAGCATGGCGCCAACATGCGACGACGCGCTGCCGAACGCGAAGTAAACATCACATTCCACCGGCCGGTTCTTTTCCAGCTGTTCCACGCGATTTTATTTCCGATGATCGCGTGCTCCCGCGCGCGGATATCTGGTATCATTCTTACGAACTCCTGACGGCGACACCACAAAACGGGACAGTAAAGTGACAAAATCGACCCGAGAGATCATTCAACTTAGCATCCCAAACGTTTCTGTACAACATAATTTCCTCACCTAAATATGCTGTTTAAACATTCAGGACGTCATCTTTCGGGGAATTTAACAAAAATATTAATCATTATGGTACTTTCGAAATTAAAAATTTTAGTTTTTTACCATCTCTATCAATGCAATCTTGGATCAAATTCTATAAAAACGGGGTAATTATTCCCAATGTTATATTACTTCATATTTCATTTGACACTGGGTTTAGGGGGCACTGAATGCTGATGTTTTATGTTGCTTTATAAAAATAACAAACATATATTTATTCCGATTTTTAGCTATTTTATTATAGTATATATCTAATTAAACAGAATCGAATGAATTCTACATAAATGTATCATTACATCTTCAATAATCGTACATTAGATATTTTTGAACGCGTGAAAATGATGTGCGCTATAAATGCAGCGTTAAAGTGGTATTTTTTATCTAATGTAGTCGATATCTCACGAATAAATACGTTAATTACTTAAAAATTGATCTTGTAGTCAAGAAATATAACATTTTTATAGTTTAATATTCGATGTTATCTTAATTTAAATATGTACTTCTATCGAACACAATTGTACGAACTTTCTCGTCTTTACAAACTATGCGCTTGTAGTACATACACTTTGTATATTCGCCGCGTATAACAGTTGCATAAACTTTGAGTTACCTCCATTTACCACCGTACGCGCGAAGATAAGAGCACGCGTAAACATAAAAGAAGATTAAAAAAAAGTGAATTGTCTTGAATCTAAAGTAAATATTATCCCAAAGATTACCTCGGTTCAATAAACGATATACGATAAGTTGCGAGCAGCTCATAATTTTCACAAAATGTCGCACAGAATTGTCCCGAATTGTAAAGTTTCCGTGAACACAAAAGGAGACGCCATAAAAGAAAGCGTACCGTAATATATTACAATTTATAGAAAACATTATATGACTATTCGACGATGACTAAGATAAAATAAGATAGCTTACTTTCCTACCGAAATTACAAAAATTTTCCACTATAGAAATTTTCCCTGTAATCGGAATGGCATTCAATCATCGACACCCTCGACTAGTTCCATTACAATACGGAACAACCGATTACCTGCATTTTGTCAAAAAATAGTAGAAACAGTTGCCGATTATTTATCTTGAATCCGAGATATCCGTTACCATGGAGACAGTGTTGATCTACAGTAGTAAACGATGCTGCTTGTTAATCTCGCTCTCTACTCTTATATTTACTCTTTCACGCGTTTTTCTCTGATCTTTATCACGATAATTCAACTGTTTTGCAGCGAACCTCGATGGTTTTAGTTATTCACAGCAACTCCCAAGGCGGTGGTTTTTATCAGAGACGAATGTTTTTATTGTTTATTTGATAGTCGCTATCCATGGAAAATGACTCATCTCGATGTATTCGCGAGAAATGTGTATCGTCTCCCCGCGACTGGTAACTTCGGACACGCTTTCTTTGGAACTCCATCCTGCGGATCTTCGGAATGCTCGTCCAGAATATTCTACACGCCGAGAAAGGAGAGAATTTTTAGAAATGTTACCAACATCGACTCGTTTTCCAAAAACAGAGACGTCCTAAATTTAGACGTGGCGCGCTCGGGCGTCCTGGGAATCTCGCATAAATCAAACTGACAATCGTTTTTTGCATTTCGAGAGGGAGACCCCGTTTCGGTGCCTGCCACCTTCTTCGGCAGTTGTCCCGCGTCGGTCTTTGGGAACCGGCCTGCATATTTTAACACGGCCATTAGCCGGTGAGAGCGGAAAACCTGCGCGGAACAGCTGTTTCCGCCGTGTCGGACGCACGAGTTCACCAATGGCTGCTGCGGCGCGTGTGTTATTAATTCTGCGACAGCGGACCACATTCCTCCGACAGTGTTGACGTACTCAATTGGTGGAGGGCTCGATCGAATTTATCGTCGTGCCAAACGGGAGTGACGAACTACGCGAGTTATTCGATGTTCGACGCCTCGGACGAACTTATCCTCATTTCCTAATAAAGAAGTTCTAATTAGGATAGCTGCTTATTAGCCCTTGCACAGTATAATGATGAAATTGAATGTTTCTGCTGCATTTCTGTTAATTTTTTCAGTCAAACATAGGTACGTTTTTGTTTTTGAAAGTATTTTCTCTACTAAATAGAAACAGAAACAATGCTCGATCTCTGTATTAGAAAGAAAATTTATTCTATCGTTACTAAATTGCGAATTCTTGTGCAAAATAAAGTGTTTCAATGTAGACTGTAAAAAGAAACAGAAATTCGCCGAAAATGTATTTCTTCATTTAATAATGACAATATATCAAAAATAGTATGATAGTATACTTAAATTCTTGTAAAATCTTTACAGTTTTGCGTTTCACCTACTCATGCCTGCTGTGAATGCATAACATCTGCAGTCTAATTATTACTATAGCTTGCCTCGCGCTTTTACCAAAATAATATCTTTTACTGCACGTAATCAAACGAAAAAATCAAATTCCATCAATTGTACTGAAAGTAAGAAACATGTAGATTTTCATGCATTAGTATAAAAGCTGACGCAATAGTCAAGGCCTACTTCATTCAATGCGTACACGCATCCTCTGCAATCTAATTAACTGCAGATCATTATGCAGCATATTGTCCTGCAAAACGGAAGGAAACAAGAAACTTTTCAAACCTTCGAGTCCCATATGAAAGTATCGGCTGTTTTACCGCAAGCAATTAGTTAATAGACCGTGAAAATCCAATGAAAGTTATCGCACTTATCGCGACTCATGATGGTTGCACTGTAAGCGAACGTGACCGCATGCACGCTGCGCTTTAGTCTGGTATCGTTCGAGACGGAGCCATGAAATTGTCAAATGTTTGCACGAGATCGATAAATTGTTTTTTAATCGTGCCGGTATTTATCTAAATTTTCAGACAATGTTACTGTACGAATATTGATAAAGAAATTTATTCGATGATTCCCCATAGATTGCTGTTTTCGATGCACTCAAGCCATACATCATCAAGTATACATATTTCTAAAATGCCGAAAAACGTGAACATCCGCAGAAATTGATGATATTTTAAAGATATTTTTAGCACAAGAAATCTATTAATTAATGAAAATTTCTCCGATTTTCACTATCATAAGTAGACCGCGGGTTGATGGAAATTTTCATTTTCATACACCGCTACGCAAAAATGAAAATTTTCTTCGTCAATTAAAAGAAAATGAAAACGCTGTTAGATCTTGTTCTTTCACACGACATCTTACATTTCCAAAATCTATGCTTGCCATAAATGCATAAATATCCGCAGTTTAATTATAAGATACGAAATGAAATCTCGAATCTGTATAAAAATCCGCAGTTCAGCGATTAACACATTAACTTCTACATTGATCATACTAGCTGATACTATTCCTTCGTAAGATTTAGGTCCAAATTATTCTTGTGGAATATTCAAACGCTCTTAATACTAGATCAGTGCGAAGACAATTACAACATTTTAAAGATAATTATTGTCTTGATATCTTTAACACGTTACGTGCCAAGCTGTTTTTACTCGACACTTCACACTGGCTATTTGATATTTTACTAAAACTTGATATATTATATGTAATTATTAATTATATAAATATATATGATAATTAATTACGACCCATTGTTGTGGTGGAAATTAATTTTTTATTTCTAAATTCGTTGTAAACTATATTTTTAGCACACTAAGTAAACATGTGAGCATGTACCATCGGTGGTACACGTGGCACAGAACGTGTTAATAGGTAGAATAGTGGCATAAATAATAAAGCAATTACTTAGTTAAAGTATTAGGTGATACTTCAATTGGTTCCTTTGCTAACCTTATTGATTATAATAAATCGTTTTGTATATGATTCGCTTTTCATTTAGCTGATTTCAGATAACGAATATTTAACTAACACATGATTCTGATATCGAAAGATAATCGATGTTCTGTTGCACTTCGATATTCACTCTTAGTGGGTTAACACGTTCGTCGCCCAGCTCAAATCGCTCGAAACTCCTACCAGACCCAAATTTGGTAGTCAGGATGCATAGGATAACGTTATACTTTATACATTAAATATAAATTAATGTATAACAAATATAATAATATCTGAATTTTTAGTATTTTTATTTTGTATATTTTATATTTGCCAGTGCTTGTTCCATTAAATTTCTGTCCTACAAATGGGATTTTCGTAAATTAAATAAATAAAATCTTGAATAAGAAGAGCGTCACCCATATTTGGGTGACGTGGCCCCCACAGAAGCATACTTGTCACCCAGATATGGGTGACACGGCGACGAACGTGTTAAAAGCGATGCAGCTCCAATTTCTGTTCAACTACTTTAAAGTCATGAAATATTCGAACGGTAGATCTGTTTATTAAAAATATGTAAGCGATCTCTGAGATGGTCGCCGGTCAGGCGACGTACTGTTTATGTCTCGGAGATAAGAAGTCTCTGTTTGGAAGATGAGATGGTTCGTCGAGGAGAGGAGACCCTTTTTTCGAAGAGAAAGAGTCAATCTTTGCCAAAGAAGTAGCCCACCTAATTTCTCACCTTGTGTCTTCTTTTGTCAATTATTAAAATCCGAGATCGACGATAACGAGTTTCGCCCTCTTCGATTTCCGACCTGATCTAAAAAAGACTGCGTGCCTAATTCCACGCAGCACACGTGTTCGGCCGATATCAGAGGGGGTCGGGACAAAGGGCCACGGAGTCATAAGTCGAAAATACGAGACCCGATGTGACGATTTCACCGGGCGGTGCTCCAACATCGAGCGGGGACAACATCGCAACACATGCTTCGGCAAATAGGAAAAACTCTAGAACCGGCCGGCGAGCACGTGCTGCGCAGCTTCGTATGCGCGTTCCATCGAATCCCCATCCCCTCTCCCTAGCCGGCTTTCCCCTAGCTGCGTCGTGTATTATACTCACCCCGTAACCGCGGTGCTTCAGTGTTGCTTCAGTCCTCCGCCGAAGTGAAGCTTGCACACGCCCTGCGGGCCGATCGATCGCCAAAACGAAAACAGAGCTAGTCGAATCTGTGTTACATTTTATATTCCGCCGTTCTCTCGACTCGGATCGACAGGTGCCGAGTCGCGCGCGCTCGCGAAATAACGAATAGACAAGCATTTAACGTCCACGACTCTCCTTTTACCCCGCTAACAAAAAGCACCGGAATTTCGACGAACGACCGTCTGTTACACCCGACCAGCAACAGTGATACCTGATTCAAGAGATTCTATTTTAAAGGACAGTCGCGAGGGTAGTTTCGCGAACACTGAACCGTTCGCGGATCTGGAACGAGGTACGCCGAGTACGGATTATCGGGCCGGGAATCTGACTGTTCGTGACAATTCACCTTGGAGAGAAGACTCCTCCTCGTGCCAACCGTGCACTCGTCGCGAACACAGTTCGCGAAACTTCGTGCCGCACACTTGCCGCGACCGTTCTCTTCAACATCTATTCGATGGCCTCTAGCTTCTAGAAAGTTTCATTCGCGAGAAACCCGCGGCGTACGCGAAAGACATGATGTAAAAGTGATTTACACCTGTGCGAGAGTGACTAAACACAGCCAAAGAGAAAGAAAGAGAGAGAGAGAGAGAAATCAAAGACTGATACGACAGAGAAAAGTTAGTTCGAATAAAACGCGAACGAATCTAGTCAAAATGCCGAAGCCAAAGATCTTCAACCACATCGCCAAGCTCTCCAAGTTCCTGAAACAAAGGACGAAGGTAAAAATCGGTTCTGCTTTTTATCTCTTCGTTTTTCTTCTCGCTCTTTTTCCTGCACGTCAGGAAATTCACTTCTGCGACTCGTACAAACAGTCGGACAGGATTTGCGGCGATAAATCGGTGCACGTGGTTGTTTCCCCTCGCTGAAGGTTCTGGAACTCGAGGAATTTTGTTTTCTCCGAACGGTCACGTTCTGCGTGCGTCGATAGCCGGGACGCTTGTAAATTTTCCGTACATTGATTGTCATGTTTTTTCGATTCAAGAAGGATTCGCTTTGGATTTATGGGATACTTTGAGGCAAATTTAGACCGCGAAACTTTACAGCTTGCAGAAGACTTCGACACGATTAACCCTCTGCTGTCACGCTTTGTACGCGAAAGAAAATGTGACACACACCGGTCATCCAATTCAGTTTTCTAACGAGTGTCGCTTAAAAACTAGCAATACTATCAGGAAACAAAAATTTGACAATGTAATTTGAATATTCTAGAACATAGTTGCCTTTATTGGAACCCGATATCCCACTTCCAAGTACGTGGAATTAATTGGTTAATTTCGTTCTTCTCGTGGAAGCGTCACTTTCGCAAAGAATGTAAGAATTTTCGGTTGATCGTGACAGCGCGCGGTTGGAAGAATTGCGAAATTTCGTGTGTCGCGCTGCTTGACCTTTTCTTCTCAGCCTGTGCGAAAAGTACGCCTGAAATTCTGCAGTTTATTTATGCTTCTATCGTGAATCGAGCCACAGATCCGAATCGTTTAAGGAGGAAATTCGTAATACGCCGCATACGAATGCATAAATGCGCCAGTAAACATTACGTAGGTCACCGTTCATTGATAACAACTTTGACGCAAGTGTCAAGTCTTCTCGTTTATTAATCTCGCATGGGACGATACGTTAGAAACCGGCGGTTTTTTTTCCTTAACACCGCTGAACTCAAGTTGTAGCAACTGCGCATAAACGGTTCGCAAAATATTAACCGTATCTATTTCTGTGCATCAACGGTTTAACTTCGTTAGACGAAGCTCGTTTTGCGCTGGAATGGAAGCAGAGTTTTCCTTCTGAGGTCAATGATTTGATTGAAAGATCAGCTGATATTTTCGCACCTTAATACAATTCAAAACAACATGAGTATTTCGCAGCAGCGATGTATGTACTCTCAATTTTAGTCTGACGTTTGCAATACTTGAAAAATCCTAAAGATAAATCTACAGTAGTATCAAAACTGTACGTGTTCTCTAGAATACACATTCATTTTTATCAGCGAGGAAAGAGGTATTATGGGATTTATAAGCTCTTAAGCACTTCTGTAATTACTTCACCGTTATTCAGGCTAATGTTGGAAATTAACAGATTCGTCGACTAGCTTTGAAAACATTGTTGTTGTCGGTGATATCTTTTACCTAAAAACTCGAGTCCCAACTCGTGATTTCATTTTCAGTGGAATCTATCTATAAATTCTGTAATATTATGTAATTATTTGTTTAACTTCACGGATCCTTTCCACGTAGTTCTCAAATCTAGTGTTCCCACGATGCACAAACTTTCCTCATAGGTGCTGAATTTCTTGGACGTTCCAAATTTTCCTCGTAGCTCTTTAAACAAATCAGTTCACACGAAACGTTACTAATCGCACGTAAACTCGTTAGCTTCAGCAAAATTTTTCAAGTCTTCGCGGAGATATGCGTATAAAACGTGGACCGCGGATTTTTTGGATTTATTTTAAAAACGAGCACAGACAGATTTAAAGAAATTAAAAATCGCATTGCATTGTTTTCAATATAATAGAATTAAGCAAAAAATAACGAACTTTTTACTCAGCTTCTATTTGTTGGAATTGACGCGATGAATGTCTATTTTCCATAAAAATCTAACAGTCTAATAATATTTGTTCACGAGATATACCGAGTCTGAAAGAAAAATACACCGTCGCTCGGTTGTTTACTTCTGCAACCGGTCCTCGGCCGCGCCTAGATCCACCTTTCACAAAATCTGGCTGCGTGCGTTCGATACGCGATCACCGGCGAACTCGGCCAATCTCCAACAAGAAGCGAGTTATGCAACACAAAGATATCCGATGCATTAACGTTGGCCAAGCGAATTTTATTCAGCCCGGTACGGGAACTGGCGCGGCAGTTTTTCCCGACTTTTTATGGTGTTTGTTGTGTCCATTAGCTTGCCCGGGAAGTTTCTGCAGTTCGCGCGGCACGGCTTCTTGTTAATACCCCCTTTTTCCTGCGAAATAAAATCTGGCATTACTCTAGCTGTACGTCAGCTTTTTATTCCTCGCGGAGAAGTCGAATGCGGAAGAATAGTTCGAACATACTATGTTCGAATAGTAAGACTTTGGAGATACACGTGAGAAGATATGTCCACTTTTCGTCTTACCGTGATATAATTCTAGAAATGAACGAGAGTTACCTTAGCACGTTCCGTGCTGAGCTGATTTAATTCGACTCTTCACTCTGGTTGTTTGATATTTTACTAAAACTTGATTTATTATATGTAATTATTAACACGTTCCGTGCAGAACTATTTTTACTCGACTCTTTACTCTAGTTATTTATTATTTTACTAGAACTATACTTTATTAATTTAATAAAATAAACTCTTTACGGCCCATTCTTGTGGTGAAAATTAATTCTTTAATGTTTTAACGTATTAAATAAACATGAAAGTACGTACCATCGGTGGTACGCTTTATAATAATAATTAACACTTTACTGATCGGTCATTCAACAGTAAACATTTTCGTAGCATTAGCATTAAGCGATATTTATTATACTCATTTTATTAATCGTATCTAATATTTTAAAAACAATACCTTAATAATAGATAGTAAATTATTAGTTGCCATGCCAACTGATTTACAGGGTTTCGGTCGAAATAAAAAGCCGATTTATAGGCTACCGGTCGGTAAAGCGTTAATTATCGTATATATAACAATGGAACAGACTTATTACTACCCACTGTTGTGGTGAAAATTAACTTTTTGCTTCTAAATTTGTTGTAAACTATTATTTTAGCGCACCGAATAAGCATGTAAGCATGTACCATCGGTGGTACATGCCACGTTGCACGGAACGTGTTAAATAGCAAAGCGTGTTATATTTTCTTTAAACAGGCATGAAACTTCTATTAAATAGATCTGGCAACTTTTTATTCGAAATGAAACCAAAAAGATAACTATGTAACTATACTACGAAATAAATAGTTCGAATAATTGAAATAAGAACATTATTTGGAAATACAAACACTCCCGATACGTTTCGATTTATTTCAGCTTGGCAAAAAAAAATGATAATGAACAAAGAGTTTGCGAAATCTTAATAACATAATTTGTTCGATGCAATGCTCTCTTCGCGAAAAATAATCCACAAAATAATAATCAACGGAAATGTTGATTTTATGAAATCTTGACAAGTGTTTAGCGCAAATTGTCTAAATCAGCAGCAAAAACTGTTTCAAATAATTATAAAATAACATAGTATTTGAAGAAATATTTCAAAGAATACTATTTCAGAAGGAAGGATAATGTTATTTGCATGAAAATTGCTATGAAATCAAATGACATTTGTAGGGATCATTTTTATGGAAAATCCCACGAGACTCCGTGGTAATATAAAACAACAAATAAACGACTTCGGTTAACAATAACAGTGATAGTTTATTATTAAGAATCCACAACTTCGCACGACTTACAACAGGAATAATAACGACGACGACTACGCAACGACTTCAACAACTACAGCAACAACTACCCTTGTTCCATCTTGTTCTTCTTCCACATTACCCTACTATACTCTCTCTCCTGCATTCATTCTCTTTCGCTCTGCCTCACTCGCTATCTCATTCTTACTTATTCTCTCTCTTCCTTTCTTTATTCCCCTCTCGCTCACTCACGCTCTATCTTTCGGCCACGCAGGACTTCGAGGAGCCTAAGTATTAGAGACTCAGGTTACTCGATGTTGCCCAAACACTCTGTCCCATTTATTAGCATTTTATGACACTCGACCATTCTGACTTCCATACCCGGAAAAAATCCTGCACATGTTATTTGAAACGATATTTCAAAAGATTTCAATTAAAATCTGCCCGGGTCTGTTCCGCGGATCGACTTTTTGCCACTCTTCGGCACGCTTAGTTTTCTAAAATGATGGGAGACCTCGCGTGTAACAGAAATTGGCAAAAACGCGTGCCAATATATTCGCGGTGAATTCGAGATTGTTCTGTTGTTCGATTCTTCTGAAATCGACTCTCGCCTCGTTCCCAACCGATCCCGAATTAGTTCCCGTAGCCATCTAATATGGACAAACGAGACCCCACCGATTTGTAAATATAAATCACGGCCGGCACCATGCGAGAACATTAATCACCGAGCAACCGACAGTTAATGGCACATCGTGAAATGTCCGTTTCGACGAACGTTTGGCACCGCCCGGATCTGGATCCGTTTCAATTCGTGGCAGACTATATCGTCGCCAAGGGAGGGTTAAAATTAAACGAGCAAGAAATTCGTGATAAGTCTGCGCGGTTTCTCGAGAGCTGACATTGTTTCTCACCTCGAACAGGAGAAGAAGCGGAACTCGGGACACCGGTGAATTTTCTGGTAACTCGTAATCGATCGTTGATTGGCCAGGTGAGCTGTAGAATTACCTTGGGAGTGGTCCAAGATTATTCGGTAGGCCGGGCAGATCGCAATCGGTCTGACTAACAGCGATTTCTCGGTTAAAATTAAGCGATTATCTTTCGATTAAGAATGTTGATGTTTCGATCTGGTGATCGGTGGAAATTACTAAGAAATGAACGGATAACAAGAACTGCACTGTAGTTTTATTCTCGTTAACCTTTTAGGTACAGCAGGATTTTGCGCAAATAAAGTTTTGTATATTTTTTCCGTATATCTATATATAGTATTAACCCTTTGCACTCGAGGGCTCCGGAGCGGAGCCATTTAATAATTTTTTTTATATATCCTAACATTTGTATCCATAAACAATTAAAAAAATAATAACATACAACGATGACTTTTCTTTCAATGCGTATATCATGAACTTACATGTGAATATGATCTTTTCACTCAAACGGCTTCGAGTTGCTGGTAATATGACTCAAAAAAAACTTCGAGTGCAAAGGGTTAATAACATACATTCTTTTCTTAATATATTGTATATACACACTTTCACTTTAATTGTTTGCTTTAATAAATAATAAAACAATTGAGTAAAGCACGAACCATTCGCGAAAGCCACTGTAGTGGCGCGTCGTGCCTAAGAGGTTAAAAGCCAAGTGCGTTTTAAAGCGAGTGCGCGATTGAATCGTTAAACTGGGATTACTGACGCAAATGATTGAATTGTTTTACACTTTCACAATGAGGTATTCAAGCGTTCGAATGAAATTAATGCTGAATAATATCAAGCTACCGGCATTAAATGGACACAACGTTCGTTGCGACGTTAGAATCGTAAATGCTAACAGCCATAGTTCCCATACATCAAAACTCCAGGATGGATTTGTGCATGTTCTATTTTATATAGATGTCTGCAATTTTGTCCAAAATGAATCAATAAACTTTTAAATAGTTCTTGACCATTGTCTTTGCTATCTTACCGTCAAAAAGATCTATGTTCAAAAAATGTGTGGAATCAGATAATTAAGATTAAATATAATCTAAAAATCTATCCATTGTCAAAGAAGTTCGAGAAACGTACCGGAAACAGTAAATCAGAACAAAACACAAAACCGTGAGCATTTATAAACTATTGATACAGGAAATGGACAAATTTTTATTGAATTTTCCAAGCGTCGATGTTGACTCAAAAGACTTCATTGTCAAGTCAGTGGAAACTATCGACGAGAAGCATGGTCGTGTTCAATTTCCCGGTCTCCTTGAATCGCGATGGCTCTTGGGATCGACTCGAACGCCTTTTCGAGAATTCCCCGCGACCATTTTTTTTTCCCCCAGACGAACGTGTCCCCGCCAATGGACGGGCAGAATTATTTTAGGGCAAAGGCGGTAGAAAATTTGTGCGGAAAACGGTGTCGTCGCGAAATTGCCTGCGATTACGGTCCGCGAACAAGGCTAATTACCGACGTCGATTTGGAACGAGACACGAAAGCAATCACCGGATATTGTTGAATTACATAATTGGACGGATGTAACAAGGAAAGCTTCCCGAGCGTTGCATTAGCTTTAATAAACCTTCAACGAATTATGATAGCGATGGCAAGCACGCCAGTACTCTCTTTTCAGCACCGTGGCTGGATCACTCACGAAATACGAACGCCCACGCCTTTATTACACAATTTGTACACGAGAATTACAACCCTCGAATTTAATTGCTCCGAAATTATTAAATAAAAATTATACTCGAATTTAATTGTTCCCAAATTATTAAATAAAAATTATTCTAGCAAAATATGATGCACTGCAGCTTCATTAGAGCACGTATTTTCGCAAAATTTATTCACAAGCTTGTTTGAAGCAAAAACGTGTTGGGATTTAATCCCTAATTGTTGAAACGAGATAACATTGTGATATTTCTATTTTATTTCGTTATAAATGCTTCATATTTCGTGAATTTATTCTTTCATTAGAATAATTATTATTTCATTAAGAATAAAATAAGTCTAGAATTATATTAAAATATTCTTTTTTATTTGTAGTCTATTGTAAAGCCAAACGTATTAGCCATTTTTATCAAGATCATTGTACCAGAAAATAATTGAACATTTGTTTCAGCTCAGATTAACACTAATCTTCTGACAGCTAGAATTTCTATTCAATGAGTAAACGATACTTGTTTGTACACAATTCTGTTGTGTTTATGTACTTAGCTAAGATGATAGTGGTATTAATGACGCGAGAACAATTGTTTTTCTAAATTTCTATTACGACTGCAAAGATAGCCGAGTCTATTGATTGTCGATACAATTAATCACAGCCTTACAAGGCATCATTACGATGTATAAACGCAAGATTGCAAAAATGATAAATTTATACATATCCTTCAAATGTAAAATTACGAATGAATTGAAAGATGCAAAGGTGCGCTTGGCTATAGAATAGTCGCTAATAATGATGTTGATGCGACTGTAACTAAGAAAAAAGAAACATAAGAAAGTTTTCAAGGAAACAGACCCAGAGTTGTCACAACAATAACTGCAAGAGGCATAGGTTCTTTATTTTGTAACCGAGTTCCCGTAACTAGGCGCAGTCAGTCGATCAAGGCAAATCACAGACACCCGTGTTTGCTTTAATTAACATCTTAATTAACGCGGTGACGATCATTTCTACATAGAGTCTTTGCACGAGGATCGTCGGCAGCCGTGATTCGTAATGGTTCTCCATCGGATTTCCACGTTTGGCTAATGAGTTGCAAACGCTAATACGACTCTGTTGTATTATCTCAACATTAAGAGGCTTCGGTCTCTCCGATTTGCATTCCCGGCACTCGTCGGAGCCGTCCTGATCCGTTGTTTTGATTGATTTCCTAGCATGGAAAAGTTCTCGCGATCATCGGTCGAATTAACAATGAGATAATACAACGCAAATGGCCAAGCGATTAAATACTTTGTTATTGTGGCGATCTGCAATTACTAATGTATCTGATAACATACGCACGATCGGAAAATAATAGAAAACATCACATTGGCAGCATCTCTTTACGTGCATTCCGTGAAAAGCTTCTCGAAATGTATGAGGAAATTGAGTTGCAGAAGAAGTACCTTTCGAGTTTCTTTTTTCGGATCTCTACTTTGAATGGAGGAAGGAATCGGAAAAGGAACGAAAAATAATGGACGAAAGAATACGGCAGAAGTCAAATGGAGAAACAAAAATAGAAAAGAATAAGTAACTTGCAAGTGAATGTAGTTAGCAGACTGCGGAACTTGATCTTTTATTTTCCCTTTTAATAATTTCAGTAACTCGGGGAGGAATATCAAAACATTTTTATTTTCTTCTTACATCGAGGTTACATCTTCGTTGCTATAACCTTGACATAATCATTTTTTCATGGATGCATAAAATTCGCAGAATAATAATGATGGCTTCTCAATGTTGGATACTACTTTGTAAGTTCGCTTTTTTATTAAAGATGATCTACAATAAACATAAGAATAAAGATTTCATAAATAATCCGTTGCATACGAATGATTTTTGTTTGTTGCATCTCCTCATTTCTTCTGTTCTCATAGTCTACGAATGGAAGCAAACAAGGTGGTACAATAAACAAAGAAATGTCTCGTTCTGCCAGGTAAACGATTAGGAACGGAGTAGTACCAATTAACGCCACTATGAAAGGAGTCGATGTGCAAAGAGTTGAAGAAGTTATTGTATTTTATAAATCGTCCAGGCATTGTTACTCGCCGTGCCTATTTTCTCTGCACCGTTCCAAACGCTAGGTCCGACCAAAAAACGCAGCAGGTTTAAAGAGTAATTTATGAAAGACGAAGTTAGCCGAGCGATTTCTTTGTAAGCGGTCCATCGAGTTCGGTGGAAGAACGGAGGTTAGAACACGGGGGCCTGTCGCCATCCTATTTCTTCGCGAAGCCGGACCCCGGCAGTCGTCTATTCATTAAAGGACTCGCTTTCTATGTGTCCGGCTCGAAAAACCACGAGCACCGTTCCGGGTTTCTTGCTCGGCCGTCCAATTACCGTCCGCTTCCCTTCGTTTCCATGGAATCCGAAATTAAGGACGTGGGGTTTTACGGAGAGCGGGCTGCCGATGAAAAACCAGAAAACGAGCCTTCGGAAGCTGCTGCTTCCCCGCGACTTATTACCGTATCATCGTAGCCGGCGAGAACTTCCGTCGAAGGCCGATTCGCGAATAATACCCTCGAGGCCGAGTCCCTCGAAATACCCGGCGGGATTCGGCCGCGCTGCTTGACATTAAACGGCGCCGAGAGGGCTAGGAAGTTGACTTTTTTTTTCTGTTGTTCTCGTTTTCCCCCCTTTTACGAGAATTTCTCGATGGCCGTCTATCCAGAGCGATCGGCTCGAATCACCGCGCCAGTTCCGAACGATTCGCCGATTCGACTAGGTCTCGATTAAGTATACTACTGCTACTGGAACCTACTCCATCACTTTTCCGGGAGACATTTCCCAGACTTTGTCGTTACGAATTAATTGCTTAGTTCAAGATCGTTTCAAAGTTACTAAGCACGTTTTGTTTTCTATAACTGTTCAGTAGCTGAATTATGCGATAATATCCAGTAAAAACTCCGCTGGAAGTGATTAATTCATGAATAATAATTCTTAAGACTTTCCGGAGTAAACGCGGTTAGAATGTTTAATATACAGTGAAAACTCGATTAACTAACTCGTGAATAAATTTCAATATATTTAATTTATTCGAGATCACACGGGTGCTTTTACAATTTCATAGTGTCCGGATTATAGTTTACGGTAGGAACAGTGCTTCGAAGCGTGTTCATGAATAAAAATCATTTACCTTCAATTGATCGATGAATAAGACTGCGATTTATGTAAAATAAACAGTGTCGAAATATTGTCGATCTGAGTTAATTAATTCGACAATAGCCTTGAACTCGGCTAATGTTTTTTTTAACTTTACATTCGACCCATTATTCATTTTTGTCGTAAGTGTGTAATATTCGCAGTTTAGTCGTTAAATAAAAATAAATAGCAGTAAATATTTGTTGAACCAGAGGGATAATTAATCCTCGATCGTGTTGTTTGCTTCTTCAAAATTCAAGAAAGGCTCGTTTTTTAGAGATACATCGCGATCGTAGTTTCGTGTAACGTGAACGGTGTAATGCACGATTGGAAGCGCGACGAGGTGATTGATCGTAATTAGACGATCCAGAAGTCATCCCAGTGAAGATATCGGAAAGTGGGCACGGAGGTCATAGTTTGCGCATTTCCAATTTGCTGAATCAATCGTAGGCTTCGTCATGTACGCGGATCCTTGTCCGACGCTTGGCTACCTGTTCCAGCAGTCGTCCAGAATGCTTTCGGTGAGACAATAACGTTACAGGTAACACTTGTGTAATACGATGATTGGCCTGGAATGATATCTTGTGTAACACGAGAGACGAATCGATCTGAAGGCGACAGCCTGTGGACATTATGCATTGTTGCAGAGCACAATAAAATTAAAATGCTGATTAATGATAAGATCGTTTGAACGAATTTAAGACGATGATGATCGAAGACGAGAGTGTCCATAACAAAATTATCATATCGACCGTGAACGGATTGATTGAAAAAACAAATCGTTTAGTGAAATCAATTAAAACTGTTTCTAGTTATTTGTAGTTATTTGCCGAAGTGGGTTTTAACCACAGACGTAGGGCTGTCACGAAAGCCAATAGTCTTTTTTAATAATTGCGATCAAATGTCAAGTTACCTGACACCTTCGTGAACTTATATGTCGATAAAATGTATCTGTCTATATGTGTCAGCTTCATTTCGCCTTTCCATATAGATTTATAAACCGAAACAATTAATAAGCATTTTCGTGCTAGAAAGTCGGTATTAGCGTAATATAAGTATTGGTAACACTATCTAAATATTAAATTCGCGATACAATCCAGTGACAGGTTGAGCCAACATTTTATTGTGCAATAGATACTTCGATATTCGGTATGTCTTCTAAATACAGTAAATTGTAATAAAACGATCTTGCCGAAGGACACCAATTAAAACGGCATTTTATAATTGCAAAAAGTTTCTCTGTTTCCGAGTGGTCATCTCCGACGACTTCCGTCATTAAAATTTTACGATCCATGTAACTGCGCGCGACATCGAATCCTTTACTATTATACATATATTCAATTGCCACTGAACGAGATAACACCTCGACGACCTTAAGTGTTTGCATAAACACGTCAATTTAAGCATCATTTTTTCCCTTACGGTATGTGCATCTCGATTGCCAATACGACCTCGGTTATCGTGTGTCCTGTTGGTAGAGAGCTGTCACGAGCAACCGATCGGTTTCCCGCGCGCAGAAAAATCTTCTTATACGATCAGCGAACATGCTCCGAATGTCTCCAACAAAGAGGATCATCGTCACGGTTACTGAATATTAAATGTAGCTCTTGCACGTGTCGCGGTAATCGGCCAGCGAAAACAATCTGTCCAGAAATGATTCAATCTTCGCACTTGCGCGCTACAGCGCGATGAATTTTCGATCGCGTCGCTTGCATACGTGACACTAAATCTACTGCATTAAATACATTATATAATATTTATAAATTACATTATCGGAGCAAGCGCTACAATGAAAACCGCAAAATTTAAATGTTTCCATGTTACAATGCTCGTCAGACTATCATAATTTAAATTTCTACTAGCAATCCATTAGAATTAAATTTTATATTAAATATCTGTGAGACACTGTCGAGTGAATATTTCAGTTACTTCTTTTATTGAAGTATTGATGAGAAATTCACAACGAAAGTGTTCGGGTCTCGCCACAAGTGAACCAACTGTAGTACAACGCACCGAAATACTTGAATATCCAACAGCCAAATTAATGCCAAATGTATTACACACAGCTACCGTTTCAGTTTAGTTCACTGTAGTTAATCTTTCGTCTACTAGAGATTCGACGAAATGCGGTTCAAACACGCTGTGAACAATTGTGTCAAGGGTTCTGTACTTAACCAAGCAATAATTGCAATTAGAACAATGGTTGGTAAATTTTCTATCATCTCGCACATCAATCACGAAATAGGGATGTTTAAATACCTACTATCCTTTACTTAATCTCGGCATGTTCGTCCGAATTTGAACAGGTTTGTCATTGTTCTCGGTCGATTAACAAAAGCTCTATATCTCTTGCGATGAAATTTAGAATAGTTCTCCTCGGTACAGTGCGAGCAAAAACTATTGATGCCAGCATAAAATAAAATCTCTGGAAAACAAAGTTTATTCGTAGTACCTCAACAATTTTCACAGAACATGGAAATTTTTCTGAGCCTAAAGTTCTGCGTTCAATTCAGTCCCCGTGAAATTCTCGGAAAAATCCGACTGTAATCTCAACATTGAAATGTTGTAAACATTTTTCTGCTAGCTGTACACGGCTATATCCACCGCCCCCCGTTTTCAGCTGGTTCGACATTCCATTTTGGGATCCGTTCCGTTCGTCTCGCGCGAGTGTCCACGTGTTCGGCGCGGACATTGACAGGACGCGCATCAGCGCAATGTCATCCGCAGAATCCGGCCGTACACAATGCCCGTTATAATTGCGGGATAAACGATTCTTCTGAATCCGACGCGTCAACAACAGAGATACACTACGTCGCGCGCCATCGAGCGTGAAGTTTATTGTTTACGAGGCGGTTGTGTGTTCGGAAACGCGGCGCCCCCATTATCTAGTGCGTTCTTTTCTTGCACCGGCGATCGGGGGGCCGCCTTTCGAAGCCGCGAAAGCATTGATAAGGGTCGATGTCAATGGTCAAGGAAGCTTTTCCGATACCGAACGACTCGTGAACATGCGAACGATACGAATCCGTTTCAACATTGATTACATTGACGTATGAACCGATTCGAAGATGTTTTCTTAACCCTTCGAGTACGGAGTGGGGGACTTTAGGTCCCCCAAGATTAGTTTTTCTTTAATAACTTCGTAAATAATTTCTTTCATTCTTCTTCGCTTTAGGTAGTCGAGTTCTATTTTAAATTCTGTATAAAAACTGATTAATGACATTCTATTATTAATTTATTTATAATTATAAGGTAAGTTTTTCGTTTGACGGGGTCCCATCCATTCGTGCTCTAAGAGTTAAACAAGATACTAAAAGCGTAAGCATCGTCTTCGTAGTTGTGCTTCTTAAAGAGTTACTTTAGCGAAGATCATTCAAAGGTCAATATTATTATAGTCGACGTATCTTTTAATTAGCTACAACGTTCCACTGTTTATGATAGGTCACTCGTAATCAAGACTTCATACTGAATGTGAACATTATTAATTTCTCCTAGGTTGAGACAAAATCTGTTATCAAAATCTACAAATAAAAGCAGGCGACGATGTACGAAATGCAAAAATTGTCTTATTCTATTAAAACAATTGTTAAGGTCGAGGAAGTGTTAGTCAATATAACTGTAAAAGACGTCATAGTGCAAGGGATTAAAAAATCGATAACTACCATGAAATATCAGAAATTATAACCTCGAAGAAATATCTTTGATATGAAAATAATTTTCCCAAAGAAATAAACAACTTTCTCCTTTAGATTTTTTGCGGCGATACTTCGTGTATAACTGTCCGATGCTTCAACTGTGTCGATCATTTTGCAATTACGATGAAATTGTGTTTGCGCGTTTTCTGTTGTACGTGTTTTGTTAAAGAAATTAATTGAAAGAAATTCACGTGGAAATAAGTATTGCGTACTTCAGTACGGAACTGTTCAAACGATTTTGGGTTTATTGGATTCGGGGAATGTATCGCTTTGTTATTCCGCCCGGAAGTCTCCCTTTTTCCCAGTGGACAAAGTAAACGCATAGATTGCAAATTCGTTTACCGAAAGCGCGCGCACGGATGAAAGATAACGCTCCGTTTGACCTTATGTTTTATTTACGCGAGACCGGTCGATTGCAATGAGTTGGAAGCCTCCGGGCTGGACACCGCTGCGTCTATGCACTGACGCGCTATTTTATGAGATTTTGATTTAAATCAAGTAAACCGTGCCGCTTGGCAGCGGGACCAGTACGGTTTCTAGTAGCCAATGAATCCTGACTGGAATTCTGTGCCTCGAATATTGCTTAGCCACGTAAAATGTTTTAACAAGGCACTTTCCATTGATTCTAATGGACACTTATTATCTGTTTACCTTTATTTATTTTAGCAGAATATTTATTTTGAATAAATCTTTAAAAAAATTTCCAAAAGCTATTCTTTGTCGTTAGTAGTTGATTTCGTTTTGAAAGTTACAATTTAACTGCGGATTTTATGTATTCATGGCGTGTAAAATTAAAGTACAGAAAAGTGAAAACATTAAGCGAGTTTAAGAACGTTATTGCGTTATTAGTTTATTATTAACAATTTGATTTCAATTTGCTCACTTTCACTAAAGTTTTTAGCTTTTTAACAGGTACTTTGCCTGCACTATTACACTTCATATTTGCAATACTCTCAGTTTATTAAGACTCGTAAAAGTACATTGTTATGTAACCCCTGTTTTTTCACACAACTGAAACGCGAACATTTTATATTGCATAAAAATCGACATAAAAATATGATACAAGAGAGACAGAAATTTATTGAAAATCGATTGCGAAAGGAAATTATTTCTCGTTGACTCCACGGATAATGTGGCCAGAAGTGACTCGGAACTAGTCTGACGAGGGTTCAATGTCACGACTTGCCCTATCCGACAGACTAATCGTGTTCGTTCGATTTAATGAGCATCGCGAGCGATGTGTGTCAATATAATCGGGGTGAGCGAAGCTTGTTTACGAAAGCACGCGAAAAACAACTGGTTTTATCTTCCCTCATGAAAGGGAAGATCTCCATCGCCACCAAGATCTCCTCTCGCCGAACATAATCGGCTGCGAAATTGTCGACGAATCGCGATTGGCTGTATTGGTACTAATAATACTCCCGACACTCGCGGTTGGCCGCTTGCAAGTAATAAATACTCGCGGTTGTTTATTAACGAGTACAGCTGACGGTCGATCTTTCGAGAAAGAAATAAACGAGACGCGCTTCTTGCTTTTTGGCACAGTTATGGCGCGGTTTACTATGCTAAAATGTATCATGACAAAAATCGATAAAATAACAGAAACATCAAAGTAGTTTAAGGATAGTGTTACATTGTTATAAATTTATTACAATTGTTAGGGTAAGAAATGACTTTGAATTGAAGTCGGGGTTGCGCTGATCAGTGCGACGAGTCTTTCGACTCATAGACGTTAACGTCACCGCGATGCGTCTTTATTTTTTCTTACCGTTGCGAGGACCTTGCGACACGAGTGATCATTGTCGATCTGGACTGAATATTCATTTCATCTGTCAACCTACTCCACCTCAGAACAAACAATTGTAATGGTCAGTGATGTTCAATTGCGTATTCGGTCGATTTGTCAGTCTTTTTTGTCAGATGAAAAACCATAACGCCTTGAAATTCTGCTGCGATGACAGCGATATTAATAAACAAGTAATCCTTGGATCGTTTCCTAGTTTCTGTTAATCGAAGCCTTCGTTCATGGAAATCGCGCGGCCGGTTCTTAATTAAAACAGTGTACAAAGTTGCTAATTATGGATGCAATTGTTAATCCGTAGGCTGTCGAGATTCTCGGTCATGAATCGATGGCTTTTCGTATTCTTTGTCCAACGAAACTTGGCATCGTAAAGAGCAGTTATTTATTCTGCGTTTTACGCTAGTTAGGGGACAACAGTTACGGCAATTAATTAATTAGAGATCACATCCTTCACGAAAGGAAAATCCCCACAGGTCGACTCACGCCGACGCGGGTTATGTAAATTTCATAATTTTAATGGATGAGATGTAAAGCCATAACGAGATAGCAGGGCGATTCGTAACTCGTAATCCCGCGGGAGATGATCATGCGAAACTGTTGTCATTAGTGAACAGATGCGGGAACGTGATTCACCAAAGTAGCATCTGTATCGTCAAACTAAATAATAACGAGATCGTATAGTAACTAGTTGATCAATGCGAGCACCACTGTTCCTGACAAATTTTCTCCCTGCCGTTTCCATATCGGTCCTAGAAACTTAGTTAAAACCACTTAACTGTATGCATAAAAATAATTCATTCACCAAAGCACAAATCTATCCTCGATTTTGCTGTAGAAAACACGAACAGTTAATTCATATCTTAAATACTTTACATATGCGTATTATCTTCTGTTTCATACGGAGATAAGTTTCCCTCTTGCACTTGCTAGATCAAATGGCTGCAGAATAAATCATTGTTTTTTGCTGAGGAAAGTTTGTTCCGAAATATGGAAATCCGTTTTGACAATGATTGCGCAACTGAAAATACGTTGGATTATTCTTCAGCTACATCGTTGCTTGTGAGACCGAGATCAATTCTCTCCGAACAATGTTGCATTGTGAAACGAGTCGTTTGCGCAATCATATATCGACTCTGTTTGAGAGAAAGGTCAAGGGTCCGTCGTAAAATGAGCATAATTAGTCGGTTACATTAATATGGAAGACTGTACCAAAGGAAGGACGCATTCCTTTCTGCAATACATATTCATCAACACCCCCGGCCAGGAAAAACACGAACATTACAAAACAACAATTACAACACGACACTTGAATGCCACGGTGTAGTGTGTGTCTGTCTATTTGTTAGCTGTTTTAGATCTAGATCTAGGTTTAGAGACCTCTGGACCCCTCTAGCGTTGCAACCCTAGAATATCTACAATAGTACTGCAAATAAGAACTCTCCAATCTGTACTATCGATCTAGGTCTCTGAGTACGTTGTTATACAATGAATTTAATAAGCATACTAATAGCTAATACAAAACAGTGTTGATTTATATTCAAGCCACGAACTTTTGTCCTTTGAACTTGCAACACAATGGACTCAGTAGACCCTGAACTTCTAAACTCTGTTTCTGTAATATTTCCCATATATTTATAGAAGTCCTAGTCACTTATTGTCTGTTTTACATTCACAGGTATTGTCTATGAGCGAAGAAGTCCGGCGAGCCCTCTATGCAAACAGTGCCATCTCCCTAGACAATGAAGTCATCGTGCCAGACCTTGTAGGAACCACAGAAATCCTCAGTGATGAGCACAGGGAACAACTGTGCCGGCACTTGCCAGCTAGGGCAGAAGGTTATTTGTGGACCCTCGTCTTCAGCACCAGTCAACACGGTTTCAGTCTGAACAGCATGTACAGGAAGATGGCCAAGATAGAAAGTCCCATCCTATTGGTCATCGAGGATACCGAAGGCAATGTAAGTGCATTGTTAAACATTTATGCTGATCACTGTGAAAGTTTTCGAAATTGATCACTGGAGAAGATTATTTGAGTTTATTGCTAGGTGTATAAATCAAATGGGCCAGTGAGAATTAATCATTGTTTTCTGTGAATCTAGGTCTTTGGTGCACTAACTTCCTGTGCTCTCCATGTGAGTGACCATTTCTATGGGACCGGTGAGTCCCTGCTCTTCAGGTTCACACCCAGGTTCCAAGCATTCAACTGGACAGGGGACAACTTGTACTTTATTAAAGGGAACAATCAGAGTCTTGCCATCGGTGCTGGAGAGTAAGTATATTCCCCAAATTTTTCCATTCGTAGGTGAGCTATTAAACGGCTGTTTCA
Organism: Augochlora pura; assembly: GCF_028453695.1. Lineage (NCBI taxonomy): Eukaryota > Metazoa > Arthropoda > Insecta > Hymenoptera > Halictidae > Augochlora > Augochlora pura. The sequence goes on from NC_135775.1 coordinate 10,569,404, forward strand.
AGAATAGATTATCATCAGTATAGTATCTTTTAGTCCATTAAGCTAATCAATAATTTGCGACGTTTTCAGTGGCAAGTTTGGACTATGGCTGGACGGTGATCTGTATCAAGGTAGAACACAACCCTGCAGCACATATGGAAATGAATCATTGGCGCCATGCGAGGATTTCGTTGTGAAAACACTAGAATGCTGGGCATTCATATAGGACACGGCCACCTCCTACACGTTGTCCAAAACTACGCCCTCGCCGCAGCCTAATTTGACTTGAACTCGACAGTCTTGTGGAGGTTGATCGTCCCCAGGAGAGATTACAGGAAGACTAGAATTTCTAAGAGACAATTACCAGACGAGATTAAATCGACTAACGGATTTAACCATAACTAACGGCTGGTTAAATCACTTTACCGATCGATCATCGACCGAAGAAACAGATGTATGGGACTTTTAGCGAGAAAAGAGAATTTTGTGATTTCAAAGGAATTCTTCCCTGGAACGAAATGGGGGAGAAGAAAGCTTGGAGACAGTGGCGAAGAAAGATATGATTACATGGCGACGATGTGATGTTACAACGTCGGAACGTCAGAACATTGAACCACTGGACTATAACAATTTATCAATTATCATTTAAATTGTCCTATTTGTTTTTCTATTTTAAGTTGTCGTATTTATTTTATTTTTTATATATATATATGTATACACGAGAACACACTCATACACGTGTTACGTTGAACAAGTCGTTAATGTTAATTTCAATTGTTCGCGTGTCGTTGAGGATTGGAAAGATCGACGACTATAATTTGTATTTCTTTCTTATTTTTGTTCACTTTTGCCCATTATATCTCGTCGATCGCCGCTTCGAACTAGTCGCGAGAATCATGATGAGAGTGTAACGAAGCGTGAATGATCCAGATACGAGATTGATCGATGAAACGGTGACAAGAATGTGTGATAAATTATAAAGATTACGCGTACGAGAGGAAGGGGAATCGCGTCGTCGAAGTCGAAGGAAGATGAAATACTAGAGAAACGATAGTAACACACACGACACCAAGAGAAAAAATGTTAAGCTAACCATTTGTTGATGTGTAGATAAATTGTAGATAGTGAATGTAAATATATATATGTATTTGCCAATTGTGTTAACGGTAAAGAAGTTAATTTTAAAGGAGCATAATTATATACGCTAAAAAACATGAGAGGAAAACGTCGCTAATGATGAACACCTTGTGCAGAGCTCGTCACACACACGTTACAATGCTGAATGGGAGAAAAGGGACACACGCTGGTTACGGACACACCGTGTCAAAGAAATTGCGTGAGAACCATTGAACGATACTCTGGAAGCGTGATCGCGACCCGATGTAAACGATCTAGGATCTGAGAACAAGTAGCTTTAGGGAGGAGTTATTCTTCGTACTGATCTTTTGAACGAAAAGAGAAAAGCAGTTGCGATTAAATGCAACTCTGATTGCGTGATCAACACACGCGCGCGAGCGCGCACTTACATATTACACAAGCATATACATACTACGCAACATACAAATTCACGAAGAACATGTTTTCGCGACCTACGTACTCTTATGGTGAACAACATGCTTCTTGAGTCTCGAATAACCACAACGAACACACACGCCTGTGCCTCGCTTCGCTCTCTTTCTTTCCCTACGCTAGAAACAAATGCATAGCCCTATATGTCAGGTCCTGAATAAATCAGAGTCGAAGCATGTTCTCGTTATACTTAGAATTATATGCCACTGCTAAAAATATTTGTATGTTCTCCTAAAACAACTGGGCTGGCTCGCGAAACGTACCAATTCGTTTTTGTATGACATATTGATTATTGATAAAATTGATCTTTAAAATAGATCTTTGTGTTTTACTTTGACTTCTAATTTGAAATAACTTGAGATTTTGTGCGCCAGCCTATCGAAAGAGACAGAAAGACATTCGCAGCTTGCTGACATCGAAATTAGTTGTTCAAGATAAATAGGTGTGCATAAATGCTTTCTGGACTCACTGCAACTCACACTATTGGAGAACACAGACAATAAAGTGGAATGTTAGCTGCTTAGTTCTCATATAAATGTATTGTAGATGAAGCAAATATAGTGGCTAGCTTCGAAACATTTAATAACTTTCAAGACATGTTTCACGTTCATTTGGTTAGCCAAAATTAACAGGCTAGCGATAGAACGACGCATGTCACTATATCTGTTTCAACCACCGCAAATTCCTCTTCTTCACGCGTTCTTGTTTCTTCACTGTACCTCACTATGGTATGCATGTAACGTAGTATTCATAGAAATAGAGTGAGGAGAGGGTAAGAACAAATGAAAAATTTAAAAGTGAAGAAGGTTTCTTAAACTCAAATATTCCTGGAACTAGGATCGCTGGACCGTTAACTAACGTTCATGCAAATATAGATCTCAAGGAATTAATTTATGAGTTCGATACCGATCAAAGTATGCTATAAATGCATCAAATTCGAATCTAATGATTCTCGAAGATGAAAACACATTGATTCACCTGATTCATCTAATCAAGAAGAGGAAAACGCAAACATTACTATTTCGTATGATAATATTCATTCGGCTCTGATAATAGAAACGGTGTCGATCCAGCATCAACGCCAATCACAAGACCACGGAACTGTCCACGAGCTTATAGTCCCTACATTAAAATTAGAATCAATCGACTGTGTCGCCCACCATTTCTACCGCTTTGTAAAACACTCACCGATTTCCGTTTCGTTGAGCGAGACAAAAGTAGCCTAGAGATATTGTATACTTGTTTAATGGTAGAACAGCCGCCACTAGAGAAGGAGTTTTGATAATCGATTTTATAAATTGATTTTTGCCCCTCGAGCCCAGATTATCGGCCGTTCGTAAACCCGAGAGACGGATTTTTCTAGCGGCTCCACAACGAGATGTTACTTATCAAGAATAAAACGAAAATGAAGAAAAAGATCACTTCTACGCGAGAGGACGCCCTTTTATACCGTAGAGAGTATACCATTCCTTCCATTTTACTAGGAAACAGTTTCTAACTTGTATCGTTTCTACGATTTTCGATCTTCGTACTTCTTGGGGCCGCTTATCTTTTTTTTAACCTTGCGCTACCAGCATTTTGTCTCAGTAAAATTTCCTCGAGATCATGTAACAACCATGTGATAAAATTTTTCTTTGATCATGTAAAAAAAATATACTTCTTTTTTTATTTCAATGTAGAGAAGGCGAAAAATAAGGAATACTTTGAAGTCTCATCGATTTCATTTTAGTTTGTCGTCCTGCTGATAGTGCAAGGATTGAAAAAAAAGCATTAATTGGGAATTCGCGTGATCATGATTGTTCTTGAATTAAACGGTGGCTTAAAGACACAGCACAACGGTAACTGCATGGAAAAATGTTTAAGAGTGCACGCTCACTTTCGGTGTCGCGGACAACCGGAAGCTGCGCGAAAGACTGATACGGCGGATGGATCAAGAGAATCGTAGATCTGAACGAGGCAGAAGTATCCGTGCACTGGTTATGAAACGCACTTGTAGAAGAAAAATCACACAAAATAAACAAAAAACAAAATATTGTTGGATAGTAGAGAACTCCATGGAGCACGGTTTCAAACAGAATAAGAAAAAGGAGAGGATTGAAAAGCACAAAGCATATTAAATTTAGCAGGCAGCTTGTTAGATTAGTTTTCGAGTATGTCGATAACACCGAATTACGACACATTTGCATAACGTGGTCTTAGGATTTTCAATAAGATGTACTTTTGATGTCGAGATGGACATAATTTTGTTCCAACGGTACACGATCAATAAGAACATTGTACATAGATTTGATTTTCGCTCTTCGTTATAAATTCACGCAGAAAATATTGTTCTGTTCATTGTTCCTTCTTTTATTGCTTCATTATCTAAATTTGTCCGTTTCTGCTTTAGCGACACTGACGGAGTGAATAACATGCTCTTCTAGATTATGTGAAAACGCTTTCTCTCCGATGGAAGTACAGCGATCAAACTCAAATCAATCAACTCGTAGAACCTCAACTTAATGAAACGAAAAAAAACATTAGCTAAGACAATACGTAATGTTAGATGCAAGAAAGAGGAAAGCAAAGCGAAGTATTTGACCGTGGAATTTTCTTCCTTTTCTGTTTTAAAAAAAAAAAGAGGACTCACTACCCTCGCCTTTGTGCCGAATATCACGGTGTTAATGTACATTACAAAGAAATAAAAAGAACATGATGTGTGTCTGAGAAAACACGTTCCTTTTGTTTGTTTATTTTTTTTCAATGTATTCTGCTCGATGTATTTGTATTAAGATTTTAATCGGTTTCCACGACTATCAGGAAGAAGTAAAAAGCCTAGATTAGGTTGTCGCGTTGGAATGACGAAAGTGTAATGGATCACTTCTAATTGCTTCGGACGATCATATCTTGGATCACATCATTTATAATGCTTAAAGAAGCTTTTACCGACCCTGCGGAAGCATGCATGGATCAGGTGTGTTCATGTTCTCGTACTTGTATCGTAGGTGATGCTTGAAACTATAGCTGTGAATTTTTGCAAAACGTTTCAAGCACTTGAAATATATCAAAATGAATGTGAACACGAATGATCTGTACGTGCGATTTCAGGGTGTCTAAAACACGTGTCGTTGCAAGGCTAAGTCTTTGATACTTTGAGTACAAGTACAATGCTCAAAATGATTAACATAGTGCATACTGTAAGGGGTAAACAGAAACTCTGTAATGTTATAAAAGTTAGAGCCTATTTGGAACGAGGCAATTACCGACTGATATCTCATTCTCAGAACATATTCACGCGTTGTCAACTTTTAAAACTGTAATCGAACAACAATATTTGAGATATCTGAAAATATGTCTGGAGAATGAGTTTTTAGTAATACGTGGTTCATTAAATTAAAGACTCCTTCATGCTTTAAGCAATTATATTAGGTTGTTGCAACATGCTTTTTGATAGGACTTGGATTTTTTAAAACGAATTTGTACACAGCGTTACACGATACATATGTATATTTATCCTCTGCTTGTTATACTTTCTCAATAATGTTTCTAAGAACATATACTCCAGCGAAGGATCAAATTCGATTGTGTTTCATTTCGTATGAAGTGCTTAGAATATGTATGCAGCAACCTACTATAACTATCTAACTCTAGAGGTTCTTTATAGCCACAGATATTGTAACGAACAACCAAGTAACTGTCGCCGTGCTTTTGTCTACTGCTTGGAAGGATTCTTTTTCTTCTTCTGAACGAAGCGTATTCCATCTTAAACGTTAGGGACGTTACCATGACCTTAGGTGTCGTCTAAACCTAAAACATACGCAACTGCCTCCACAAAAAAAAGAAAACTGTAGCCGTAGATTAAGCGTGTCACGTGAAAAATCGGAAAGAGATACCTAATCTTAACTAATGACGATGCTCTTTCCTGTACGATCGATCGCGATTAATTGAAATTCGATCTCGAACGCTGCACGTTACCTGACGGTCTTCGACAAGCTACGATCTGTGAAGACAAGCTCATTGCACGACACGATGGATATTGTCAAGTGATTCACCAGATAAGTAAGATCACCCAAAATCGATGATATCTGTCGACGTGCGACTTGAGCTGTTTGGAAGATGACCGAGAATTTTTCGATAACGATATCCTTTACTGTTAGAGATGATCCACTTTTTCTGATACATTTGGGGATCAGTTTACCCAGAATTGATTTCTAAAAAGCGGAATTCTGTTGAACTTTTAAGATTGAGAAGTCGGTGAAAATAAAGGAGCAAACTTGTTTAAGAATATCGATGGAACGACATATCTAATATTACTCGGCCATTTTGGCTTTTATTGAAAAACGAAAATTCTGATAGTTCAAGGTTAGTCGACGAAGATTTAATTACATTTCATTACCTGTACATAGAAGCTTACAGGGTGCCTTAAATAACACGCGATACACGACTTTGAATTTTGACGGCGTTCTTCAGCATCCCAGGAAACACCTGTAGTTAGGCAACCACACTTGCGCCGCTGTATTTCAGTCAAGTTACCATGCGATGAGTTGAAAAAGAATTTAAATGATTCAAATAATAAGAGCAATGTTTGATCACAAACAGGGCTCGAAATTTCGAAAGAAGAATTGTACAGCTCTTTGGAAAACGTCAGGTGGAATTTTCCTCGTTTCGAAGACACCCTGTAAGCATCGTTATAACCAGTAACCTCTAACAGTAACAGGACGCGAAACGGTTTTTCTACCAAAGAATTAATTGTTCCTCGACTATAGGGAAGTTCACTCATCTATCTTGGACACGTTGAGGTTAGTTAACTGTTAAATGTAGAACCGTTAAGTATAAGCATATAGCTTTCTGCGTTCGTATAAGAAACTTAGAGGAAAGTAGAGTGACTTAAAGAATCTCTGCTGCGTGAACACCCTAATATATTCCCAAATCGTGTATGTTAATAATCGTAGTTTGATTAGCGGCGGTTAGCGTGCTAAACGAGCAACAAGCGAAAACATAACGTGAAAAACCAAACATATTCAAACGGGAACGTCAAACGGGGAAGACGAAATGACAAATACTCTCGACGGGGTGGAGACCTTTGGTATACACATTGTCAATTAGATTCAGACTGATCGCAGGGATTGAAACACGCATTCCAATTGGGAAAAAAAAACTCGATGTTCTTCGATGTTTAGCTAGATATTGTTGTCGTCGTCGTTGATGATCGCCGAGCTGCGCGATCCTGCGTCTCGATCTGACATAGCGCGAAGATAGAGCGGTGGGAAAAGAACTTTGGTCTGAAGTGTTTCAATGCAAAGAATCCAATTCTCGCTATGTCGTTCGATTTTAGTCTGTTGTACACGTAGACAGCTACTTGTACTGGAAACGAGAAATCGTAGGAACATAGGTAAACACAATCTTTCACGTCTGATGTTCGATACAACGTTACTTTTCAAAGTTCTGTTTCTAGTAATTACTCCCTTGTCACGTTCATAATAGCATAAGCTGGAAGATACTGTTTGTTTGAAAATAAGTCGAAACTGCATAGTAATAGATTCTTTAGACGATAGTAACCTTATGGAAAAAATGCTTGAACACGTTCAGCTTATTTTTTAACGCGGAGTTAGAACCTTGTTTAACCATTGTTGATTTGCGTTCCAAACCAATTTGACCGTAGTGTATTATGATTTCTGTAATACTTGTCTTTGCACGAGTCGTTTAGTACCACGGAGTGAATTGTTTTACCGACAATTACGTTAATCACACGTAGATCTACTGTATAACTCACTCGCAAACACGAAATACGTACAAGACTCGAATATCTACCCTTCGCGAACCGCTGAAACGATATTCTAAGCACATTTTTACACAGTCCGCACCATCTCGATCAGAATCATCGATCAACTTTTGTTGGTGAAAGTTTAATCGCAACCGATTAACCGACGTCTATCCATGATTTTTATCTGATCGCGTAGATCACGGTAACAAAAAACTTCTTTTCGGCATCATTCCGAGCGAACGTTCTCCATTGTATCTTCGATTTTAAGAAGTCGATCGGTCCACATCGATCAAACCTGTTCTCCGATCACCGAATTTTTACATCGAGAGGCCCCTCTTCAATGATGAACCATCACATTATAGATAAAACAAACACGTCAAAAGTTCATCTCATTCGCTCTATGTTTTGAGGGGAAGCGTTATCGAGTGATAAAAACATATCCTCCGTTCAGGAAGTTTAATCTAATCGATCTAATGTCAAAAGATAGAAGATTTTTATCAGTGCTATCCAATGTGTAATAGAAATAATTCCTGTTATTATAACAATAACGACCTAGTTTGCTCAGCACGAGTATAAAGATCCTTGCCAATATTCATCCAAATAAACAGCAGTGATGGTTGAACGTTTTACCAAATTTCTCCCGTTGCAATTAGCAGCTACCGACGAATCAGTAGAAGAATTTGATACACTCACGATTGGGATTAGGATAGCACTGGTTTAGGGCAAACGAAGACACGTTTAAAGTATCAAGAAAGGGTCCGGGGCGATAGGGGAGACGAAGGGCCCCTCGAATCACACACACAACTCTCTGGACCAATAAATTTTACACTAATTGTACTGTCGCCTAAATCGTCGCTTCCGTGGATGTTAAATCTCCCCGTCTCTGGATCCTACGAAAAAAAGACAAGCTAGGGACGCATCAGCTAAACCAACGATCATTCCCGCGTTCACAGAGCAACAAAGAACAAACCCACAACAACAATACACTGTGTGTCTATCGTAATCGTATATTAGCCAAATGTATATCGTGTATGTTGAATTAATTGTACGACGAGCCACTGAGACAGGGGAAAAGGGAACACGTCCGCAACAAACTTTTGTGAAATTCATGAATTAAGTAATATTTATGTATTGAGAATTTAAACAAATTTTATAGTTTCTAAGCTACATGCATTTTTCAAAATTATATAATCTCTTTAGGAAAAACTGTTTTGTTTTTGTACTGTACTGTTTTTTCCAAATTACACGACTAAATCATTTTAACAGATGTACCTACCGAGATGTTCTCCGTTATCGTGACACTACGATGTTGGACGTGTTCCCTTAATATCAGAAACACGTGCATAAATAAACAGAAAAGAGCTACGCTGCTCTCGAACGGAACAAAACGGTGTGTATGTACGTATGCATGTATATAAGGCATATAAAAAGAAACTCTCTATACAAACTACACAGTGCGGGAGGTATGTATGTGTGTATATACGACACACGTGTACATTGCGTATACATATTATACATAACTTAGCGTCGCAGCGTGCATACACAGCAAGAGGACCGTAGCGCAAAGGAGGCCACTATACATATATACATAATGATATACATACATATAAATATATACATAACGAGGATTAACTGTAACGTTGTAAAGCTGAGTGAAATGACGGCACAGAGTTACTAAGAGTAATAACGAAACCGCGAGACAAGAGAGCAAACGAGGGTAAGAAAGAAAGAGAGAGAGAGATAGAGAGAGAATGGGTGAGAGACAGAGAGAGATGGATTTATTTTTTTGCCAAGAGAGAAATGGATCAGAGAGCCAACGGTGTATTTTTTGCGTATTAACTGTACACAGAGGGCCGATTACTCTGCTGCATGTTCCGATTGCGTGTCATAGTCAATCTGTTCCGTTTTGCGAGTAACGCGGATCACTTTGGATGCGTGTGCGCGTACGTACGCCTGCAAATTGTGATATGTGTGCCCCGCGCACACGCATATATGTATACAAAGAAGAATATACAAAAGATATTCAATAAAAACGCCAATATTGTGAAGTACACTCTGTGAACCTTAGTTTTCATCCTACCAGATGCACAAAATATATCAGTTAATCAACCTTTTCCACTTATATCCTGTCTTCATCCTAATTTTTTATTTTTCCAATATAAAGATTATTGCCCATGAGGTAAACTTATCATAAATATTTAAAAATATCATAGTATTTCGAATTATAAGTGGCTGTAATACGACTCGTGCTTCACCATTTCCCGAGTTACATCCTTGACCGATTGACAGCCTGCAGATTTATGAAGAATATTTTTTACATTTACTTATCGAACTGCTTATCAGATAATTTACCTGTCAACGCAAAAGTTATATCGATTTCCTTCCTGAAAAGCTCAAGAACGTGACGCGCGCCCTTCTCGCCTGAGTAACTCAGCCCCCATAACATTGGTCTACCGACGAATACCTGAAATGTAGAATAATAGATTCACTACATCTTTATTTTTATCACATGTTCCATAACGCATAATTAACCGGTTAAGTGTGTTTGACGACTATATCCATCATGGAGATGTGGCAGAATATTGGGTCATGACGGTTATGTCCATCATGCGTAATATTTTCTTACAATTTGATATTTGAATTGTAATTCTGGCGAAAACTAAAATATATTTGTAAATTTTAATATGTTTAAAATGTTTAGAGATCAAAACGAAATGAAACAAACAAATGAAAATTATAAATAATTTGAGTTGAATTCATAACTTCCTTCGTCATCGCTTGATTATAGCGACACACACTGGTGGGCGCTTTGCAAAGAGATCATCACAGTTAACTGGTTAAGTAATCTCAAAAGTTACCATTTTGGCTCCCAAAGCAAGAGCTTTAAAGACATCGATTCCTTGTCTCACACCGCCGTCCATATAAATTTCAATTTTTCCATTTACAGCTTTGACTATTTCAGGCAAAACTTCAATCTAAAAATTGCATAATTTTACAATTAATTCTTAAAAATACATTGGACGAAACAGCTCTTAATGTCGTGTGACATTCTAACGAAAAAATAGGCTCAGAAACAAAAAATAAGTTATCACTGGCAAGTACTTTTGGAGAAATTTTAAAATTAATTAATTAATATTATAAAAGTATATCGACATTTAGATAGTAGGAGAAAGTAACTAACTGATGCGGGAATACTGTCAACTTGTCTGGCCCCATGGTTCGAAACGATAATCGCTTGCACTCCATGTTCAATAGCTAAAAGTGCATCTTGCGGAGTCAAGATGCCCTTCAAAACAATTGGCAAGCTCGTAATACTGTAAAATACAACTAATTCAGTGTATGTTTTAATTTTCAGAATAGAAAGCAACTGTACCCATCTACTGACCTTTGTAGCCATTTAACATCGTCCCACGATAACGATGCATCGAATAATTTCATCACATACTCGTTCAAGCTAGAACCTGTTTTCTTCGAATTTATGCTATTTGACAGATCTCCTTCGAAATTTCCTAATCTGAAAGGAACAATATTTATTTGAATGTTTCGAATCTTTTTATTATATTTGTATATTTATATGTATTTGAATCTTTTTATTGGCGCAATTTATCAGTTAAAAAATATTTTAAAGCTACCAAAAGATTCAGAGGAATTTTCCGTTTTTCTTTTCATTGTTAAAAAAGTCTCTTTATTGTTGTCAGTGTAAAGAAAATTCAATATTTGCTCAAGTGATAGATGATTTTTGCTGACTTAGCTTGACTACTCTGTGGTATTCCAGTACTATCTTTATTTCTATTACACCCCCCCCCCCCCCCGGATAAAAGCCAAATAACTTAGTAAGTAATGACTAAAAATTAATAATATTAGTCTTAAAATGTTTGTGGTGGTGTCGCACTATTTAGTGCGGACATTTAAATCCACAAAAAAATTAATTTTGTGACAACGCATGTGCACTGTTACAAATATTGAATATTGGAACAAATGATTGGAGCTGTTTTTCTCATAAGAAACCGTGTAAATTCTGTAACAAATCTTTTACCGTCTTCAAACGTCCGTAAAGCTTCATTAAACATAGTGAAAAATGCTCAAAAAGTTGGGCGAAATCGACTGTTGGTAATTTGATTATCAATTTCAATGTATTGCCGCTGCATGTATTAGCGCTGTTTTTAAGTTTCAATAGTTTTTAGGCGGTGACGTCATCTGTGGCAAAATGTTGAATCTTCAGTGGCAAACAGTTTAAGTTCTTTTCCACTACATCGAATGATGCTATTTTTTTATTTTCTGTAGCAGATGCTTCGCGCCGGATTCAACATAGCATCTTATAGGAAAACAGCAAAAATCATCTGTTTTTTACATTTGTAATAATATTAAATATTTTTACGTAACTATCACTTTTTGAAATCAATAACATTAACTTTGCTTTTCCAGAAGTATAGAATTTACTGTATAATTCTACACCCTTATTGACGGAATATATTCTTACTTTCTAACTTACTATAGAAAAAATTGTTCTTAAACGAGAACTTTGTTGAGATAAAGATATATTATACCTCAAATGTTTTGGTAATGAGAATTTGTTTCTAACGTCAGCTCGCCTGTCGCCAAACAATGGTGCATCGATAGTGAGTACAATTGCTTTGAAGCCAGCACGTTCTGCTCGTTTTACTAAATTGCGTGTGACATCACGATCTGTATATATGTACAGCTGGAACCATTTTATTCCTTTTGGCGCCGCTTCTGCTACTTCTTCAATGCTACTTGTTGCTATTGTTGATAGTGTATAAATCGTACCAGCTGCTTCGGCAGCTGTAAATTAGATTTTTTAAAGAATTTCACTGTGTTATAAAGAAAACAATTAAACATCACTTCCATAATGTATTACTTGTTTTAACCCCAGAACCACGTGTTACTAAAAAATTCAAATTCATTTACCAACGATAAATCGTACAATTGTACGATTACAAATATACGACTTTCAGTTTGTCATTTACAAATGCATTATAATTTAATACGATATCAAATGATCTTATCACAAGGTAATGTTTGCCGTTCAAATTGCCGACAATGAACAATGTTTCAATAATACCGTTATATAATTTAAACTTTGCCAGTTCGTAGAAATACGTCTACCGACAGAATTTGTCGGTCTTAATGATTGAAATATGGTCATAGTAGGTAAAGTGGTGGGAGTAGCGGCACAAATTGTGCATACGTATGTAGATATTATGTAAACGTTGTCGAATGTCGGCTATCTGCAAACTCAGTGCATGAAAAAATGCATTTCAACTGCGTTGAGAATGGAACCCGCTGGATGAAAGGTACTTCGATCTCCAGGGATCGATTCTCAGTCGACGCGTGGCAACCGTGTCAGATCCATGTGTATCTGTAACAATTTGGCGACGATTTCTCAATCGCAGATAACAGCTGATAAACCATATTTTAGTACACATGAGGTTAGTTTTGAGCAAATAGTTGGCCAGCCGGTGGCTAGTGACGGGATATATTGAGTGTCGTGCACGCGACATGACCGTTTCACGATGATGAAGAGAAATGTGATAAGCCTGATAAAGTTCTTCTTTCTGGCTGCTTTTACCGTTTTTCTGACTGTTGTTATATTTCGTTTTGTGAGGACGTCTCCTAACCATGAAGCTACGACGCCGGCGGGCGCGCTCGTCGTCATCGACGCCGAAGGCCTGAAAAGTTCTCACGAATCCAAACAGAATTTCAACGAGCATTTCGATCAGGTACTTGTTCATTTTAACGACAAGGTTGGTCGACGCAGGTGGAACAGGTTTAGCGATAGCTTAACCTTCTGCATTCCACGCTCAGTACCGTACTTTCACTTTTGCGGGTCCCATTCGCGGTGTCATCGGTTTACATTTTTTTATATGACACTTTCAATACAATGTTTACTGTTTTTTTTATACCTTCAACATGTTTGTTGTCAGTGTTTGCGTCAATAGACTTTCGTAGCTATCCTATCAAATGCAACATATTCTCTTAAAAAAATAGGAAGCCTAATATCATTACAGATAAATTAGAAATTTCTTTGTCTCTAATATTATCTACAGTCTTAACTAAAGTGGTATTGTTATTTGTAGGATGAGGAAAAAATTGATTGGCATGATTACAAAAAAATTGCTGAAGATGCAAAAAGAAGTGGAATAGGTGAACATGGAAAGCCTGCGTCTCTTTCTCCAACTCTGGACATGTTGAAAGAAAAACTGTATCAGGTGAACGGTTTTAATGCTGCGCTCAGTGATTTAATTGCCTTAAATCGCTCTATACCTGATATTAGACACGCAGACTGTAAAAAGAAGAAATACTTAAAAAATCTAGACACAGTTTCTGTGATAGTCTCTTTTCATAATGAACACTTTAGCACATTAATGCGTACTTGCTGGAGTGTTATCAACCGTTCTCCGGAGAACCTTCTCGAAGAAATCATATTGGTTGATGATGCTAGTACAAAAAAAGAATTGAAGGAATCATTGAACGATTATGTTGCAGAAAATTTGCCTAAAGTAAAGATTGTAAGGTTGCCAGAACGTTCTGGGTTAATTAAAGGTCGGTTGGCTGGGGCTAAAATAGCAAAAGCAAAAGTGCTTGTATTCTTAGATTCCCATAGTGAAGCCAATGTCAATTGGTTGCCGCCTTTGCTAGAGCCTATTGCACAAAACTATAAGGTTTGTGTGTGTCCATTTATTGATGTGATAGCCTATGAGACATTTGAGTATAGAGCACAAGATGAAGGTGCCAGGGGAGCTTTCGACTGGGAATTGTACTATAAACGATTGCCACTATTGCCGGAAAGCCTCAGTAAGCCAACAGAACCATTTCAAAGTCCTGTCATGGCAGGAGGACTTTTTGCTATTAGTGCTAAATTTTTCTGGGAATTAGGTGGATATGACCCAGAGCTAGAAATATGGGGAGGAGAACAATACGAATTATCCTTCAAAATTTGGCAATGCGGTGGCCAAATGTACGACGCCCCTTGCTCAAGAGTAGGTCATATTTACCGAAAATTCCCTCCTTTCCCCAATCCAGGGAAAGGAGACTTTTTAGGAACGAATTATAAAAGAGTTGCAGAAGTTTGGATGGATGAGTATGCCGAGTATATTTATAAAAGGCGACCTCATTTAAGATCGTTAGATCCCGGTAATCTAACTGAGCAACGAAATTTGAGGCACAGACTTCACTGTAAACCATTCAAATGGTTTATGGACAACATAGCCTTTGATCTGGTTGACGTGTATCCCCCTATAGAACCAGAGGACTTCGCATCAGGAGAGATTCGTAACATGGGAGTACCAGAGCTCTGCCTCGATACGAAGAAGAGGAAAAAAGACGGACTTGTAGTAGTTGATGTCTGCATGAAAGACAATTCTAAGATTGATGGAGAACAGGAATTCCGACTGACTTGGCACAAAGATATCAGACCCAAAGATCGCACCGAATGTTTCGACGTGTCCAGAGGAGACACAAAAGCTCCTGTGACTCTGTACCCTTGCCACGGGGGCCAGGGGAATCAACTGTGGCGTTACAATATTGAAAAACAATGGTTAATGCATGGTTATTCGTCCAGGTGTTTGGACACTGATCCAGCAAGCAAAAAAGTATTCGTGACCAATTGTGATTCGGCATCCGCCACACAGAAATGGAGAATCGAGAAAGTAAATATGAAAGCCATCAATAATTGGGATAATGTGGGACCTAAACGACATTGATTACTCCACTTTTTACTTGCCATAGATTTGTAGTCTCTGTTTCAATATCATTTTTACATAGACATGTGTACATGAACGCGCTTCCTTTACATTAACTAGTCAAGAAAGGGAAATTATGTACTCCAATTTCCTCTTTTCACGATTCTGCTCAAGGAAACATCCTTCGGAGGAATCATACTATGTTTTGTTTCACGACGAGTACTCATTATAACAGTACCATTGTATGAAACCTTTCTTTCGAAGCGATTCACATCATTGTAAATATCGTACAAACCCTCTGTTGTGCCTTAAACATATAACTGCATTTAAAACTACATATTAATTACAGTAATTACTTTATAAAAATAACGTTCGCTTTAACGCTCAATTTTTCATATACGACAGACGATTATTACGATTATGTAAGACTAGGTAGGAACTGATCGTATACATTTCTTTAATGCCAAATTTCGAAACAACTAATTAAGTTTCCCGACTGATTAACAATGTGTTCTTGTAGTTCTGTATACCTTTAAGCTAAATTCCTTTGTAAAGTTGTTTCAAATAAACCAAAAATTCCATTCAGGATCGAAATATAACTTGGAAACGATAATAGTTTGAAGATATCCGTGAACATATCATCTTTAAGCGTACACTATCGAACATGGGTCACATAATAATCTTTTTATGGTCTCCAATATGCAATGTCATTCATGTTTGTAATTATGAAACGTATGAACGAACGATTATTGTATAAACGAAGAACGGAGTATTTTATAAAAATATTCTATTTTATAATGAGAAATGGTAGAGAAGAAAATTGTAGATCATTCTTATCAATCTTCATGTAGCCTCTGTACTATATTCATTGTACATTTAATAACAATTTATACAATAACGAAGATCGAGCAAATTCTATGTAACTGTGATCGCGGTACGTTTTTGTTGAACTATTTTTGTAAGACGTTTGTATTGATTAAACATTTTTATTAAATCTATATGAGTTCTAATAAATGTAATCGACGATAAATCAAAAACAAACCTAATCTTTCGTTTTCGGGTCAAGTATTGCAGAAAAAAAATAGAACAACACTAGATGAAAATGGAATAACACTAGATGAAAATAAAAGAGGATATAGCATTTTACGTGTATGTATTTAAATTGCCTGTTACCTCTTGCGTTTGCAAGTTCACCATCAGGATGTGCCATGCGTTGCATCGCCGACGGAGCAACTCCCAAAGGCATGGAAATTTTTTCGCCTAAAATTGTGGTACTCAAGTCTCGATTAGTAACATCCTTTAAAAATCTAGGCCGTATCCTATATCTGTAAATTATTTGTTCTACTTACTTTTATACCGAAAACAATTTCATACTAGTTGTCAATCCTCTATTTTTAATTATATTCATTATCAAACAATTTAACTACTTTAATATTATTATTAATATCTACCTTTTTATAATGAATATATCTTATTTCATTTTTAATTGGTGTATAAAACTATTTGTCTATTCCAGTGTTAATTTACGCAATCTTGTATGTCTGTTATACTTACTTTCTGAAGGCTTCCGTGTTCAACTTCAAACTGAACTGTTCTCCCGCCCCCGAATTATAATAATCCCTCACGGCAGGTGGTAAGTGTTTGGTCGCATATATTTCATAATCTTCTACGCAGACGAACTGAGACATTTTTTGCGTATAAGATGGATCAAATGCTATTTTCACTGTAATAGAGTTGTTCGATTCGATCAATGATCTTCATTCACTTCCTCATAACTGGTTCATCCCTTCGATGGCAATCGATAAACTGTAGATGAATCGACAAACTTTAATGAAGTTCTATGCAGACTTCATTTCTTTCTCATTCTATCTAACAGATGAAAAGTTTAAGCGTTTTAATGCGAAAGAAGCTGAAACCTGCATGAAATATCGTTAAAGTCACCGTAGCACTGTCATACCCGGTTCATCTACCTTGAAATACAAAATCGTTGACCGATTAAGTTGAAGATTCACAACCGAAATGTAAGTTGAAGACAAATTAGCGATCACTTAGCTGGTCTCACGATTCGTAACCGACTGCGGCAGTCTCGTGAAGCCACGACGATAACCCTCGAACGCGTTTTTTAATATTACTGATAATACTGTTTGCCCCATCTAGTTCCCTTGTATTAACTCCCGATTTATCTTCGCAGACTAATGAATGGTTTTTGTATATTCACGAGTTCCGCGGGATGAATCAGTATCATTGTGCATTCATCTGACCTTTGATATTGTAAACAATTCGGCTGTTGTTGAGCTCTTTCGTAGGTCTAGTATGAGATCGTTATCAAATTACACATCTCGCACAGACCCTCATCTATTAAGATACGTACAGTTTTGAAATTATTAGATCTATTTATCTAATTACTATTTATAGTAATTACATCATCTATTTATCGTTTGTAAGGTTTGGTCAATTGATTGAAGTCTGTAATACTACTATTGTGATTGAAAATGAAAGTTTATGTATACAAGATGATCAATTCATTGGTAGCGCAATGGACAAGAGGCGATTCTTCTTGAAAGAAGCAATATTTCATAATATTTAACAGAAATTAGAGGATGGAAAACATCAATATTTACTTCGTTCTATGGAGGATAGAAATGTCATGAATTCAATAAATCTACGATTTATTGGATGGACAGTGCAATTTAAACATAGTGTAATACATTTTCCTTGCAAAGTATGCTTTAGAGAAAATTTATTTTATGTCTTTAATTTACCAAGACGGATGGTACAAGTTTTAGCCCTAAAACTAGCCTAAATCTACCCTAAAACTGCTTTAAATCTAGCCTAAATTTACTCCAAAACTAACTTGAAACTACTCTAGAGCTGTGTTAAAATTGCCCAAAAGCTGATCTAAAACTACCGTAATGCTGCTCTGAAACTAACCTAAAATTTAAAGAGGGAAAGAAATCTGTTGAAAAAAGTAAATGGAAGTAGGAGGTAAGTAGCTTTGACAAGAAGGAAAAATAGCAGCAGAGGGGAAGGAACAGTATTACGAGATAAAAAAAGAGTGTCCGAAATTTTCGGATACCTGAGTATTACAAATTTTCGGGGTTGGACCCGAACCCGAACCTAAAATGTCAAGTTCCCGCCTACTCCTAACCGTTACGTACATACTACATATATGTATATCACACCAATATAGAGAGATACAGACATGAAAATTAATTTTTACGCCGATCTATTATGTTTTCTTAATGTTACTAGGATCTGCAAAATGTAAGAATGTTGATAACGTTCACTTCATGAAAGGGCATAGCCGATTAAGATGGTCAAAACTGCCCTTAGAGGTTTTTCAATGAGTCATATACCGTTCGATAGCTGACCAATAAAAACTCATCTGTGCACAATTTTAACCCTGTAACTTGTCCGTGAGGGTAGTTGCAGGGTAAATTAGATTTCGCGGTTTTCCGGCATTTTTCCACCTTTAGCGGCTTTCTAAAATTTTGAAAAAAATATGGCTTATTTTGGACATCAAGCCGGATGTTATAGAATTTTTTCAGATTTTTCAGTTGCAAGCTGTGGTTATCAAAAATGAAAAACCCCCAAAAAATCAGAAAATTGAAGAAGATTTCTCACTTTTATATTATATTCATCACTTTTATATTAATACCCTGATAAGGTACTATCAGGGCTCGTGTACTCAATTTTTCTCAGATGTTTTGCTCGCCTGCAACATTGTCAAAAAAAAATGAAAACCCAATTTGTCGATGTTTTTTGCTGTCAGCATGAAGCTACTACTTTTCTAGTTTGCCGCGAGTGTGGATTCAGTCATTTTAAACGTTATTACATCGAAACAAACAATTTTTTAACCCTGAAAATGCGAATTAAGCGAGCAAAAAAATTGTAACGAGCGGGATATATACCAAAATGTTTCTTATCATTACAACTTGATCGGTTGGCGGAGTGATTAAAGTATTATGATCTAGATGTATGAAGGTATGGTGCAATATAAATCAGTACATATATGTACTGCCGAAGCAAGGCAGCTTTGGCACGAAGGCCTAATTTACAAACTGATAAAACTCAATTTCCCTCCCCACCTAACAAAATTAACATGGTCTATGATAGCAAATAAAAAATTCATAACTTCTGACGGTACAAACACTGCCACGCAAACTTACAAAGTTCCCAACGGACTCCAGCAGGGTACAGTTACAGCCCCCCTACTATTCAACATATACACTTCCAATCTCCTCAAACTATTCAACATAAACAATACCACCAACACAAAAGGTATAGGATTCGCAGACGACTTAATAATTTATAGCATTCATTCCAAAGCCACCATCATCCAATCAAACCTTCAGTCGCTACTTGAAAAAATCCAAAACACCAATAACTGGAAACTTAAAATCAATTTCCTAAAATGTGAAACCATCCTCCTCAGGCCAACCCTCATAAACACCAACTACGATGTTAGGAAAAACTGGAAGAAATTCCAACTAACAGTCACCAGCACTAACCAAACATTCATCCCTCATAAAAAAACAGTTAAATACCTGGGTATCCACCTTGACCCCAATTAAAATTCTTTAACCACGCTGACACCCAACTCATAAAAGCAAAACAAACCTTCAACAGCCTCTCCAAAATATTCTTCAGCAATTTCCTTCAACGTAAATGCAAAATCCTGTGTTACCAATCGCTCATCAGACCAATCCTAACTTATGCGTGTCCGATATGGTTTAACATCCCAAATTACAAAATGGAAATACTCAGAATATTTGAAAGGCACTGTCTACGTGCATGTCTCTCAATGTTTAGAACGCCCGAGTCCAACTACACGAAACACTACAAAAACAAAACGATACTTAACACCGCGAACATAACCAGAATTGATTCGCATATAATAAAAATTTGCAGGAACCATTTTGCGAAAGCCATCCACCACCCAAACAACCAAATCTCTGGTCCCCTATATCCACAACCATTATATCTCAAAAAATGCAAAACCTCAGGATTTACTCCCCCAGAAATATTCCCACACCTGGATTCAGAAAACCTAATTACAAATAGTGACAATATACCCCTAATCTATCATATAGACAGAGGTCCCAACAGCAAAGCGATATCCTATAAAGACACAAACACCAACTTCAGATACTGCACTCACATCATCCACAAAGACAAAAAAGCCAACCCCAAATCAAACAACAATTACTGGTGGCTTAAATAAAAAGCACCCTAATCCCTATATTCACCACCAAAAAATAATAAACACAATCATGTCAACACAAAACATCTCAGCCCCCCCCCCCCCCTCCTCCTCGCTCGAACCCCGGGCCAATAGAAATAAGACAGCAATTAAGTACTTCTAAGTAGTTCTAAGTCTTTGTAAATATTGTATATAGTTAGTACGCTTAAGTCATATTTATACACATATAGTAGCGCCATTTTTTTCCAAATTAGCCTAAAGCTATTTTTGGGCGCACCAATAAGAAAAAATCAAGGTCATTCATCCTTACTGACCCAATTTAATTTTAAACAAGCGTTAAACTAAATCATAGCACAAACTAGGATAAGATTAGGTTTATAAGAGCCAACACGGCCGTTGAACTGTAAAATGTAAAATATCATGTATTTTTTTTCAATCATTTTGCAACATTTAAATTGTATACTGCAGGCTTCAAATAAAATGATGTTTAATAAAAAAAAAAAGTGATTAAGGCGTATGATTTGAGTGCTGCTACGTTCGGGTTCAAATCCCGTTGCAGGCAAAGTTTTTTTTCCGTAAAACACATTTTATTTTTCCAATTCTATATCACATGGTTTATTTAAATGACTTCAGACAAAGCCGTAATGACAAACATATGTTACAGGGTTAAAATTTTGCACAGATGAGTTTTTATTGGTCAGCTATCGAACGGTATATGACTCATTGAAAAAGCTCTAAGGGCAGTTTTGATCATCTTAATCGGCTATGCCCTTTGTTTAAAGTTGTTGGCGTGATAGTCCAGTGTTAAAGAAAATGCGCAGGTAGGAGTACATTGTCAGGGAGTATATTCCAAAATCATGCAATTCAAATCAAAGATTCACTTATCTGAAATTATTTTATTACGAAACAACTGTCACGTACTGG
Source organism: Augochlora pura (assembly GCF_028453695.1). Classification (NCBI taxonomy): domain Eukaryota; kingdom Metazoa; phylum Arthropoda; class Insecta; order Hymenoptera; family Halictidae; genus Augochlora; species Augochlora pura. The sequence goes on from NC_135775.1 coordinate 10,590,525, forward strand.
ATCGAAAGTGGCTCCAACTGCAAAGGGTGAAAGCTGTCGTGGTAAAATTCAATCAACCAAAGCATAAAACTGTATATCTCTATCGCAAAAGAGAAAGTAAGAAGGAATATCGTATCGGACCGGTTCGGATTCTTTTTAAACCGTACTTTATTACATTCTGTTAGAAATAATACACAAAAGATTCTCAGGGGTCTGCGAAGCTGTTCGCTCCGTGGAGGCACAGGGGTGGAACCCTTTTTCTCAACGGAGGACCAAACCTCCGCGTATATACGACGAACCGTCGTCTGCGACCCCGACGGTTTTGGCCGTCCATCCGCGCCTTCGAAATCGAGAATATACAATCTTAATTAATATTTATATTATCGAAAGTCTGCGAGGGACCATAAATATATAAGGGCGCGTCGACGGACCATCCTCCGCGTCTGTGGGGCTGCAGACTCGGTTGGTCGAGCTTTAAAACTCATTCTCTCCCGTTTCTTGACTGCGATCAATGCTCGACTCGATACGATGAAATGCTCAACGTAAATGCGCGATCTTAAAACGACGCGGGATCGTCTTTCCTCCTCGTCTCTGTGTCGTTTTCGAGGAACAATCATCGTATCGTACAGTCGTGCGCCGTGCCCGCGAGTTCTGGCCATCGCGATCGTTACAGCGTGTGCTTCGTTTCTTCGCAAATCAAGACAAACACCCTCGTCTCTCCGAGTCTCATTTCGTTTCTTTTGTCGAGGTTCTATAAATCGTTCGCTTCACCGGTTTACAACAAAAGGCTACGTAACCGCGCTCCCCCTTTGCGAAACAGGAATATGTACTCTATCGCTCTCTCTCTCTCATTCATTCTCTCGACCGCTCGCACGCATTCTCGTCTCGTAGAAACACCTGAACGGTACATGGTAATTGGACTGCGGAGCTTCGTAACGCAGAAAACGTTGAGAAAATCATGCGGTACAAAGTCTCGATAGAATTTAGACAGTGTAGTGATTATTTACAATCCAGTGAAACGATTCCGGAAGAAAACAAGTTAGGCGGTAATTTCGGTTTCGTTGCGGGCTCGTGGTCTGGGAGTACTAGTCGAAACCTCCGCAGTCTGGTGATTTATCTCCCGGCTCGATATGAAAGCGATACTAAAAGCACGCGAGCCGTGCGTAAACGTTATCGATCCTTTTCCACGGTAAAAAAGTACAGGCGAAAGCCGTAGGCAAATGCAAGCGGAACAACCACAGCGTTACGGTACAACACTCGGTGTGTCCCTGATACCGCGCTATCTGCGCTCGATCGAATGGAGCTGCGCTATCACACTGTCAAAATCAATTGTCGAGACCGTTATTATACTTTGTCAAATTCAATACGCCTCACGAACTGGCCATTCTGTTTTAATCGCCGTGGTAAATTTCAATCAATAGAACTGCGGTCGCACAGGCGTCTTCGTAAAGGACGTTAACGACGGACGTTGCGTATATGTTTACATGTGGGTGTATATAAACATATACGTAAGTAAAGTAAAGGATGTACAAACGTTTCACAGTTGTGTGGACATCAAAATCAACGCCTGCAGGACCGCAGTCTAAAGCCGTTAGTGCAAAGTTCACCGTGAAACCTGTGTTGTCGACGTTCGTTTAACGAGCTTATCTTGGTAATCTTGAATTTTGTAGGCTTGTGATTTCAAACGCCTTTTCACAAATAGTAGTGTACCATTTCCTAGAAATTGAGATTCGTAGAAATTGCGATCAAAGGAAAACTCGTCCCATCGGGTGCCAAATAAAATGAAAACCTTGTCGCAGTTTAGGCTCTGCAGTGGACACTGTGGTAACCGTCGCTTGGATTTCCATTCGTAGCGTACATGATTTACCGAAATTTCCCGAAATCCGGTATAGTTTTGATTTTATTTGGTAGCCGACAAAGCACATGAATTTTTCGTTGATCTCAGTCCTTGTAAATTTGCGAGCGAGTCTTCATTTTGGCTCTTCGAGGCTTTTAACATGCAACGAAAGTGTCGAGAAACATCAAAGGAACGTCCCATCGCATATTTATTCGTCCTGCGAATATCTCTGATCGAAAGGAAAGCAGCGTGCATCGCGATAACATATACTCGTGCGTCATATAGTCTTTCTTTTCTCATTCTATCTCGCCTCATCGCGTTCAAAAATTTATTCTTGGTGTCAATTCGTTCCACTCTAATCGTCGACCATATATAATTACATACATCCATATACTCTTACAAAACAGACGATCATTTCGTACAAATCGTCGCGCATTGCGCGAAGAAGTCACAGTTTAGCTGGGCGAAACCGTACTTATGGTTTTCTACCAAAGTGAATAGAAAGAAGTGTATTAAGCACGTGTGTAATTTGTATTCGCTATAAAATTCGTTCGGTACACGCGGTTGTATTTCGCGTTTAGTTATAATCACATTCAACTCGACTGGTTGATTAATAGAAACAAATCAAATGAGAAAAATTTAGTATTATTACGTTGTTCGATTCATGAAATATTTATAGATAAGTGTAAAGAGACATTGAGAGTTTCTTCCAGCTAAATCGCTAGATTCGCTACACTGCGCGCGATATCGATCCGAACCGTGTCAACAAACGCAATGACTGGTTTGTGCAGTTTGCGACAACCATGCACCAGCAAAATTATTTATTTATTCACGTGTCTATCTGGTACTTCTTATACTTCTCACGAAACTTGCTTCTCTATATCTATCTCCCTCTCCCTTTCCCAACCCTTTCTTTTTGTCTAATGTGTTTATGTATATGTATTTTCCTTTTGTTTGTCCCCACCGGTCTTGTCTTCATTCACAGAAAACATCGTTGTGTCGAACTCGAGCGAGGCAGTGGCTCGTCCTAATATAGGACAACGGAAAAATGAGACATCCTAGTCGACGTATCTGCGATACACTGTGTAATACTAATGTTACGCGTACACAGGGTGTCCCGAAACACAAGAACTTCGGACCTAACGAAGAAGACGTTACGATTCTAAATGAAACAGAAACGACTGCGATAAAATGCTACGGGCAGGAGGAGTTCTTTTTGTCTTTTGTCATTCGTCACTACCTAGTTAGTCAGCCCTCGAACGAAGAAAACATGCTGGCTCGTGAATACAGTATACAAGGTTTTCATTCGTTATCAACGCGCATTCACCTTCAAATTTTAATCGAGCCTTAGATCCGTCTCTAGACTGAAAATCGCGCTCGATTTGCAAAGCTTTTACCGTAATAATTCGCTCCCAATGACGTTTCACGCAATAACGCAAACAATTAAATTCCGAAATTCTCCATTCGTTATTATCTGTGGAAACGTAGTCGATTACGGCATTACAGTCTTCCTGCTCCGGAGGATCGGGTAACAGATCCTTTGGCGATATTCATTCGGAATCCGATATCCTAAACACATTTTCAAAACTGTATGATTGTTACTAGTGTCGCGATCACTCGAGAATCGTCAAACTACGCAAAGAAGCGCCAGAAACTTTGGATTTCGTCGCGTTCTGCTTGGAGTCGGAATTTTTCAAGATGGCGGATGCGACCTCTGAGAAACTACCGTCATTTTTTAGTGAGATTAGATTTTTGAAGATAATATGAAACGAATAATTAACGTTTCCGAGAAATTGCGTTAACGGTAAATTCGTCTGAAGAAGTCAGGAAAAGATACGCTTTCCTCGAAATAAGAAGACCCGCGAAAATGCCCGTTAGCACAGATCGATCCCAGCGTGTAGTAGATCTATCAGATTGTACCAATAGCAGCGACAAATGAAAGTGACCGCGTTCAATAAAATAATTAAACAATACTTTAATTAGAACATGAGTTTGGCTATCGCAAAGGAATTGTTTTCGTAACTCAATTGTTTCTTTTTGAAATAAAGAGTTAAACCACCATTCAAAAGTTTGGGATCATTTGTTCACCGAGAAGCGAACCACAGGTTTTCTTTAAAAAAAAATATATATATAATCGGGAGTTCTAAGTTCTTATGTGAGGCGTAGCCGGAACTACCAGGGAAGGATTGATTCTACATTATAAAATACCTATGTGAAAATAATGTGATCAATCTTTTTCTATGAAGCTTTTCCAAAAAATAATTCATTATTCATTCTTTGAAAGTGAGCTATATCTCTAGAAAAACGAAGTTTCGTTCTTAGATCTGCTAAGTTGCATCCACTAGTCGCTTATCTAGTTGTACCGTAACGTTCAGCTCATCCTATACATCGCTTTAATTGTGAAAATAAAAGGTGTCCTGCAACTGTTGTCAATTAGATAACTGTGGAAAACTCATCGCATGAATGCATCATCGAACATTTATAGATACCATGTTAGCGTATCTTAATCATGTCTAGTTTTGCCAATGTCTATAAAAATATGTTCAGCAGTGTGGTTTTATTTGCTAAACTAATGCTAAACTCCCACTTAGAATCGTCACTTTCCGGTTGCACTAAGTAATTACAGGACACCTTGTATATCAGCTAGAGAGAATTAATAACAGTGAAGACATGAAACACTAAGTTACATTATCTTTTATTTTCTTTCTCCAACCATGAATACTATAAGCGATCTGAAACTTATGAGCGGTAGCGAATATACAGGGTGTCCCGATTGTTATCATAAAAGTTCAGGGCTTTCCTTAAACTTTCCGTAGACATGTTGAACGAAAACAAAAACTGTTACTCTGTTTCCGTGCACACCGTTTTTAAGATTTGACCTCCCGTAATACGTTCTACAAACGATTACAGTCATTGCTATTATATTTTTCATATATTGCAATTACGAGTTTCTTCTGATGTTTTTACGTTTGCGAAGGTCTCCACGAAGTTTGAAAGACAGTCTTGAACTTTCTTTGCGACAATTTTCTCGCGGGACACCTTGTATAATAGAAACAGAGAATACCCGAGGTTTCGACCACTCAAAATCTTGACAGTGAAATCGTTCTTTTTTTTTTTAATGGAAATCAAGATGTATGTATATGTATATATGATACAAGATTACGCTTTGTTCAGCAGTTTTACAATTAAATATTAAATAATCGTTAGACTACATTCTCTCCTGTTTTTTTTTTAAGAACCGAAAAGAAAAAACTGAACTTAACATACAGTCTCTGTGTACAAAAAACCAGGATTTACAATAGCGTTACTAACCTCAATGTATAATAGGAATATAATAAATTTTTATCACATATAAAAAGCAGTTTGTATATGTACATGTCTGAGTAAGATTAGGTACCATTATCGTTATTATTATTATTATTTATATTATTATTATTATTACTTTTTAACCGATAGAAGCTATCATATAATTTGGTACACTGTTTAACGTGAATATTTGATAAATACGAACAATAATCAATGCGCCGTTAGTTTCCTGGTGTCGTGACGTTATCGTTGCTTTCGCATTTCACACGCAAATAATTCCTATGTATACACACGGTGTTCGCTTCTTTCCTCCTCACTCTTTTCCTTTTTGTATCCTTGTCAACATATGGTTGTAGTTCCTGCCGTTTTCTGCTCTTTTTGTTTTTCTGTTTGGTTATTATTTTATGTAATATTTATATTTCTCTATATATACATATATATATTATGTATACATATATGTATATATATATATATATAACACATTATTCACTCAGTATAAGTCAGAGCCATGGCCGGTTCGTGAGTTGTTTTCAAGCGTCAAGATTCGTACACGAATCTCTTCTCAATGAAATTTCGCTAAACCGTCATACATGTATCCTTTGTCACTATGAAATGTTTCTTTTTTTCGTTTTCAAAACCATTCTTCGCGAGAAAAAGGCCACAGCTCAGCCTCCAAACGATGGATTGCGTACCATAGAACGATACAAATTAATGCTTGGTTTTGTTTCACACCTCGTACTTGTGTTGCTACCGCCACGCTCATTTCAATTCCTTCTTTGTTTCATTATCGTTTTCCCTTTGCTTACTCTTCCTTGTAAAAATTTTGGACGTCAAGCAAAGCTCACCCCTCCTTGCTTTACCGCAACTCGTTACGCTAAAAGAGAAGATTGATGCCTGGTTTCGAGTCATACTGGGGCTACACGACCGATTTCTTCTCTGTTTAAAATGGAAATGGAATTCGAATACTCGAATATCCATGGAATAATATTCGAGAACTAACTATATTCATATGTTTTGCGATATTCGCAGAATATCGTCGAGCTACAGCATAAGCAGTGTCGTTCTTGTTAATTAATAATTGTTGTCTAACTAATCACCTATATCTTTTGTATTTGATCTTTCAATTATTTTTTGGTTCAACGTTGAAAATATCATTCGAACATTTAAGAAAAGAGAAGAGACGACATCACTTATGGATCAAAGAAATATTGTTTAGTAGACTGCGGTTTTATGCATTTATAGCATATTTGATTGTCTAACGATCAGCGATAAGTTCACCAAAGAAAGATTTTTACTGTTATTAGAAACATTATAGTCATCAGCGAAGTAACAAAAATTTCCGTTCAATCCCAGTCTCTGTAAATTATGAGAACCTATATCTGCACACCCGCAGCCTAATTATTAAAATTGTTAGGTTGCAATATTACATTCGAATAGTTGCATGTACACTGTACAGAAATTTATGAGTCACATACAAGTTCCAGCGAATCTTCTGTCGAAAAATCAGATTCTTTGAAGTTTATGAAATTACTTGTTATTTTATACAAGCATACAACGTATTCTTTTATACCATTTACAAATATGGAGAATAAAGTATTATATTTCAATCTTGAACTACGGTTTATAAATACATTGTACAGTACACAATCATGCGAACGTGATGTTCGAATCACTCTCAGTAAATTTACCATTACATTTTGTTGAGTACGCGAGGACTGATTCGAATGCAACATTCAAATATTGCAATATTCGAGAAATATTCGAAGCATTTGAGTACATGCAAAGCATTCGAATAGCCCCAGTCATAATAGTTTCGATGTCTATCGGTTATACGGCATAGATAAGAAAGTATTCCGCAGTTACACGCATAATTTAATAAACTTTTTGCCAGCGTATTTTGAAAGAATTTCGCATTTAATTTCATGGGCTCTTATTTCTTTCTTTCTCCTTCTCTCTTGTTTCTTCCTCCCTACCCCCTTTAGCATTTCTCTCATTAAGTAGTCAAAACGTAACAGACAAGAAAATAGAAGTAATCGAAATTCGAAGCAACAACTTGATTCTTAAATATCTACCTAAGAATATAAAACGGAGTCGCACAATGTCGAAGGCACAACCCTTTCACAAATCGGATGAACTGAAAAAGCACGATGGGAGGCATCATCGGTATACGTTTCTAAAATTCTTGGGCAGTGGACTCCTTTCTTTGATGCTCGGGATATTAAGTACAAGAAAATTTCCTCTTCTTGCCTTTCCTTTCCACATGTATGTCACAAAAGACTAAAATAGCGAAATATCGATAGACGTATTTTTTCTTATTTTTTTCATTTTTTTGGTTTTTCTTCTTTTCTTCGTCTGTGACTCTGCTCCTTCTGATTATTAAACTAACCACACAGCTTTCCCTCTCTCTTATTTCTCTTGCTCTAGTTCTCTTACAGCCTTATCATCCTCCAGACCTTAGAAAGTTCCACTTCAACTTTTCCTTTTATTAGTAACAAATTTACATAGGCATACGGAAACTCATGTTCTTTTTTATACCTTTGTTCCTTTTTTTTCTTTATGCTATTCGGCAGAGACGGGATTTCATAACACTATTCGCTATACATTTATACAATCTTATCGTATTCCTACACGCGAATTCGTATGCATTAATCGAGGCAAGGTCGGTCTTCTAAATCGCAATTATTTTTCTGTCTTTTTATATTTTTTTTCTCTCTCTCCTTATTTTCGGCCAACCTATTTCGAGCAATTTCTTCCTAGCGCGACATCCATTATCTTGAACTCGAAAGCCGTAACCCATTCATAGTTATACGGAATAAAGAATGAGGTAAATTGCTCTAGGTATAAGAAAAAATCATCAACAAGAAATTGGTTGCCTCAACCAATACGTAGAAATTCTGACCCTTAATCGTAATTCACCTACACTCTGGTTTCTCTATAATCGTGTGTGTGGGTGTATGTATGTGAATGGGTGTCCTGCGGTATGTCTGAAGGTGTATTTTCCTTTTTTATCTCGATCGTGCAAATATGGCTGCTAATTACCATTGTATTATTTATCCGTTTATACGAAATCGTGAGCTGCCCACAGTTAAGACTCGATAAGAGAATTGCAAATGCAAAGTTCGTGAGAATACCAGTTGCAAAATAAAGAACAGATTCTTTTGCGATTGTTAGATCTGTACAGGTGACTCTATCGTTCGGCACCAAGCTGCTGGCGCAGTTACATCTACGTAGCTTGGATTTATTTCACCGTGACAGCAACTTGGTAGAACGCCGGTGGTAATTAGGATTCACTATGGATCCCGGCTGGTATTTTGTGATGACTCACAGTTCTGTGGACTATGTAACTGATGGGCTAAAAGAGGAGTGTGAACTGGAGATGGTCCAGGTTGCGGTTCTGGTTCTTGCAGGAAACGCTGTAGCGCTTTCGCGTCGGAATAACTGGAAAAGACAAAAAGAGGAACGGAATTCAGAATAATCCGCCTAATCAAGTGAAAACTACCATTATGAAGGGTGTTCAAAAGTAACGCGACCACCCAAAATATCAGGCAGTTTTATAGAAACTCGCTTACGTGTCAGCTCAGAATACGTTAGATGATCATTTAGCTTGAGACACTCAAGTGACGGTAGTAAGTAAGGATAATACAGATATTTACAAAAACACAAATTCTAGATTGCGTTCCATCCGCATTGCATCCCTCCTATTCTGTGGCTGATATTTGTCTGCTTCTTCCGCGCAGTCCTCGCTCGGGTCTTCCATCTCTGGTTCTACCTCAGGGCACAGTTCGCAAGCTCTCTCCAAAGTTTTCCTTGCGCTGTTGCTACGCTCTAGGACATAGCCGTTCGTCGAATCATTGGATTGTGCTGGTGGAGACCAGTTGCTGTATGTGTGAGGGTATGTTGCTGTAGAAGCATACGGTCTCTGAAATTAGATTAAATGTTATTTATATAAAATTCACACTTCGAAGATGATTTCGTTATACTGTTCCGCATACCTTTTCGAGTTCTTCGTGAAGCCAATCGATAGCGTGTATCCACTTCCTCCTTAGTTCAGGACTGTGGTGTAGAAGTTGATGTGCAGGTCTACACTTACTGAATAAGTGCACCATACATTTAATGCACTGATAGGCTCTCTTTTGATAATGGTGTTTGCTTCTTTGTATTATTTCAAACAAACCTTCTCTTTCATCCGGTACACCTAAGAATAATTTGACATTCTTAGAAACTGATAAGAGACATACTGTAACGCCATAGTTTATACTATATATTGATATCTGTATTCAAAATACATGCCTTTAAGTGCATTGTGAACACGGTGTGTCTGCCATGAATCCTCCATAAGAAGCATGGCTAACAACAGGTCCGTGTGATGCTTCAAATCGTGCGTAAATGAGAATCCAATTTGCCACAATAATTCGCTGAGTACTGTTCGCGATAAATTTGGACTTTCCCAACAGCAATATTGAAGTAATTTCACAGTGTCGGTAAAGGTAACATCAGTAACGTTAACATCGGCATCTTCGAGTAGTTTCTTCGTATAGCTGTTAATAAAAGTATGATTTGACTCATTTGCACAGATTTACCATTCGTTTAAAAAATATTCACAATGTTTACCTAGTTTTGACAAAAAGAATATCAGCTGCCTGTGGTTGAATAGGCATTACATATTCATTTTGACATGCTGGGTCTCCGTATGGATTTGGTAAAGGCGATCCTCCCTGACTCGACTGAGTCTTAGATGATACATCGCAGCAACGTATTAACATACTAACTACTTGGTGCAATTTAGTTAATTCAGGGAATTGATACTTAATTAATGGGCCGGGCCCCTCATCGATCGCGAGTAACATAAACGTAACCGGGACATTTAACTGTAATCAAGATAGAAAATATGATGTTTCCAATGATAAATAACTTATAGATGATTGTAAGATGCATTGTACTCACCTTAAGCAATTGAGCCTTTTCAGCAAGACCGAGAGACGCATATGTGTAAAACAGGGAGAAGTAATGTGGCAGATGACGGCCATGGTCTGAAATTTCGCGATGAAGTAAAGAAAGAACTGCATGTAATAAATGATCACTAAGCGTTGCTGTTGGGTCCAAAAGTATGGCTGAAATAATTAGAAAAATTCATGAAAGTATTTGTTATATTAGTTAAGTATTCCATATTATAAACAGAATGTATTCTTACATATGTATACATGGATATTAAATTAGAAAGAAATGGATATCAATAACTTACTTGGTGCGTTTAAGCTAGGTGGCACACATGGGCCATCCTGAAGTGAAACATGTGCAAGAAATACCAAAATTTTGAGAAAAGCTGTTCTAACTTCTGAACTAGGACAGCTCAAAAGATACTCGCAAAATCTGAAGACAACGAATAACTTCTATTAAATATCAATATATTTTAGCCTCATGCTTATATACTCAAAAAATCATGATACCTATGTGGATGATTAAACAGCACATTATGAGCAAACCAGGATCGCACAGCTTTACTGTTGCGCAAATGGTGGCAAACAATATCATACCAATCCATAGCGTTACCTCGTAATGTCTTTTTCGTATGGAAACCTGTGTAGAACAGGAATCTTGACGCTAACTGAACGGATAACATTCCAAGTTCTTCTTGTTCTGGACTCTGTAAGAAAACACATAAAAACAGTTATTAACATAACTTAACATAAGTTATTAACAGTATGAACTATATTTTTTATTCTATCAACTTACAAGTTTTTCATTCATATTTTGTCGATTGATGTTGTGAGGATTACAGGATACAAGTTTCTTGATAAATTGAAAATATTCTGCACTAAACTGGTTTCGGTTATGCATGAACTTTATATTTTGCTTCCTGACGCTATATTCAATGGCTGGTGGCATTTTCATGACTCCTAATTTCGTATCTGTCAGTAAAAATACTTTAGTTAGCATTGCTGAAAATTTTTGATAAGTAGATAGATTAAACGTTACTTACACAACGATAGTTCATTAACGCTTTTCATTAAAGAATTTTCCTCTACATCTAGCCTGGTATAAAATAACATATAGGCGTTCCACCACCGTTTTTGTTTTCGGTAGCTCATTCGTTTGAGCATCTGATCAAACACTTCACCCAAATAGTCACCGCCGAAACATTGAGATTTCATTTCTTCTTCTTCTTCCATTCTACATTCCGTAACGTCGCCGTCGTCGAATTTATACCACTTTGCAATGCCATCACTTTGCCTATCGTACAAACATTACAAATTACTCTATATGAAAGCTACAGTGCATTATATACTTTAATAACCAAGATTAAACAATTATACTACTAGACTTTGTATGTTCGTTGTAATACCTGTGCAAAATATAAGAGTAGTAATGACCGCCGCTAGCTTGGCCACTATGCACTACGATGCCAGTTAACTGGTATTTAGTGCAGGTTCCTTTCATTGATTCCTCGTAATCACAGTCTATAACTTCTCCCTCCACTTTAGCCAGTCCAGAAACAGTGTAGGGTTCCATATCCAAATCTCTTGGAAATTCAAAATAATCATTGAACTTGATGGCGCAATCTCTTTCGAAGTCATAGTCAAATCTTTTTAACTGAATCGCTAGTACTGGCGGCAACTTCTTTACACACAATCGTTTCACGGTGACAACCTTCGAAAGTATAACAATTGTAATAATTAGATGTTACTATTCATTCGTTAACATAATCGAATTGCATTCTTCAAGGACAATTTATTTCAAAATATACCTTCTTATTACACTTGTCACAATGATAAGCGTCTGCGCCTTCCAATAATTCTCCTTTCACGTATTGTTCGAGGGAGTCTAATAAGTTACTGTGATTCCTAATATCCACGCTTATCAAACTGAACGGCTCTTCCTTGGAATATCTGTAGATAATGTAATGCGGTATTACAGCTTACCGAAAAAAGTAGAATATAAGAAATAAAAAGGTACCTATGAGGGCAACCTTTGCAGATTTTCTGGTCACTATATGAACCACCCAGAATCCTGCTCATTATCTGTTCGTGTCCTAAAGCTTTTAATGCTTCATCTAAGCTTTCCACTAAACTCATAAAAAACTCTACTGCATCTTGTTGTTCCCTAAGATTTACAGGTTCACCTTGAAGTCTGAAAATAATATCAGAAACACCAATAAGTATAACATATTAATTACTTGTTTTACAGTATTAAATCAACAGCATGTATATGTTAAAAGTGAATTTAGCCAACTAATATATATGTATATAATGAAATCTGAAAGAAATGTATGCTTACTTGAAGTGCTTCCAAAGACCTCTAGGTATATAATATTGCAGTTTGCTATAAGCCAAATGTCCAAAGATTGCCTGGACTTGTTTCAAGATTCCGATATTATACTCCTTCCGTGATTCATCCGCCCCGCATTTCTCTTCATTCGTGTCATTGTCATTCGCTTCAATGGTTTGATCTCCTTTGATTCGTTCTTCGCCAGAAAAGTCCTCGTTCAGATCTGTCGCTGCGCCTTCCGCGGCTAGCAATCCAACCCTTATGCTCTCAACCATATACAATTGTTGTAATACCGAGTTCATGTAGCAAGTCGCGCCCGCGTTTTTTAAACCTACAAAGCCTTTCAGCGGTCTGAGCCCAACCGGCGGCAAATAATCCCATTCTACTAGCGGTTCGTCTCTCTCTGAGTAGAACATGTCAGTGAGCATTGTGACTAGAAGTTTCATGTTGGGTACACAGCCTATACAAAGACCTACAAGTAAATCGAATGCCGCGCTAGTCGACTGAGGGGTTGTACAAACTGGGCACGCTTGCGAGGCACTTAACTCGCCAGTGCTGCGAAGTTGCAACATTAGACGCGATGCGGGAAATACAAAATCCTCGACCAGTTCTTTTACTAAGTTCGTACCATGTGTCTCATCGGAGCCGAGCTCGAATTTCTTACTGGCTGGTAGAAATGCCAATAGTTCTTTCGTAAGGCCGAGATGACCTTCGAGAACGGCTTCATCTACTTGACTTTCACCAGTCTCTTTAACATTGTCTCGTACTTTCTTCAACCACGCTATTTCGATGTTCAACAGCGACTCAACTGTCGTAAGGGGGCATCCAGACATATGAGCGAAGTTTAACAGTCTACATAATAACTGAAAGTACTCGTGGCTTTGTTTTGCATGTTCCACAACGGTAGTATTTAGAACACTGAAGAGCAGCGAGATGGCGAATAAGAGAGACTGATGACCACTGCTGTACCAAGTTGATATTAGAAAAAACTGTTCAGCAGCAGCCATTCTGATTACTGGCGAAGAGCTTAACAGCACAAGATCTATTAAAAACGTGTGCCACATTTTATCCCTTGGTAATGACTCTAAAGCGCTCAAATTCAATACCAATGCGATCGTCAGAACTTCCAAAGCCTCTTTACAAACTAACACATCATTGTTGTCAGGATTATTTACTGTCTCCTTCTCCTTTGATTCGTGTAGTGAGTGAAGTGTTTCAACGGACGCATTTATGTTGTTCAGACTGCCCGTGGAGGCCGCCCATGCTAGCCTAATTATGGCACAAATAGTCGGTACATCAATCAACGGTAACTCCCAACATAGAGCTCGCATAAAAAGCTGCCAACATTTGTCAGATTTGGGTCTTCCGCTCGATATCCAACGTGCTAAATACTTTGCCAATTTAGCCGCTACGCTTCTTAACATGTACTCCGTGTTCTGATTAGGTACGCTTTGCAACGCTTGCTTCAAAACCGGTAACGGTGATCGATTGTTGTGAGCGTGATTCTCTTGGTTCTCTGAAATCCCTTGCATCTCGTCCAGCACACAGACCTTAACGTTACCCACTATCGTCAGCAACAGTTTACATAATTTTAACACCGTCAAATACGCCGCCCGTTTCGTGGTTTCGTCGGCATTCGGTAAGAATTTGTTTTTACTTAACATTTCCAGAATTACTTCAGCTTCACCACTCTTGATGAAATTGCATTGAAACTCAAATGCTTTCTCAGACAATGGATCCAGAGCCGGCATTAACAGACTATATAAAACCTGAAACACAGATTAATCGTTAATTATTAATAATACATTATCACACGTCATTTCACGACTTATGTGAATTCAGATATTCTAACTTACCTCTAAATTGTATAAAACTTGGCTAGGACTTGAAGTAAAAAATAAAGAATCTACTGTAGTGTTTTGTTCATTACAAAGAGCATTATCTATATTATCATCGTCTTTAACGAGACTAAATAACCACTGTAATCGTAACACGGTAAGGGTATCTGGTGGCACCAATTGTAAAAGGTTCCGTGCACCGTCACGTAACTGTGAGTGCTGAAGTGTGCATCCCAGATCTGCCAATTGAAAGAAAAACGTAGCGTACTGCGATCTTTGCGATATGACCTGTTAAAAATATATAGTTATTTAGATATTTCCTTTAGAATTATTTACCATTTCACATAATAACAACGAATTAACATACCACACCCGGTAAACTATTCTCTGCCTCTACATTTGGCCCATCATATGGATGGTGGGGAGAACTAGTAGAACTATCCGAACTACTCTCTGGTGAGCTCGGTATGTTGCTGTTTACTTGACTCAGTTTTGCAGATAATAACTGGAAGAATAATATTTATGTTACCAAGTCATTTACGAGTGTTGTATATTAGCAACCATTATTATAATTGATATAAACCATTTTATCTCTCAATGGAGTTTGAGAAAGGAGTTTTTTGTCGTCCGTTGGTTCTAACGACTCGCCATTAAGAAATAAGTCGAGTTTCACATTTGTCCCATTCGCTTTAATTCTGCGCAGTATTTGACGTCTCAATGATCCCAATGTGTCATTACTATGGGTAAATATATCTACATCGTCTACGTTAAGACCAGGATTTGCAAAACGCATAGTCAGAGACAGGTGTTTCCCGCGAGTTGCTCTATAAGATAAAAGAAGATAGTAGTAGGTATTACAAAAATTAATAAACCAAAAATGAATTGTACCTATGTAACGGTAATATTCTTCGTTCCACAGGAAACGCTGAATCGCATTCATTTATGTATTCTTGCAACACTTTCATCACACGACACATTTTCATGGCTTCCATTTTAATTTTGTTTGACACCTGTTCCTCGCGTTCCTCTTTCCCCTCAAGGTATACCTTACTCAAAACAGACACAGTGTCATAATGTGCTTTCAGTCTGTCCATGCACTCTCCTATGTACGTTACATGAAAAGCCAGAATCGAAGAATGAAGTCGTGGTCCTAAATTAGTGTTTACTTCCTTTAAAAGTTCTATGGCTCGATTAGCAATTTCTTCGGGACTATTAGTTACTACCTAAATGTACCAATAATATAACGCATTTAGTAACATATAATTCTTGGTATCATTAGTACGAAAACATTGAAATTATAAATCCATTTACCCGCCATAAATAATCAGAACCAATTAGGTCAACGTCATTCATAAAAAATGTTCTTCTCTTTAATTTGAATTTTCCCTCTTTCCAATTCACAGCTTTGAAAAATCGCTCGTAACACTTAATGCCACTTTCTGTAAGCAATGTTGGATCCAGTTGCAGTATATTGTTTTGGAAGAAATCTTTGTTTATTGCTGGATCAAGATCTGGTTCATCGCCCATTAATTTCGAGAACCATTTAAAGCAAGCTTCCCGGTCTGACACAAATACGCCTTGTTCTGCTAAGCACTGCCAAATTTGCACTGCTTGATCTTCACATAACCATAATTGACCGTCCTATACAAAAACATAAGCATTGTCCAATTATATGAAATATACCAGAATTGAAAATATATTGCAAATAATTGATAACACACTTTTAATAAGAAACGTAGGAAATTAAGCCTTTCTTGCACTTGCATAATGTGATTGTATCGGCCATCAGGCATGTAAGTATTGGGATCAATGTCCGGATTCTCTTTGACTAATTGCCGCGTCTTACTCATACAATTAGTTAAACTAATTGTCACAAGAATTACTATCGAATGTTCAGCTTGGAGTCGTTGTATCACATCTTGCCTTAAATAACAAAAAGTAAAGAGTTATGATATATAAAGTCGAATAAATTTGGTGCGACAAACATACCTATAATGTAAATGATGACCCCGTTGACCATGGCCTATGTTAGGATTTGGTTCATAAAGGCAACATATTTCTCGAAATTGTTTCAAAGCCGGTAACACCCACTTGTCACCGGTTTTTAACTCTTCCACGCATTTGTCTAGCCAAATTGTTTTCTGCGCATCCCGTTCTTGAGAACACGAGTAATCGAGAATTTTTACGTGCGCATTCAGAGCTTGATCCATGATTTCTGTAGGCACCTCGTCCGAGTGAGCCAAATTCCAAAATAGAGTCAGAACCTAATTTTAAAAAAAGTATATATATATATATATATATACAAATGAATACAGATAAATACAGATATACAGCAAAATAAAAATTAAGAAACCTTATGCGCCATTACACCATCCTTATCATCTTCTGCTAATCTTCTGATTAATTCCAGTAACTTCTCTCTTTGCTTTTTGTTAGCAGTCTTCCAACTCCTCTGAAGATAAAATAATAGTAAAGTGTTAATTGACCCACACTAATTGTATCTAAATAATTAAACCATATTTGTATAATATTAAACACCTGAAAGCATTCGAAGAGGTGATCAAGCTGTTCAGGGGTGAAATCCCAAGCTAGTTTAGCTAATAAATCATGAACATTTTTCTCGATTGCTTCATGTTTTCCAGCTTGTGCCGCCCAAACAGCATCCAAATCCTCCAATGTCAAGGCTCGTTCTTTTATAATAAAGCGTAAAATCTTTTCTAACTTTTCAACGTACTGAAGTTGATGCAGCGAATCTCTTAATACGATTTCCAATACTCCATTTTCTTTAATCCATTTCTAAATCAATGAAAACAGTTTTAAAATAATTTTAAAGGCATAAACTTATCAGGCAAATATTATCAGATAAAAATTTTAATTAAACGTACAGCCATACGTTCAGCTGTAAGCCATTCGTCTTCTTCAACGATCGCATTTCTATGCTGATAGAAGCTAACAGTAGTAATCACTTTGTTTACTTCATTCAAAGCATTCATCTTTCCATTAAAAGAAGAAATTTGTAAGAGTCTCAGTATCATCTTCAGTCTCAGAATTTCCAAGTTTTTAATCATCTCGTCCTGATGCGGCACTCGCGATACTAAACACTTCGCAGCTTTAATTATGGCTGATATTGCATCGTTTTTCGCTTCATTCTTTGCTTCTTTTTTCAACTCCTCATCAGTCAAATTATTCAAAATTACAGGCACCATTTCCTGTTGACAGAAGATTATGTGAGAAAATGAAGTTGAAAATAAAAATTAAGTTATAAATGACATGAGGTGTTACTTACCACGATAGGCATTAGATATTTAACTATTGTGTGAACAGTAAGTAGTTCGTAACACAAACCAAATGGTCTGATTAAAGCATAAATAACTAGTATTGATAAATTTCGGCCGCTCTGAAATCTAGAGAGCAATATATCAAATCCATTAAGACTTCCAAACCTGTAAACAAAATAATGATTATAAACTGTAGAATTGTTTAAGCGAATATTTACTACTATTTATGATCTTATCTTATCTATTCACCTATTTATGAGATCCACCAGCCAACCACGAGTACTTCTTGAATCAGCAGGTGGCCGTGCATAAAGTTCTTCATCAGGAATATCACTGCCCAATGGAACAGTTTCAGATACTCTGGCTGCATTAAATGTGTGAAATCTAAAGAAGGTAATCCAATATTATAAGAAACAATACATATAATAATTACAAATATGTAACTAAGAATAATGAATAACATACTTATTAAGAGGATTAAAAACCATTGCCAATAAATCAAGAAGAGGAAACCAGTCCTCATCCAATTTCAGGACACATAGTTCCACCAATCGTTCGCAGTTTGCGTTGATACAACTTTGAATATTTAACTTCCAACTACTTACTGCATCATCAGTCAATATTTTGGTAAAAGAAATTGTGAGTCCCTCTCGAAAAAAGCGTTGACATGCCTCACTTTGTACATCAATTCCTACAAAGAATCAAAGAAGTTATCAATATTGCTCAATTACAAAAAGATTGAAAGATAATTATTATGTATAATTACCTTTTTTACAAAGATCGATACTGGCTTGTAACAGACACTCTAACTCTTGTTCTGGTAGAACTGGTACAACCCAACGTGGACTAGATATTTTTTCATGAAGAATATTGAGTTTTGCAATGGGAAAGTCAGGCTCTCCCTGAAGTTGATTACTATCCTCTACCAAGGTTAAGGTATCATTGGTGGATTCTGTTTGTACCACATTCTCTGTTAGTTGAAGTCCTGACATTGTGTCAGCTAATTGTTGTGGACCCGGTGGACTGTGCATCTAAAAGTGTTTAATAATTCATGTTAGGTAAGAAGCAGTTCAATTTTTAAAATCTTACCTATACATAACCTTAATAATTATTAATAATTAATACGAGTAAGAATGAAGTTACTTAAATGTACCTGTGTACTTTGCTGACTGTCAGGAGGGTCCATGCCTACTCCCTGGCCTCTTGTGGCAATCGTCATTTTATGTGTTGTTTGCTATATTCCAATTGTCTTAATACCTCTTGGTCCAATAATCGCACCACCAATAACAATCATCCAACACATTCACTGACATTAAATATAATTACACCCTAAAGGCCTTCTTTGAATAAACTATACCTACATTATCTGAAACAATATGAAGAAGATATAAAGTCCTACATAATCAATTAGTCTTCTGATATCATTCGACATATATGAAACATTAACCATCGATAAATAAAATGCTGTACTAATGTATATAAAACTACAGCAAATCTGAGTTAATAAGGACAGTAAATAGAAACAGGAAAGAGACAAATAAATAGAAACAGGAAAGAGACAAATAAATAGAATATTGCACGAACAATTAAAACTACTAGAAGTCAATGATAAAGGATCAATATGTGATATACATAGACTTGTTCTGGTAAGAATGTTATTAACAACTCTACTGCAAAACTTCGAAAAGTTATCTTTGTATTTAATATGTTCATAACCTTTTCACTATTTTTGCTATATTCTATGCCTAATACAAATGTCCTGCCCTATGGATAACTGATTAAATATTTCGACACCTTTGGGGCAAGATAAAATGATGTTTTCCAAACTCAAAGGCAACAAAGATAACATCGGGATGATTCTCATGACTGATTGTCCGAGAACCTTCAAATAAGTCTGTGTGGCACACTGAAACTCGAGCCCGTCTCAAGGGGTACCGGTATGTGTCGTCAATTCACGGTCGAATGGAAAAAACGAAGTTGAAAGCAGCTATGTAAAAGCACAAAGATAACAAGAAACTCGTCGCACATTTGGTAAGTAGTATGACAGCATAATCTTGCTAAGGTTTCAACCGACAAATTCCGATCGTTCGTCTCAAGCCGACAGAAACGAACGTTTCTTAAACGATAATGGTGTCACTCGACCGTACGAAACTAGTGTGAGACTAATAATCGCATCTAACGGTTTGTATACTTTTTTGGAATTTCGCAATCTACGAAAGGTACGATGTCATGTCGCGAATTATTCCTTTATCTCTCTCTTTCTCTCCATCTTTCTCTCTCTCTCTCTCTCTCTCGCTCTAACACGCACACACACAACCACGCATACTCTCTCTCTCTCTTTCTCTCTCTTTCCCACTCAGTGGTTTTCTTTCTCTTGCTAGCTCTTTTTATTTCTCGGGTGTATATCGTCGAACGTACCGAGAGCTGTCAACCGTCAAAAATTACAGCCAGGAAGCGGTCGAGCCGGCTCGCTTTCTGTTGACGGGACAGCATCGTCCGGTAAATAATATCGCGAAAAATCACCGTCGAATTAGCTCAGAATTACGCGAAATACGTCTACGGCGTGCTTACAAAGAACTAACGTCGAACGACAACGGAAGGAAATCTCGGTTATTCGTACGCGGCCACTTCACCGTACTTCCGATTTCTGTTCGTTTACGAGAAATAGATGAAACGATTTCACTCGATCGGTACCTATGGGATTTCAACGATCCTCGGTGTTCAGGGAGCAACTATTTTCGCCCCGTTCACTCAACCGGGCCACCTCCGGACAAAATGGCGACCATCCTAACGATTAGCACTGCCGTATTAAGAAAAACCTTTTAAATTCTGTTCAAGAACGTATCGCGTGTGGATAATGACGTACCGCGATACAGATCGTTCTTACTATCACCAATTAACCGATCTGAACTTCTAACAAAGGGAAACGCACCTTTACATAGTAAACGGTGGTAGAAATATTTGTTGCACTTTTTGACGTGACGTTATGGAACTCACTGGCGAATCTGTAAACACGGCTATCTTACGGCGCTACTGTCGTCCTCGAGTGAAAACGACCACTGTACTCACTGACACTACTACGTTCACGGTGCTTCTCGTGCCCCTATCCTTGACCATTTAATTCTGATTGTCTCTTAAATTAACCATTTGTTTATTACTTTTTTTTTATTGAATTATTTCCTATTCTTCACCCGTCATCTGTAAAATTTGCAGTATAAATTTTCTTTCACTTATTTGTTCGTTGTTTCTGTATCTATCCTTCGTACAATTTTAAGAATACGCGCGTTTCTTTCTCAACCCCGTTTTCGTGATTACAATATTTCGCCCTCGCCTTTATTTCTCCTTCTAACACTGCCACTATAAATATTGTTGTAACAAAACTATAACAACTTCTTGTTCATACACAGCTTGCAAAAAAAGTTTGTCAATTGAAACAAAGATTTTAAATTGAAAAATGGTACAAGCCTTAATACAGCCTTAAATCTTGTACTACTATATGATTTAAAAAGGTGGAACTTTTTATATCAATACGATTTTTTATTCAAACTGTATTTACTTAAATGGAATTTCAAATATAAAGTGGTAATTTGATTATGTCTGTTCATAATTCTAAAAGTTGCTACATATTTAGTAATAACGAGGGTTAATAAGAAAAACTGTATGTCATTGATATTTTGTTTCTTTTTAAGTAATTTATTTTCATAAATTTCATATAACTGTACACAACATTGGCAATTGTGATTTTTCTTCAGATGTAATTGGTTTTGTTGAGGTATTAATTGTACATATATCATATAATGTACATGTTAAAATTATATATAATTTCAAAATTTCAAATAAAGATAGTAACGGAAATATTGAAATAGCGCGTGAAAAGAACTAAGATAGAAGTAAAGAATATATTTTCCTTTTAATGCGTAAAATTTGTTGTTCTCTCAAGAAAACAAAGATCTTGTTAATAGCAATATTTGTAAAACGAAAACAATATTTAGTAATATGACAACGATCACCCTCAATAAAAAACAAAAATTGCAAATTAAAGTTACAACCCAACAAAATAACGAGTAAGGGTAATATTGAACATTATTTAAAATAGTGGTGCTTAAAAAATCAACTAATTCAAACAGCTAAATTTCCTTTATTGCTTAAAAATGTTTCACTGTTTGTAAAACAACGCTTAATTGTTATTTTTTTCTTTTTTGGCAGTTTTTTAAATTTATTTATTAAACTGTACCATGTAATCCATTTCGTCTGACCAGTCTTATAATGATTGATAGCAGAAAAATATAAAAATTTGAATCCTAAACACAATGCAAAGTATAGAAATAAAAATGTATACAAAAACGAAACATCTTCCTGCAGGTATCAGCACAAAATGTCTAACTTTAGTTATTTACCAATTAAAGTACAAAAATGATATGTCTATTATTGATTTCTGCTAAGTTTTTGTGAATACAAATTATTACACAAAAAAAGATTTACAATAATTTACAAATATAATAAGTGAAATTATAACATCCGCCTTCAGGAACAAATTTTTCTGTGTATTGAAATTGTATAATTACGTTACTTTTTCATTTCACACATACCCATGCGATTATAAATTTTAATAATCTCCTACACATCCAATAAAATACCACGAGATATTTTACATTAAATAATTCACTTTTACCGTGGATACACGATTTTTATTTGAGATTACATGATACGAAAGAAGCTTGGTAATCGTCAATCGACGTATTAACCTCGAAATTTAAAAAAAAATGTAATGTTTCTTAAAAAAAAGAAAATTATTTTTCTCTAATTAAGCAAGAGGTTTGGCAGACCTTCTATATTTTGTCTAAGATCACTAAAACGAACATAATTTGTGATCAAATTTTAAATTCTATCAATCTTGATAATATGGAAACATGTTTCAATCCACCGTTGAAATTTATTTTGTTCCCACTACCTCTTCGCAGAATGAAAATTTTAATTTTCAGCCAAACATAACTTCCGTACGTACGATATTGTAAACGATGGACCGATATCATTTTCCATTTTTCAGGAGAAATATTCGGAGCTTTTTAACCGTTCACATATACGATTTGAAATGTTCATCATAAAGCAAGCTTCTCCATTTCATTCAACAAATCAGCTTCTTTCTGAATCTTGTCCAATTGATTGATTTCTAATCGTTTTCCTTCCTCTAACTGCTTCTTCAGTTTAGTAATTTGATCTAATTTCTATAATAAATAGTGAATATAAAAATCGCTTGTATCGTTTGAACTTTTGTGTGGTGAAAATTCTTACCGCTTTAATCTTTTTTATTTTCTTACTCTTCTCCGCTTCATCGATACATTGAGGAACGTTTGCAGAGACTAAACTCTGACTGTTTGTGCTTGTAGTAACTTGTCCATTTGTACTTGGGCTAGTAGATGCAGCCCCTTCTGATTCCTTTTGACCCTTCGTCTTTTTTTTTGCTTTATTTCATAAAAGCAAAATATAATAATTCTATAAATTCCACAAAATACTCACATTTTATAAATTATGGTAAAAAGTTTATTCTATTACCAGTTTTTTTTTTCTTCTTAAATGGACAATTAGGTGTTTCAAAAGGTAAACATTTTCCTCTGATAGTAGGTGGCCGATACGCTTGTTTTGAGGCTTTAAGTAAATTATAAAAAAAATATTATGATTATCCTTATTCTTCCATCTTAATACTATTATTAAGTATTATACACTGTCTTTACCTTGAGGTTGGCTAGGAGCAATACCTTCGACAACTTTATAACTTATTGCTTTCTCTGGAAATGTATTAGGAGGGAATGTTTGCCAAAGTACTTCCCATAATTCCTCCTGTTCGTTCCATGGTCGCTCATATAACAGTGTTCCAGTATAATGCCAAATTTTAAATCTACAAATAAATAAATATTAATCATCAGAGAATTGAAATTATTCACAAAAAAATTTCTTTTACGTTTTCTGTAGCTTACCCATTACACATTCGAAGTCTCGGTGCTGTGGTTGCAGTCATAAAGTGTTCTCCATCTGGAGACCACTGAAGAAGCGTTGTATCGGGAGCTTCTGCATTAGCAATTAATTTTTTCGTATTTACGTCCCATAACTCGATATGACCACGAAGATTACCAAACCCAGTCAATATAAGAAGTGCATAGTGGTTAAGGAATTAATTATTTCTTAAATACAGAAACTCTGTAATAAAATAAGTGTAGTAATAAACACTGTAGTATGAAAAAGGATATTATCTCCACGGGGACTGTAGTATATGCTATTTCGATGAAGTGTACCAAACTCGAATATTGGTTGACACTGAAGGTTAAATAATGTCGTGTCAGCTGGCATAAAACCGTGTATGACAACAAATTCATTTTTTTTTGGAGACCATTGAACTGCGTGTATGGGTGGTTCTTTTTCTAAATGAAAAATAATCAAGAACAACAATTATAAGTATATAAATTTATGTCAATGCACACTGATAATAGAAAAAGTACTAACTAAATGTGAGCATGGCAATTTCACCCTTTGTATTAAGATAATGTAATGTTTGTTTTCCATAGTACGAAGAACCTGTTTTGTCAACTTCTGTAGATGTCAATAACAAGGCATGTGCTCCAGTATAATTCCAATAAACATTCAGTTTATCTGCCTGAGAAGAAAATGGTATAATTTTCTGGAAGTAAGTCTGTAAATAATTGATACAAACAAAATTATACCTGAAAGAAACTTTTGGATGCTACAGGATGTGAAGCATCAAGATTAGGATATTCGAATAATTTTCCATATGCAGGTTGACCAGATATTCCTATGATGTAAATCAAATTAATTATAAATCCAGTCCAGTACTTATATTTAAAATATAATGTGATGTGTACAATTTAATCTTTTGGTATTTAATGTGGAGAGTACTATTTTAGAGAGCAGTATTTTTACATTATTTTTGCATCATGTAACAATACAGTATCAAAATAATTTTAAGTTTATATACTTCGTAATAATTACCTACTATATACCTCTATTTATTCCCTATGATTTTAATTATGTACTTACACATAAAATAGTGCATGCAATAATCAGGGAAATTTCCCATTACTGGCGATCCCAATTATATACTCATACTTGTCTACATCTCAAAATACCATTATGTGTCAATATTCGATTGTACTTGTTTACAATATTAAAATGTTCTACAGATATAATTGTCTTATAATCTTCATTCCACCTGTGCATTACATGCTTGCCATGCATATTTGCTTTATAATGAGAGAAACTGAAATAAAAAAGTATTTCATAAAATATGCCAATTTTTATCTCAGCTACACTTGAACTACTGATTAAACATTTCATTGAGTATGTACATCTAGTAACTCTAGATATATTATAAGCATTGCTTATATTTACAGGGAAAACATTCTTGTATTTTTGTCAATTTTAAGTTTCATTAATTTATCACAATATCTAATAACATCGTGAAAAAAGTTATATACTCTCCACATATAGGTACCTTGGCATCACATAAATGTATTCATAACTTAATGTTAAATAAGTACAACAAAATGTAATTACCCGGCAAATAACAGATCATATAATATGGAGAACAAATGGGTGAAATACTAAAACTAGCAACTTTGGCTGTATTTATTCTGTTAACAATTTTTTGAAAATTGCCATCCTCATACAGAACAACATCTGCACCAATTAATATGCCACAGATTTTCTCATCACTTGACCACTGAGGTTCCCTGTATAAGCATGAATGTATATTTAAATATATATTAATATCTTAAAACAGAGTTAAAAACCAATTCACTTAATACGTACATAAAGATAAAAATATTCTTAAAAAAATATATTAACAATAACTATAATTCTTTTAAGAATACAATTGAAATACTATACTTCAAATAAAATAAATATTTATGTAAATATTATTTCTTTTTTCTTATTTATTATGTAAACATTACATTACCAATTTGCCTGTCTCTTCTGTATGTATTTTTTCACTACTTCTCCATTCTCTGTCTTCCATATGTGAACATTAGGTTGTGGTCGAGGATCAGATTGTGTCACTATAATCAAAATATTAACACCTTTATGTTTGAAATTATTATAATAAAATGTTTATATATATAATATAAAAAAAATTATTATGAATATAGTAAAAAAAAACACAACAGCAAAGTAGTAATAAATAATATACCACTGACAGGTTCCCATGCCATAAAATAGTTGCCTTGGCTGGAAAACTTTATTGAAAAAATCTTGGATCTTGAGATTTCATTAACAAGTTTCCATGAACTACATTCCAAAATTTTTGTCGTGGCTCCATTGACCCAAGCGAAATATCGTCCTTCTGGACTAAAAACCATTGCTCTACACATTTTACTGTCATCCTTAGGAAATGATTTAACTGATTCATATGATGGTGGACCTTGTCCTAAGCTGACACCATTAGAGCCTCTCACTATAAAAGATGTGATATCTTAATATCTCATAATAAATGTTATAATAAATCAATATTATCTTATTATTATTAGAATAATTATTTACTATAAATTAAAAATAATATAAGTGACAACATTTACCATCTATTATAACAAATAACATATTACTAAAATAAAAATAGAAAAATACCTTGACTAGAAAACAAATTTAAAATAATTACAAATTATTCATGAAGTAATGTAATACTATCGAAATTATACACATACAGAATTTAATTATAATAGCGCGTACACTTTCATATTCATAACATTTTATATATTTATTTTGCCATGAATATATCTTTCAGTAACAAAATGCCACATGACACATTTTTGTCCAGTCAGTTGCCGCATATGATGAAACTTGGTATTGTTTTATAAATAGATGTTTAATGCGGCCACATATTATTCAAGCAAGAAATATCATATCAAATCAAGTTTTTAATTATGAAGACTACCTAGAAAAATAATGGAAAAATGCTTACCAGCGACACAAGGAACAGGTAACGCCATTTTACCTCCGTTACCATGTGGTACCGTAATATCGAGTATCGACCACTCTTGCCAGATTGAGGAATTTGTCCCTCGAAAAGGATTTCTTGCACATGCGTCGCCAACATCATATGTAGGAAATCGTGCATGCATATAACTATATGTATTCCTAGATTTTTTATATTTATTTAAGTTTTTAATTAAACAATAAGATTGTTAAAATACTTTATATAACATCTTCTTATATAACACTTCTTACTTACTTTTATTTATATGGAAAATATGCTGGTAAAGTTTAACAGAAATAAACTGGAACACCCTGTATATCATCTATAATTGCCAATAATATGCCAATAAAATAGTTTCTATTAACTGAACGTATTGAATAATAAAATTCGCATACCAAATTATTTACCGTAATTACTATGACAAAAAAGATATACAAATTTCTGTTAAAAATGATAACGGACATGCAAACTCTACTTATTTGGCAACATCCATTAGTTTTTGAATGTTCAACAAAAAGTCGATTATTCAACTCTTCTGAAAATGAACATCTATTTTCAGTGGTATGTTTTAGATAATAGATCTGTTTTCAAATCATATTCATATCATCATTTGAAGTTTCACATAGTTTTGGCTTAGCGTTATCTATCACTGAGAAAATACATAGTACTGCATTACGTGGAATTATATACATGTACAATTCTTATTCAAAGATAAGAAAGTGCTTAGTTTTCAATTATTTTTGTTGCTTCTGAAATTGGAGAACGTAAGAATTAAGAAACATGTAAATAAAAGATTTGTTGTTATCATTGCTGTACAAAAGAAATATGATCTCCTGTAATCGACGATTATATTATTAACTCTTTCCGGTCAGAATGCTTGGATCTGGATCAAGAAGTAACCAGTTCGTTATAGCGCTCATTCGGTGTATGTTAGCGCACACTTAATGTTATGCCTGATGAATTCCATTCTGTGTAGTATATATTACGTTTTATATTTTGTCTGTATGCATCTAATATTTTTTGAAACAGTCTCCCATACGTGACTGTAGTGACACAGTTTATAGTATAAAATGAATGTTAAAAATATAACAATGAAAAGATAAAAGCAGTACTAAACTACCTCAATTACAATGAAATAAACCAAATTACAACGAAACTATCTAAATTAAAAGAAAACCAAACTATTTTTAAAGAGACTTTCTACATATAAAATCAAATTCTATGATTGCAATGGTGAAAGTATCTTACCGGGTTAAGATCGAAAAGGGATTATTGAACACCCTGTATACGGCAGAAATTATATGTCAGCATCCTATTGCCTGGGGTATGGCAAGTTCATGTTTTAGGTAAGCAATAAAGACTCTGAGTTATTTTTTAAACGTATAATTATTTTGTTCTTGTTTTATAATCACATATAGAAGACATAAACGTTACGAGTGATTCACACAGATTCTACACATATATTTTCCTGTTTTTCTTCTGACACATGTGAGGTTATGTTTTCATAAATATAATTTCTAATTACTAATAAGAATGGACAGGTGACAGTTAAACCGGATCAAGTTTTTTTATATGTACTTGAATAAAGATTTTAAAATTAAGTAACAGTGACTTAAATGAAATAATTCTCAGTCATACTTTTTAATCTTTCTATGATTATATTTTGAGAACTGTCATTTCAAAAAATTAATAAATACTATTTTTAAATTTCTTTTGTAGTAATGTTGACGAGTATGGCTTTGAAAGACCCAACGATTTTGACTATGAAACTTATGAAGATTTTATGTCGGAGTACCTTAAAGTACTCGCTAGAAGGGCAAAAAAATGGGCTGAGATTATTGGTAAAGGAAACTCATTGCAACGTAGTATTACAATAAAAAGATATGTCCGCAAAGGCATACCAGGTGAACATAGAGGTTTGGTAAGTATATATGAGAATCAAAATAATTTATTATCACCTAGCTAATCAAAGAAATTGATACTTAAAGGTATGGCTATCTGTCAGTGGAGGAGAGGATATGAAAAATGCATCGCCAGATCTCTATGAAAAACTGTTACAGTCTTCACATAATAAACAAATAGAAGATATTATAAAAACTGATTTACCAAGAACATTTCCTGATAATATATTTTTCAATAATACAGAAAATCAACAGCATCAGTTGTACAATATTCTTTTAGCTTTTGCTCATCAAAATAAGACAGTAGGATATTGTCAAGTAAGTTTATTAAAAATGATTATGCTTATACAATTTGTGGTTATGTAAATTAACATTAACAATACCAATTTTATAAAAGTAATAATAAGACAGAAATTATTACATTTTCTTTTTAGGGTTTAAATTATATTGCAGGATTATTACTACTTGTTACAAAAAATGAAGAAACAGCTTTTTGGCTGTTAAAGGTTCTAATAGAAAAAATTTTACCTGATTATTATACATCAACTATGGATGGTTTGCTTACAGATATAGATGTTCTTGCAGAATTAGTCAAGTAATGATTTTAAAAATTATTATTGATAGTTTATAAATTACATAATATATATACATACATTACTAATACTTTTATAGAATAAAAATGCCAGAGATTTATCAGCATGTTACAAATACAGGCTTACCTTGGGCAGTTGTTACAACGAAATGGTTTATTTGTTTGTTTGCAGAAGTCTTACCAATTGAGGTAAAATTAATCATGCATTTTAAGTTATCATGAATTTAACGTTTTATTTTCATTAAAGATGTTGTGAGTAATATATGTGTAGAGTTCAAAAAATCATTTGTAGTTCAATGTTTTATATTAATAATTGAATTCTTGTTTGGATTGCCATAAACTATAGAAGTACTGAATAAAATGTTTACAACTTGGCAGACTACGCTGCGCATATGGGATTGTCTGTTTTATGAAGGAAGTAAAATTATTTTTCGTGTTGCATTAACTCTCATAAAAAGGAACAAAGGCAACTTACTTGCGTGTCAAGATTTTACGACATTAGCAGAATGTTTTAAAGAAATAACAAAAGACAGTATTGTTTTAAAATGTCACGAATTTATGCAAGTAAGTACAATTATAAACTTATCTAAGGACTAAAATTTTGTATGTGATAAGTAATAACATCAATGAATTCTTGTTGTCTTAGAGCATATTTAAAGTACCTGGATCGCTGCCTGGTAGCACCCTTATAAAACTACGAACAAAAATCTCACGGGAGCGCATTGAACAAAAAGAAAGTAAAGTAGACAATAAGATGCTCTCTTGAGAAAGAATCTAGTCAATATATTGTCTTCATGTAATTGCAAACTGATTATGTCATGTAAGATTGTATTATAATATTACATCTACACTGTTACTGTAAATACGAATTTAGCACGAAGGTGAGACAATATACCGATGATGTTCATATTTTTTATTTATATGATTCTTTATACATTTATTGTTTTTAAAAAGAGAGAATATGGAAATAGGCATTAGTTACACTTTATATTCCATAAGTTGTAATATATGTGTACTGATTATATTTATATCATGTATTAAGTATTTTAAGTACTGTAATTTTTAGCTCAATTAGTCAGTATTGAAATTAAAACCACCACAGTAATGTATCTATATACAAA
Organism: Augochlora pura; assembly: GCF_028453695.1. Classification (NCBI taxonomy): domain Eukaryota; kingdom Metazoa; phylum Arthropoda; class Insecta; order Hymenoptera; family Halictidae; genus Augochlora; species Augochlora pura. The sequence continues at coordinate 10,620,626 of NC_135775.1, forward strand.
TGTCTTTATTCTAAGTTAAGATATAAGATTGATTTGTGTTAATTAGGTATGTACAGAAAAATTGTTCTAAAAATTTTAAAATTATAATTACATTTACAAATATATATGTAATACAAGTGATTTATTCTATTTCATTTTTCTAATAAATCTTTTGCTTCATTAATTTTTGCAGCTATATAAGGTGATCCACCTCTATCGGGATGATTTACAGACATAACTTTTTTAAAATGCTCCTTTACTTTTACTTTGTTTGCAGTAGGAGACACACCTAATATTAAACCAGCTTCTCGACGAGTCATTTTATTTTCAAATCCTCCTTTGTAGTATTTACTATTTGTTAATTTCTGGGAACCAATATTTAGTTACAATATTTGCAATAAGGATAAAAATCTCTTCTTGTTTGAAATAATTTACCTGAGCATCTAATGATTTAGCAGCTTCTGACATTCTTTGGGACCATGCTGGCATCCTCTTCAAAACATAACGCCCAGTAAAACCTACCACAGCAAGGCCAATGCCTGCTGCAACAAGTGAACTGGCCTAAAAAATTAATATTAAAGACTAGAAAGAAGTATTATAGGCATAAACATGATTACTTAATGCATCTATCTAGAAAAAGATAGGTAAAAATTTTACTAACTACTTAAATTAGAAAATAAATAAATAATAAAAGACGAATCAAAGAACTATTTTTGATTATGTCGCAATGTGATTCCGGAGAACATAATTTGATAAATAAACTATTTAAAAAAATAATATCATAATAACCATGATGAAACAACGATGTAATATACGACCACATGTATCATAACCACTTTATATATGTATTTCTAAATAAAAAACATTGAACAAAATGATTGCAATTATTAAGAGTGAATTACTAAATATCCTAGAACAATTGTAATTTAAATATCAGTATTACAAATAGAATTTTCAACGTATTCTTACCATTCCACTAGAATTGTCAAAACAGGATAGAAGTTAAACGCAAATATTTTGACGCAGCAGACGAACTAATTTTGTTAGGCCATTGAGTGAATTAATGAAAGAGCTTCTCTGCGACTGTTCTTCGAAAATAGCTAAAACTACAGCAGCGCTAATTATTTCAAAATGAAGCATGCTCTTCATCTACTTAGTAATAATATAATGTGATAATAGAAGTATAGAACCACTAAATATAAATAATATGTTAACAGTGCATAAACTGTAGCAATTCAAATTATAATAATAAAATTTTGACTTTATTGCATACACATGTGTGAACTATTCAGATAGAAATATGAAATGTTTCCATATATTTATAATGGGCCCTACTTCTACACTCTTCCAAGCCATAGCTCGATCCGTTAGCGAGGGTCGGTATAGAAATTTTCTTTACTGTGGTTGGCGATTTACTGGTGCGAAAGTGCTACTCAACAGTCAAAGGAAAAGGGGAAAACAGTGAATGAACAAGGGAGCATGAAATCAGAATAATTACATGTGAAACAAGTCATACCGACGAACGATGTATGTAGCTTATCTCACTCTACGGTACCTGCGTATTTACACTTTTCGCCCATTTGTACGCCTGGCATTCCATTTGAAGCACATACTACTACATTCGAACTTGTACTTTCCTTTTCAGAACGTCGACAAGTTAAACAGAATAACGTTCAGCTAATTGTTGCAATAGAGCAGACTAAGGACAAAATAGAAAATTTAGAGTACATATAGAACATATTAAGAATACATTTATGATAGCTTTAAGGCACATTCAGGGTAGATTTAGGGAAGTTTTAGGGCAATATTAGGGTACTTTGTTGGTTGTTTTAGAACGGAAAATTTGGTGAGACGTTGTGGAGGAAAAATGCGGTAATCTTCTTCCTGTGGTATGCCTGAAGGTATGCAGGAGTAGGACCCATTTCTATATGAAGTTTATTAGTTGACTGTTCCATTTAGGTAGAGACCGCTATCGTACCACAGCATTTTCTACAGTGTCGGTAATTCAGATCCTGAGACACAAAAGCATTGCATGTAATATCTGTACGGATTCTAAGTCCGTGGTTTGCAATTCGACTTTATAACTGATTGAGCTAAGATAATTCACTTTCTATAAGATAACGTGAAAATCCTAGGTTCGAAACTTCGCTAATGTGGAACCAAATGTGTCAGATTCCTGTAATTTATAAGTTACCACATTGGCACGCCAGAAAGACAAGCGTGGGCATTCGCAGATTCGCTCTGCTATAATCAATTTTTAATTATATTATACTGTTGCGTATACACATTTCATGATAAGTATAAAAATGAAATTCTATTTTTTGAATGAACAATCAATTTTCGAGACTACCAGAATATACATAATGTTTATCATTTAATGTTTATCATTAACTTTAACATTTCATTAGATTAATCATTTTGTTACAAGGTAACTGAAATTAACTGAATTGAAGTTCTTTATATCTGTTACTAATTATCGACATCTGTTGCTTGTAATAACTACTGCTAATTATGTATGTATAGACTTACGTACAATACTGTTGCTTTGGATACTGTCAAAATAATTGATGTGTATCGTTTTCATAGGTACATTATTGCATTAAATTTTATTAACTTGGTTATATCAGTATACGTGTTTGTTTATACAGGGTGATCCGTAATTATGGAAACACCAGGAAATGGGGGGTTCCAGATTTCAAGTAACCTTTTCCTTTGCCGAAATGCAATCCGCGGCTTTGTTAACGAGTTATTAGTGAAAAAAGATAGCTGCGCGCGAACGATTTTTCTTGCTGCTGCGCATCAGACTGAAGCCGATCTCATTCCCGGGGCGCGGCGGAAGGAGAGGTCTGCGCTCCGACTTTGAGCGGCGTTCGAAGTAACAAACAAAGATTTTAGAAATGTCCTATTTATTTCAAAAATTTCACAAATATTATTAACGAAAAACTCACCCATTCAGTTGTAAATGTTGTAATCCAGAAGTTGTAATCCATGTATGTAAAACGACACAAATTACACTAACGTTCACTTTTCACTGCATTATTATTCCACACTGATCACGAATTATGCCTCCATGTAAGTATTGCACAAACACCCTTATGAATATCTGTGTACTGCACAAACATATCTTGTACTGTTGTCGCGGCGCGTACATGTTAAAAAACGGCGAAGTTACAGGGATGAAATTTGGAACGAAACTGACAGTGTGCACGAAAATCTTCACGCAGACTATGTCGATCATTATAGCAACGCAGACTATAGTTTTAAAGAAATCTGAGATGCTCTGACGGAAAACAGCATTTTCAAACTGCAGCACGGTGTAAGTATTTTCAAATATATACATACATGCGGTGCGCGCACGCGGTGTGCGTATTGTCCACAATCGTACGCCAGAAGGATCATAAAATTTCAAATACATCCCTCGGTCGAGTGATTATTACTGTTACCGCTAATTACATTTTTCACAGTGGTTCTGTAACTAAATCACAACTGAAATTATTTATTGATCAGAAACTGCCAGGCGGTCGGTTCTTTACATGAGTTTGGTAGAGAGCCGCCAAAACAAGGAACGAGGCATACCCATAGGTCGTTCCACTTCCTCGTGTTGATCTTTCGCGCTGCAATAACTTCCGTTTGCGTACCCGACCAGCGGAATAATATGACTGACATATGTTAGACGACGGAACGAATACAGTAACGGACGATGTTTCGTAAGAAAACTTTCGAACTATAACGGTCCGTTCGGCAATGTCTTAGGTTATTTTCCAAGTCGTTAAACATTATTAACGCGTTGTTCATTACACCGAATATCATCAACGTTTGCACGGGATGCTGTGCTGAAAAATAAACGAACTTTTTTAACTTAATTAACTTACTTAATTCTTGTGAACAATATTTGACGTCAAATTTGTACGTAATAATGAATAATTTTGAGAATATTAAAACAAACAGATGCTACAATCTTTCTGTTTTATAGAATTTCTGAGATGTAGGATAAACCTGTGAGGATTATAAAGTGGGAATTATTCTGGCCTCTGGAAACTAGTCATTCGCCTGTGTTGCAGGTATACCGTGTATCATACATTTATGAACATTTCCCGATTTACTAGGAGCCTTGTGCAGGTACCGCTATCGCATATGTGTTGCACAGTTATACGAATTTGTTACGGCGTTCTTTTTAACGAGAACGGGACGAAACAACGTTGCAAACTCTTATTATCGCGTTACCTATGTTCCTCCATATGTTGAAATGAGGACCCCGTTCATCGGTTTTTATTGGTACTTTGTGAGAAATTATAATTTCGTAAATCTATTTTGAATGTAGCTGAGACGTCCCATTGTTACCCACATTGAACGTCATACTTCAAACATAATGCTTAGTATGTGAATTTTAGGTAAAGAATTACAATTCTAAATAATAACGGTTAAAGGTTATGGAGAAAGGTACCGCACGACGTCATCAGTAAGGATCCCGTCTAGATTTTTTATGACTCTTTTATGTACTCGACGTCATCGATTTAATTAATAAACAAAAATTTGTATAGTATCGATGGTATTAGTTTTTAGGGGTCGACGCGCCAATAAGAATTTAATGAAGGTCAAGTTCGATACATTTGTTTTGTATTTTTTGGACCACATTCTTCCATATCTTTATACAGGGTAACCAATTCAAGTTTGTAAATACAAATTACTCACACATTGTGTGCTATATGTAGTATAAATAGTTTTTTTTGTAGACGGATCTGCAGAGGTCACGCGAATGTCGATCAAAATATCTTCTAATCTGATGATTCTACGACATAAAAAGCTTAATACTTTTTTGTAGAAAATAATGAATTGCATCAATTTAAAACTTTTTAAAAAGAACGTTTAAGAAAAATGTATTCTACTTTTATATGACATCTAAGCATCCCTTTACAAAAAACTGTCTTAGCCGGATTTTGGCCCTCTCGAAACCATTAATTTTTTTTCTGAACTAGATTTTTTATAAAACAAATACTGTACGAATGATTTGCATTTAATGGTTAAAATCGATTACTTCGTACCTAACATATGATCCTGGCTGTGATTCATTGTATAACTGTAACTGCGCTTATTGCAACATTGCGACTGACATGACGGAAGGTTGAAATGTCCGAAAAGTTGATGGCAGAGTGTGAGAGCGACCGGTTCGAGCGGAAATCCAGGGCGAAGGTTTCAGGGTTCCGGTTGCAATGCAAGGTATGGGTCGTCGCCGCCTATGCGTCCGTATCGCGGCGAGATCCGGGCGAAGGAGTATCAGGAAGAATGGAAAGGGGAATGTCGGTCACTGGGCCTTTCCTCGTGATGACGGTACTCCGTTTAGCGCCTCGAGGCTACCACCTAGGAATGTTGGAGGAGCACAAGCCTCTCTCTTTCTTTCTCTCCACTCTGCCCGCTGTTTCTCCCTGTTGATTCTCTAAATTGGTAGCCCTCGCTTCGACGACGTATCCGACGTACATGTCCGTTGGAATTTTTGCGAAGTCCAGTTCACATACAACCGAACAGATCATTATGTTCGTTCCCAGGGTAGTATCGTTCGCTGGACTCACCGAATACTTATCGGGCGACCAATGCTATTCGTTTTCAATTAGAAATATTACGGGAACATTTTTATCCTTTGACTTGCGGTCCATTTGCCAAGAGAGTAATCACAATGGAAAATAGAAAAACTAAAAAGGGCGATTTTGGTAATTCTAATGTTAAGACTAAATTGAACCATTTTTCTATATAATATTTCTTTGTTTATCAATTTTGATTGATGCTACTTATGACAGAACAGCTTATTGCAAATATTTGGGCTACATTTGAAATGTAGGATGTTTCGATAGTGATATTTGCGTCAACTTGTATCTATGTGAAACCAATCGTATTCACTATATGGTATATGTTCGAATAACATTATAATTAATGTTTTCGTGAGCTGATAACTTTGAGTATGAGACTACGTAAACGTCGCATAGCTTAATAGCTTCGTAAAGCATGCAGTTTGCAGTACCGGCCCCTACAAGAGTACAAAGTGCAACGCAAGCGTATAAATAATTTTCTTTATTTTTTATGCTCTTTTCATGGAGTTACGGTTGATATTATTTTAATGGAATCCTTGACGACGTTGCTAATCCACGGCGCAGCGAGACATTTCGCAACGGATTAACGGATACGATTAGTTTCTTTTCCGTTTAAACATTTTATCGGTCGTTAATCGATCGTTCGGTTGGTCGTTTAATTACACTTCCGTCGCAAAGTGCAGCAAATTGTTCTGTAATCAACTTTTCATTTAGCATCAATTGCACTTGTTTGTTTCTATCGTTTCTGTTATTAATGCTAATCGAAGGACATTTCGTTTTGCGTTACAATAGTTATAACTTTTACCTATGTTTTTTATACTTCATCATGTGGAATATTAATCAGAGTTTTTTAATACAATCCCATTTCAGTCAAGGTTATGTCAATGTTATTAATTAAATTTCAGTTACAGTACTCGATAAAAAGTTGAAAAACGTAAGTTTTATATTTTATTTTGTCGTTTAACCCAACTGAAATTTTAGCAAAAGTTCTTTTCTAATATCTCAACAAAATTTAAGTCGATTGTTCCAATTTGAAAAACGTTATTTCGTTTCGATAGGTATATACTCACATCTATTTTTCATTATATGACGAAAATCTAATACTTGACATAAGAAACAACTATATTGTTTTGCCAAGCACAGCAGAGAAATATTTACAAATCTATAGATCGTTTCAGAACACTTTAAGGAGAGCAGAGGCTAGATTTGTAATCGCCTGGAGTAGCTGGGTAGCTCGGGTTCCTAGGTTTTCGAAGAGGATAGGTTCTATTTGGATGTTCTCCGGGCGGGTCCGTCGTCGCCTAACGAGACCAACGGACACGGTTGAAACGCCAGTGTAAACCGGGCGCGGTTTACTACATATTTCCGTAACGTCAAGACAACGCCGAGTACCGTAAAGGTGAAGAAGCGGGTCGCGCGCAGCCGGATCGAATTCCTCGCGTACCAACTCGAACCGCATTAATTTTCAAGAGTACGCGCGCTAGAATTACACCGGATCCTTTCGACGAGAAAAATGGAAAAATAAAAGGAAGGGAGAAAGAGGCACCGTCGATGCACCGACGAGTGTACGGTAGGATCCTGGTCCGTGCCGTTGCAGCGCCGTTGCAACGCGCCGGCTCGCCATTCTCTGCGGATGCAGCCGCTGCAACCGCACTCTTTCGTGTCTACCGACTACGGCCGCGAAGAATACCGTAAAGTTGCCGGAGCAATACGTTCCAGAATCGAATTCTGGACGTGTTCGTGCAAGCCGCATGAATTTTTACTCACAGTCTGGCGTTTGGTATTATGCCGGCTCCTCCTGAATAAAGCTAAAGGGAATAAAAGCGCAGGCGGGGGCGGCATGTAAGATGCACAGGCTTTCGACTTTCGGGGGTCATCGCCGTCTGGTTTATTCGACGGTGGATTCCAGTTTCCGACGATGGAATGAAACATTTAAATGCACTTACCGTATCCTGCTGACAGTTTCTGGAAAAGACAAATTTTTTTTATTACATTATAACTCTTATTGTTACTTCAAAACACGAGTTTCGCGTTTTGAATGTAATTGTATCGCTTGTAATTCTTTAACGCTTTGTTTGCTCGGATTCCCATAAGTGTAATCTATTACATCTTCTCAATTTTATTAACGCTACATACTGGAATAGACTTCAATCACTGAGCTTCTTGTAAAAGAAGGTCGATAATTTTCTTTTAGATAACATTTTTAGAAGAAATTGTTGGTATTATTTTGTATTATTGTTACCGCTTTTGGACCATTGTTTAAAGAATTTTTAATTTTTGAATTATGGTTATAATCAAAGAACAAAATACTGTCGGTATGTGAAATGATAAGATTTGCAAAAGACAGGAGTGTTGAAAGATTAATTGATGTTATACAACTTGACTTTTCAATTTCAATTCAATTGAAAAAATTGCTATAAATTCATGAAATTGTTGAAGTTATTGAGGCTACAATTAAAATATGTTAGGTAGCTAAATAAATACTGTATTGGAAATCAAGAGATTCATAATTAAGTATAAGTTAACATCAAGTTTCTGATATAAAATGATATTTCGTTCGATGAATTGGAAAATAGAATTCAGGTATAACGTACTAAAAGGAAATACAATGTTTCAGGCTGATTGAAATGTTTAGTATTATAATTCTTGCCCCGGTTTATTTTGCGCACAGACATCTCCCGATGTCCCATAGCAGGGGACGTTGACTGCGACAGCGTAATTCCGGATGGTTTTGGGTCATCCGGCCGATCGATGAACCGTCTCAGTTATTATTGGCATGTAAACACCAAATGTAACGTTACAAGTTTTTGTGGTTTCTTTTTTACGCATTGAGGGTGGTGACAGGGAAATTCAACCGGAAATCGGTTGTGTAGTAAATAGTCAAAGTTCATCTTGTGAGGCGCCGTTTCACGATCGATCTTTTTGTCGACGATCATTGCAACATGCCTTACATTTTATACGTTACACGTTATAAAACAAAAACATGCAGAAACTGAAATTTAGGAGTGCATATCGCGTGGCGCTGGCAGTTTTTTTTTATTAGAGGACAAAGTTCGCAGCATTCGTGTTGTTCTATGTTAGCTGCTCGGTGTTGAAATACTTTTTCATAAATATTGAATCCGGAAATATTGTGTTAGATTTCTCAAAGTTGGAAAATATTTTGGCTGGGTAATCAAATCTGAAAATATTTATAAAAAGCCGTCTCGTAATTTGATACAATTCAAGTGGCTTTTCGGCAATGTAAAATTGCAAAATATGTTGAAACTTTGATTAGGATGAAAGCTTTTGTATCTGATCTTTTTTCGTTAAAAGTTCGAGTTTCATAATTAAAATTTCTAGTTTCAAATTGTTGGTTATTTTCTGAACCGTTAAGTAGAGAAATAGAGTAGGCCAATTGTTTTTCGTTTTCTGATTAGACGCTAAATGCCAGAAGTTGTGAACTTCTTAACAAAAACTTCACGAACAAAAGCTAGTTACAGAATTAATATTAAAATTAGCACAGAATTCAACTGTGAATATCGACAAATATTATTAATTATTAAAATACTACGACAACGATTGTGAAATTAAAGACCAGCTAATTACATTTTCCAGTCTATGATAATGAATGTATACTCGCAATTTTAGATTACCTGCCCTCTGTATTGTTGGATATCTGCGTGGAATTTACAATTATACTTGAAGTCGAGTATTTTCGGCCGTGTCATTGCTATTTCAGCTCGTTATTTCGGCTGAATGAGTTACACGTATGGTTCCTCTTATCTGCTTAGCTGCATTATTACAGAAATTGTTCAACGCGTACCTATAGAAATAATTTTATTAACGTTCCAAAAAAGTTTCTATTTTCGTACTTTTGATTCAACGAAATTTGATTTCGGGCACTATTTATCCGCTTTTACACTGCTACGTTTATTTGAAAATGTTCGCTCAGAGACCAACCTATTTTTATCATGTTGGCAATTTTTTTATCAAATTCTTTTAGATAAATCTTTATTTAACACTAACCGTACCTGGCGTTAAAAGTGACTCGTCTGTGTTGCCATATACAAATCACAGTATTAAACTTATTTAGATTTTTTCAAATTTTTATAGTAATATGTGTTGGGATGAATGAATTTGTTGAATGGTTTTCCGTGGATGTGTCTTTATAATTGCAGTAATTACTGAATAGGAATTGTCGAATCAGTCACTTGACCAGTAGTTGGTACAGTTAGTGTTAAAGTCGTAAGTTGATATAGAAATGTAGAACGAGTAAGGAATTTAAAGCAGTTTGTTGCTTCCAGGAGAGAATTGTTAATAAAAATGCCGTAAATGAATACCCGATTGCCTAGAGGAGCCCTAAATTGGAAAAACGGGAAATGGTCAAATTAATTCTTGTACGAACAACTAAGAAATCTAAACAACACAACAACTGTAATATTTTGAATTAACTTGCGTAAATCTTAATTTTAAAATACAAGTCAGCGTAGGAACGCCCAAAGAGTAAGAATTGAAAGCATTGATTTATTTTCAGAAAAACGTGGAAGACTTCCGAAGAGGGTACAATGAACAGGTACCTTGATGCCTGATTGCTTTTAGGAAGGTGAAATTGGAAAAATGAAGAACGGACGAGGGTTAAATTGACCCGCGTGTTTGGATATCGGTGGGAAAGGGGCTGATTTCCGTTGGCAGATGCGGCAGATGCGGATCACCACCGGCGAAATTTCGATCGAATCGAACAGGGAAACAAGATTGGTCCGTTCGCTGGCGTAACGCCGGTGTCCAGAGAGTCTGGCGTACGTCGACAGGGCCGTAGAATTCTAGAAGGGGGTCATCATACGAGGCCGGCTCCGGCGAACGCACCGAGCCAGGACAGTATACGAACGTCATTCGGCGCGGACTGTTGCGGCGAAAGGCGCGCGGCGTTCCCTATCGAGAGAAACTAGAGAGAAAGACCAAAAGAGCACGAGAGGAAGAGAGAAGGAGGCAGCAAAGAAGCGAACGGTACCGCAATTTCAAATCGAAGCCAGTTCTATTTTCCAATTAACGAATAAAAACCGGCTACGGTGCGCGTCTGTTTATCATACACCTGTACGATCCGTTATCGACGGCACAGTGCAAGGAACCGAGACGTTGTGAAACAGGAACAACTGTTCGCCGGAAGTGCGAGGATTTAATTTAACGGCGCGTTTCGCTTGTGGATTACAGCCATCGAGGTAGGTATCTGTATTCTTCTATTTCGCCATCGTTTTTCTTAATTTCCTCTCTTTGGTGTTAAAATGATTCGACTGCGATCTTTTTCGTACGTCCAGAGAGATTTGTCTTCAATACTGGATGTTTGATTGAGGATTTTGATATCGAGAAAGCGGCCTCGTCCTTTTCAATTCCTACGTCAACGACCTAAATATTTCACGATGTTCGATAATTTTATCTGACTTTTTGGCTCAGCTTCTGGCAGTTTATGGCCATGCATTGACAGAATATTGCTTTTAAAGCGGTGTCTCTGTTTAAAGTCATTGACACGAGGATTAATTGAAAGGACGAAAACTGAAATATCGCGTAGTAAGCATCCATTTTCGAAATAAAGTACGCCAGCGTGGGATTTTATAGCGTAATTTAGAAGAATGTAAAATTATTTTCAAAAGGACAGTGAGGACGCTCTTTTTATCTGTCGTAGCACTTTGTTATTTGACTGCGCGACTCGATTTCGTCTACCGAGAATGAAATAAAAAAGTTATTTTATGCTTATCAAAGTTTCATGCAAATAACGAGTGCAAAGAATCGGACGTCTAATAACGATGCACAGGAAGTAAAACTTTTCAGACATCCGCGAAGCATGGTCGGTTAAGAAACTTGAGGGGCTACTATATTGAAATTCACTTCGAAGTTCCCGGTCGGTTTTTATTATATTTAGTTCGACCCTAATTAATTTCCGCCTCTTGTACCGAAGATTCACCGAATAATAATTTCACGATAACTCAAGGAATAGGCCGATACTAATTAAATTTCATCCTGATGGGGTGTGTATACCACGGTCACCTCAGTTTCGTATTAACTTACGTAATAATTGGACTGCGGATCTTTATGCGTTCGCGGTCCGTTCCGAAAGAATGTGTTATAAAAAATGATGATAGTTTTTCTTTCACTTTCGTTACGAAATTTTCTATTTTCGTTGCGGTTTTTACGTAATAAACCGTTACAGCGGGAATATGCATGAAAATTGACGGGACATGGTAACGGTACTATCGAAATTCTGTCTTATTTACGATTCGGGGTTGATTTTATCGAAGGATAATGCCCTTCGTTCGTCCGTGAAAGTCACGTCCGGCTCGAAAAGTTGAAACCCTTTGTTTCGAGGCCCAGTCGCGTTCCGGCCATACCTCCTTCCGGTTTCTCGATTGCATTTCCGGCCAACTTCCATATCCGTTCGAATTTTTTTTCTGTCGCTGTTTCACGAATTCCTCGGGTTTTCTTGGTCAAAGAATTCTCTGTCCCGTGCTTCCCTCATTCATCGTTCCATTTATAAAGAGGATTTGTTCCTCGGACATTTTGCGACTCTACGTGCCCGCTTATTTACGCTCTTGTTGTGGTTGATTAAAAACGTCCCTGGGAAGCGTCGCGGATTTTCATTTCGCGTGAAAGCTGGATCGTTTGTGGCCGGCCGTTCTTTTCACCAGTCGTCCCTGTTCAGGGGCTTCTCATTTTTAACAAAGTAGGCTTTATCCTCGCAAAGCAGATGCTTTTTCAAATTGAAATCCGGCTGATGTCTTATCCCCCAGCGCTTTTATGCTGCATAATAAGCGAAACAGTTTCAAAGCAGTAATTTGCTAATTGTTTTTGCAGTGTTAACTGAAAATTGTAAATAAAGCATAGAATAATAGTTATTATAGCGAACAGTATCAGCGATTATTCTTTGTCAGTGTCAGCGTTTGTAAAATCATCAATATGTTCAAAATGTTCAATTCCAACATTAAAAAAAAATTAAAAACACTTCTATTTAAGTATGAATATTCTGCTGCAAATCAGCTTACTTTACAACAAGTAATAATTGATTAACACATGCGCCATGAATCGCTGCAGCAATATTGTTGGTGTAGGGTACACAGTTTTCAACAGAATGCATTTTATTCAAAATACGCAGAAGCGCGCACTATAAATTCGCGCAACACCGGATTTATTTACCATATTGCGAATTTTATCTATGCACAGTACACGCCCGTTTTATTGTTCGAAAGTCAAACAATAAAAGCTTTTAATTTCAACCTACGAACGATGGAAGTAGATGCTATCGTTTTAATCTACTTTTACACAATACGTCTACCAATCTATCTAGTTTTTTCCTATTTGCACCTTTAGATTTCCGTTCGACTGAATTTCGTCCGTTGAATATTTATGGTTCAGCTGCGAACATGTTATGTAGCGGTTCAATTTTACTCGCGCAGCACAGTTCATCAAACGCTGTGCTTTAATTATTCCATGCATAGAAGAAGTGTACACGGAAATCATAATCTATATCGTAGTAAAAATTATCGAAACAATTTGGTACAAATAGGAACACTAAGATTTGTTCTTGAAAATTGTATACTAGGCTCCAAAATGGTATAATTTGAAGACACGATATGATTCATTATAACAAATAAAATTACAACATTAGGATTTCAGACATTTTACAAAATGTTCAGGGTAGATACAGTTAAGTCGTGAAGGAGTTTGGCATCTCGAAATCATCGAAACCTGAGGAATGACGACGAACGAAACAAATTGCTCTACTTCGCCTCGGTGCTCGCAACGACTGACCGTTCCTATCCGCTAGCGAAATGCGTCTTGCACAACGTGATCTTAATAAAAGTTCCACGTGAACGCGCGGCGAGGCGGGAATGCAAAGAAAGCACCTGATGATTAATATAACCGACGCATGATCGCGACGAGATGCGACGTTGATGTACGCGCCGCGCCGTTGGAAACGGACGGTCCCTCACGCAAGAAACCGCGGCGGTTTCAGGAAAATGCCGCGTAGAAATTGCATTCTTGCGCAGCCGTTTAGAAAGTACACGGACAAGTGGACGTGTACCATGCGGATTTCACAGGAACGAATTGACTCTGTAATTGTCGCGGACTATCGTCAGGGATTTACGCCGATCGTTGAATTTCACGCGCGTCCACGCTTCTGCAACGCTGAAAGAAAATACGGAACTGGGGTACGCATCGTATCATTACTCCGGTTCGTTAAAAAATACTATGCTCGTGAGCACAGCTGGTCCAAAAACTGGACGTCCGATTCCCTGCAACGTACACAATCTTTTTTTTCCCTGGAAAGAAAAATATGCAATTCGTATTCCGATACAAGCGCATCCGCGGCGTCGACAGATTTTACTTAAATAAAAGCAGTAGCTTTGAAATTGAACGAGGCAAATTGCATTTGGAGCTAAATGGAGATAAATATCGTAAAATACTCAATGTACTAGAATTACATGATTCTTTTTTAGGAAGCTCCTTCCAAAGTAGAGTTCTTCTAATGATAGTCCTTTGTTACAAATAACATGCAATATACAACGAGTGATATCAGTTTTTCCAGTGTTTTGTAAAAATATTATGATTGGATGACACACGATTAATGTTAGTTATAATATTAGTCAAAATTTAGTCTCTAATATATATATATATATACACAATCAGTTGCGTTTAAGGATCGATAGTGCTAGTTTTAAGAGAAATAGGACAACAAATTGTGACAGAAAATAACTGCACCAAGTCAGTACCAATTTTTAACAGATTTCCTCCAGTAAAACTGTACGCGACACTTCCGACTTCTGTTTTGCTCTTGTCTGTCGATTTCATAGTTAATCCGCCATGTTGCCAGCAGTAGTAGTTCGTCCAAATCGGTCTCTTCGTATATTCGTGTCCCGATTTCACACTTCGTATTACGACCCGGTTTTTTCGAGCGGCCTGTATAAATCGAGCCACTGAAAGCAGCGCGTACGTGACCGGCTTATCCTCACCTGCAATCCAAGTTTTTTGGCGGGTTTGGTAAAGAAACGGTGTAATTGGTCCGTTAGGAGATAACGGACGAGCGCGTTTTCGTTTTTCCGTCTTTTTTTCATCCCGCTCCGCTTCTCTTTCTCTATTTCCGCGAAACGTAAATGCACGCGGCACTCAATGTAATTACAGGATTGGTCGGCTGCAATCGATAAATTGATAGTCGCTGGGGTCCGACAAAACAAACATTTAACAGAAATTTCACGTAGCTGCCGTCGCCTGTAGAGTTCGTTTCTCTCCCTTTCCGTGGAATAACTTCAGATACGAGATCTCGTAGTTATTAATTGCTCTGCTCGAAATGATTACTAGATCGGTTGCGCGAACGAGTAACTCGCTTGTAGGTCAGGCCATTCAACAGTCCTTGAAATCGCACATTTGAATAATAATACCATAAAAATGTTACTTTCTATTAAACGAGCTGTTAACATTTCACCAAAGATACGAAATTCGTCCATTTTTCTCTAATTAGTTGCACGAACTTGCCCGTGCACGTAGTTCGCCGCCGTTCGCTCGCTTGTTCACGATCCCCGAGCTCCAGATGACTTCCGGTTTCGCAGCGTGTAATTACAATGCGCATTAATTATAGGTATATTACACGGTGCCGCTTGATTTTCTAACGTTGCATAAAATTACACGTTGTTTTCATCACCTGAAAGACAATATAACACAGTTATAGGAAAATATATGCGGACTCCATTTTTTAAGGGTATAATCATTTTTAAATTAAACCAAACGAGTTGAAAAATAGCAATTGAGTGGGATGACAAACAAAATTTGTTAATCATGTTTTTCAATGTTTTAATTTTATATACATGTATGCTGAAGATTCCATCGAAATCGGTTTTTACACCGACTATTATCAAGCAACTGACGTGCAAAATGACAATGTCTCTAGATTTCTTATAGTTTTTAGTTGAAGATCCTGGAAATTGCAATTTTCGTTATTTTCAATTGTTCGTAGCTCTTAGTAATGTCAAATATGCCTAAAAAATGTATCGAATGAATTTATAGTTTATGCTCAGATAAAAAGTAGAAAAATTGTAATTTTTGCAAACATTTTTCCATACATTCTTAAGCAAATTGGTACTTACATCATCTCGAAAAGTATTCAAATCGTTTTAAACAAATTTCAGAAAAGTTATTCCGTTTTAAAAGGTGCCCACATTTATTTTTCTACTACTGTATCTTGGCCAACTGTTCACCGTTTCATTAACCGAAATCGGATTATGCTTCATAAACTCCTGATACTAGTGTCTTTATTGAGCAATAAAGCCCGAGATTCGATTGCTCATGAACATTCAGCGTCTAACGGTTCGAGCAAGCTATCAAATATTTTCGGCCGAGGCTTGATCGCTTGCTGCTGCTTATTTACGCCGCTGGTCGTGTGCAGACGACGCGACGCGGCTTTACGACGCCATTTAGCCACGCGATGCGCGCTTCCGAAACGCTCGTTCCGCAGTCGACGAGAGCCTGCTTCCTCCGGGGGGCGCCACAAAGAATTTCCAATAGCGTTTTCAGGAAGAAAGCAGAGCTGAACGGAGTCGGGGAGCCCGACCCTTTCTCAAAGAAACCGTTTATTCGCCTTTGTGCGGCCCGCCAGGATCATTAAAGACGTGGATATGCGTCCTCCGCAAGCCTCGCCTCCGAATTAGATCCCGGAAACGCCAATAACGCGTGCCATCAAACTTAATTGCGTCTAGGCTTCCGGCGGATTGCCGGGCTTGTCTCGAAAAGTCCTGCTCAACCCTTGCCGTCCCATTTCCGTAACCAGACACGCGCTCGCTACGTTTTCGTGCCAGAATCCACGGTCGCAGCTGTAATTTCCATGGAAATCGCGGCAGCACGGCCAACGGCGTGAGAACGCATCGATTAATTCGTCTAATTAAACACGAACTGAATAAATCGCGTTCGCGATACGCAACCAAGGTAAAGCATTAGTCCTTTATAAAAGAAAATTACTTTCTTCGATTTCACGGTTACGACATGGAATGAAAAACAGTGAAATCTACGAGAGCTGGGAAAGCGTGCGTTTTAAAATACGTTTGGCGAATGGCGGGGTTGAAGGGGCGTTCGAATTAAACCTAAAGCGAGAGTCAATCTGTCGTCGATGTATTTTTGATACGAAATCGACAATCATTGAATTTTGTTGCGTGAACTTATGATAGCAACAAGCTTCGAATTTTTCCAAATTCTTTGCGATCGATTCTTGCGAATTCTTCCAAACTCTCTAATCATTTTCTATTCCGTGGTCCGTACATTTTCTTGTCTGTCGTGCACAATGGACAAAATGTGTCCGCACAGTCGCCGAATATTATCAGAAGAATCGCCGGAGCGTTTCCGGTTGAAAATTTCGCGAGAATATCGGAATGTATCGGGACTCCGTGCGCAAGAATACCTCTCGAACATCTCGGATATGCCTGCGCTCGGATATGTCGGAGGAGCAGTATCGTCCAACATTTTTCCAAAGCGTCTGCACTCCCTCGGGTGGTTCTACACCCGAGGGAGAATCAGCCGAAATTGGGACGTCCCGGGGAAACACGATTTTTTTTTGTCCGTAAATAGAGAAGTCCTTCCACGCGCTCGTTTATCCGTATTCACGCGAGGCTATTTCGCTCGGCGGATGAATCATTTAACGTTCATCCAACTCAATTCCTTTTCGCCGCTTCGCGGAACCATGCTCTGAACGGAATCAATTTCCAATCGAAGGACGCGATGCTACGTACGTGGAAAATTTCTTCCGTCCCTGCTACCCTTCGCCGATTCGCGAATTCCACCCCTTTGGTCGGCGAGGGTTCTCGATGAAATTTTACATGACACAGCAAGAGTTATGTCATTCCGATCATTGTTAACCGTATTTTGTTATTTACTTTTACAGTAGAATCTCGACGATGCAAGTAGAAAGTGAAAATTCATAAAAATGATTATTGTCTTAACATTTCGAATTATTTGCGAATGTTCGTAAGCTATTTCTTACGCTAATTTATTACATATTCCTAATTTTATTAGGATTCGCGGAACGCAAAAACGTGAACAAAATTATTGATTTCATACAACTCAACTTCCAAATTTTGAATATGTCTGAATTTTCTGTGCGAATGACACAGTAATTGTTAGTTTCTCAAATTAATTGGGATTCTGGATAACTTTCCTTGTTGGTATAAATATTCAATTGGTCCTAAACATGATCAAAGAATAGCATTATAAATGTACTGACGTGTTGCAAGAGGTTGCGCACACTTCATGTTTGAATTTGTCCTTGCACGACAGCAGAAAAAAATCAGTATGCAAAAAATGTCGACGAGTCCATGAAATAGAAGACAGTATAGTATCCTAAAATTGAATCTAAGTTATTCGACAATTCGGAATGTCTTCACTACCGTCAAAAAATTTGCATTCCAGTTGCAAATAATAGTTAGTTCGCCTTAGAGACAATGCGCGATAAATCGACGTTCCCTACACCGAAATGTAAAACGGTTTCACGATGTGAATTCTTTCATAACGAACGTGTCGAACACGTACACGAGCAAATTGATAATTGATGCAAGCGTCCCCGAGACAAGCGGAGGCCGTTCTAGCATTCTGGGAGCAACTCTCTCGAAAGTTTGCGTCTCGCTATAAAAGGCAGCCGCTTGTATGGCGTAGAACGGCAAGTTATCAGGTCCGCATCGCGTACGGCATTGTTCGATGTTTCGCGAAAAGGCATCCGGCCGCGAATTCACGTCGACGTAGTTTTTCCTGCGCCTCCGTTCCGTTCGCGAGCCACGACCGTTCCGACAATGAGAAACGCGCGCGTGCCCCTCGAATAGAAAGCTCACTGAAGGCTGAAAAAAAAACGCGTTGCGTCGCGAGTGGTGCTCTCGAGAAATGTTTTTCTTATTATTCTTTCCTTGTCTAACCGATTCTCTGTCTTTCCCCGTCTCTGTCTCCGACGCTTTATTCCTCCGCGGGTCCCCCGTTGCCGACGCGGCGACTCTGCGACAGTTCGAGGATGCTCTTTTCAGGACGCTCCTTTCAGCCGCGACACAATGGCGGACGGTGTCATTAGTAGCGCGTGGAAAACGCGCGTTCCCCCGGCGCTATATCCGACTTTCTACCGTAAATACCACGCGGCGGCCCGAAAGGATCTAGAACACGTGATAGCTGCGGAACGTTTCCGCGAATGATCCATCGGCAACCGTGAGAAACACCGACCCAGCCACGTATCCATCAGCCGGCGTTAATCAGATCGGAACAAAATGGCGCCTTGAGAGTTTTCTTCACTCGGCGCCGATTCGATCCGATCCCACGCCGATATCACGCCTTTTTTCACCGATGAAATCCAGAGTGTCTGTGTAACCTTGATCGTCGGAACCAATCGAGAGATGATCGCTGACGCACATTTCTCTTTTTCCCATTTCCTGGCGCGCAAATTCGACAAAGCAATTTGTAGGGGTTGGGCAAAATGATAAACGCATTCCCAATGATGGATAAATTGCTCGTTAATGTGTGACACCACTGATTGCCGCGTCAGTTGTGAATGTGATGGATGGACAAAAAAAAAGGGGGAAGTCGGAATTAATAGTTAGATTGTACCAGCCCTTGGCGGTACGACTAGATATTGATTTTTGCTGATATACAACCATGAATAATGTCACAACTACATGTACGAACAATTCCAGTATTTTGCAATTGTTCTTAAATAGTTTTTAAAGTTATACGTAAGAATATGATCGAGTTATACAAGGTTGTAGCAAATACTGAAATAAAAAGGATCATTTTGGACTGCAATGTTTTAATGTAGACCGTAAGATTAAGCGTGAGATTTTTCACAAAAATGTTGGTTACGTCTATTTCAAATAAAATATATTAAACAATTACGAAATCTGCTTTTGTTAGCTTGTTCGACGATTTAGATTGCTTTGGCTAAAACTGAATTTATACCGTTTTTCTCACTAGGCATACATGATTGACGTCTTTCTTTAACGGGATGCGATAGATTCGATAAATGAGATTTGTCTACTTTAAACATTTACCTGCCAAGTAGGGCTAAAGCATAGTTCGGATCACGAACCCCAAATGACAACAGCGTAGATTCTATGGTCATTCTATTGGATCCACTGGTGTTAAACAAACATGTATGGTGATCGCTGAAGTGGAATCGAATCGGAGTTGCATTTTTGAGATGGTAAATAGGAGAAGCACGCTGGCGCTTTATTTACCTCCACCGATTCGTCACGTTGAATAGACTGCAAAATAACGGGTTTCTATATGGAATGCAATCTACGCGATCATGTCGCTTGACACTTTCAGACGCGAAACGGAACAGTCGTCGCAACATTCGAAATTGTTTTTTAACAGCTTTACAGTAAATCTGCGATTGCGATTAAAATAGTCTCGTAATCTTTACTTTCAAGTTGATGAAATTATAAAGGCTCTTTGTTAAGAAACGATTTGATAAATTCTCTTCTATAAACTTACATTATAATAAAAATGGCGAAAACATTTAATACATTCAGTCTTATAATTTTTATATGAACTCACGTTCGTCACTTTTGGAGTTTGGTATATATAATTATTTACAGAGAATAAATTTTATATGGAAAATATAGTCAATCCACCGAAAACTGGCTTTGAAAATTTCAGATCTAAATATTCGAGAATAATAGTACATGTGAATAGTTTAAAAGCCAATCAGTGCAAATCTATTATCCTTAAAATTGAAATAAATGAGAATTTTGAGAATTAGCTGCACAAAAATAACAATGTCATCAATAATGAAAAGCACAATTTTTATAATCAGATGACATACAAATGAAATTATCCGGAATGGAAATAAAAGAAAAATATCCATGTGTGTTTAAGAAAAACTCTTTCCTCCGATCAATTTTGATTAGTTATTACGTGGTCAATATTAGTGCTGCTACTTATTATTTATTTATAAAGAAATCGACCATACCGATTTATCAGCCGGATGATCCTATAATAAAGATGTGTTTACACTGCATAAGTGAATTCAAAAAAGGAATAAACTTATAATAATTTAATTCTGTGCGTTCGCGTATCATTTGTCGGTAGAAATTCCGAAATAGACGTGTTACCATTGAGCCGACGCGATTGTTGACTCCTTAATGATTCTCGCCATTTCTAGCGCTGTTTAAACACGAACGCAGCAACCGATCGAGGCTCGTACACGTATAAAATTACGAGAACTATCGTTATAAATTCAGTACGGCATCCTCGCGAGACCTTAGCGAATGCGTCAGCAGTCGTTTTCGGCTATCGTGTATCGCAAGGAGATCGTTACCAAACAGGTGAAATAACGACCATGCTCGATGGCTCAAGATGGCCGCGCGGACGGATAGATCGCCCGGTAGAAAATTCGATACGGGTCTACTTTCGACTAGGACTGGTCTTCCGAAACGGGTCCCTCTTTTCGAAGTTATTTACAGAGAAAGCGCCGGGAAAGTGGATTTTGAAGATGCTACGACGAACTTTCTGAAAGCCTAAAAGGAACGCACTGCAACTTTTCGACGTTGCCGTGGGACAGTCGTTCGAATTTCGCTCCATTACCGTTCCTTTGTTGAACATAACTTCTGCATAAGTCCGGCCGCTTTATCATCACGCGCAGCGACGAGTCGGCAAGGCTCTCAAGCTTTCTATTAACAATTCTATGAAAGTTCTTGGACGCGGTCTTTATTAAAACGGAGCGCGATGGCTGTTACATTTTGTAAGCGCGCCATTCTTTCAAAAATATGTTGCTTCTCAAAATGCAAATGCAGTTTCGCGGGAAGAATGAATTTATTCAGTTCACAAGAAAAAGAGAAATTATTCAGATAAGATTGGAAGTTGCTGGATCACTGCTCGTTCCCCTCTTTCTGATCATATACAGAACTACGTGCAACTTTTTAGTGATGAATTCTATGGCTGCGAGGAAGAACGCTGTAAGTCAAATGTTTTCATTTCTGAGATATTCTCACTTAATGTTCTGATCACTAATGCTTCGTATTAGTAGTGCTTCAAATTGCATAATTGTTTTCAGCCTATAGAATTTGTTTTGAAACTGTTTTTTTTTTCTAATAAATACATAAGTCCGATATGCTACAGTTAAATTAATACATTAACTTAGCTTATGGCGATTTCTGTTATAGCCACAGAAACTCCAGATAATTGGGAAGTGGTTCGTAGATCTTTGGGAAATTCTATGGACGTTCGAACAATGGTGAAAGTGTTAAAAACATGTTTGAAATAACTTGTTCGATGATTCAATGACAACGAAGAAAGCGGCGACATTGTCGCATGTTAATGTTCTCCGTGCGTGGGAATTACAAACTCATTAGTTGCATCAGACGTTAGTCAGAACTCACGGAGCACTTCATTGCATGGCTGTACTCACATGTATGCAAAGATCCCAAGTATCGTTTTAGTGTGAAATTAGAAATAGTAGTAGAAGTGTCAGTCTAAAAATTACAAGTATTATATCAGTGTAAACTGAAATGTTTTAATGCTGTTTCGGTGTAAAATCATATATTCTAGTATTAGGGGTTAGTCGAAACGCCTTTAACACTTTATCGACCGGTAGCCTATAAATCGGCTTTCCCCCCCGATCGGCAGCCTGTGAATCCGTTGCCATAGTAACCCTTATTTTGTTACCTATTATTGAGATAAATGTGTTAAATTGTACCACAAGCTTCAATATTATTATATAGAATTTTAAATATTTAATACCTTTCGCGATTAATAAGATAAATTAAATCAAAATGGAAACGAAAATTTTTACGGCCGGATGACCGGTCGATAAAGTGTTAATATACAAAGGGGTGCATAATCTGTTCACTTTGGAGAAGTAGAAACGTTTTCGCAGTATCTTTCGAACACAATGCACACGGAATGTGTTTTAGGGGTGGTAAATTTAGCATCAGCGAAATGAACCTTTTTACCTTCCCTAATGGCGAACGACATTGTAGGTATGGATACATAGCGGAGCCACTTCCGGTATGGAAGGTAATGGCCGTTATTGTCTGGATCGTGAACGCTTCCTCGGAAATGTTGCTTTTGAGGTACTCGGCGCCGTTGCTTTTAGCAAGAGAGTCGATTTTCCACGTGCTCCATCAACCAGAGATAAGGCGACATTGTTATTTAGATAGGAATCTCTAAATAATGATACCAGCCCGAGACACCTTCGCTCAACATTCCCATAAAACGATACTTCACGAACCCGGAAACTTCAAACGAGATATTACGTGTTTGCAGCATTCTTGATCATTCAGAACTTGCTACTATAAAATATTTCAAAAGATGCTCGTCAGGATTTTCAATATTTATAAAAGAATCTGAACGTGACAACTTTTTCCTACTTTCTGTAATACTAGTCCGTAAAGATCCCAAATTTTATTACGTAACGGTATGAAATATGTGCTTGTCGTTTAAATTGCACTTGTCGTTTTACGTCTTACATCAACTTACTTCTTTCATAACTCCATTGCGTAAATACATTTTTTACATTATCATAGTTTAAGCACAAAAAGAAAGAGATTGAAGAAAACAGTTGAAGTTAAAATATATTATTGCACTATAGCAGTCAAGTTTAATTAAAGGGTAAATTAACTTCAGACATTGTTTGCTGTTTATCGTGCATCGCTCATCGTCACTAGGCTATTGGTACGAAGAAAACGCAGTCGCTTTCTAGCGAACGAAAGTGCGGAAAAAATGCAGGAAGTTGTAAAGCCGGGCGTAGAACGGCGATCCACGTAAAACTGCGGCACGGTGGACATTACTGGTAGTAAATTCGAGTCCATGGCCGTCGCGCTTGTATGGGCTGACTGGCAGAATGGTTCTACATGATTTAAGAGTGCGTGCATCCAAGGACAACAATGCAAAGGGCAGAACAGAAGAGACTGGTCATGTGGACCCTTGCAAAAATGAAGATCCCTTTTCTCGTTAACTCGTGGAAACGATACTTTGACGGATGTTTGTTCAGCGAATTAACACTCGAACCATAGAAGTATATCCGCATATGCCAAAGATGACTTATCAATGTTTTTCAATATATTTTTGTAGGTATTGATTTTAGACACGTTAATCTTTCTATAAGTCTGACTGAAACTAATTTAACATTTAAATTAATTAAAAAGTTACTTAAATTATTTAAACCTCTGCACTAATATTTCAATCACAGCAACATTGATCAGCACTTCTAATAATTTCTCTCATACAGATAATTTTTGCTTATTATGTTCATTTGAAGAATTAAATTCTAATTCAATTCCAAAGAAGAAATAATATTCATATTTAATAGATTATGTACGAAATCTTCGCCACGAGTTTGTCACGGTGTCTTGTGCACAGAGTTAAGGAAAGAACCAAATGAAAATCGAATCGAAAACTGGAAATAGTTTAGCGTTATTTGATTCTCTTTTAAAAAGAATCATATCCGTGGCGTAAAAAGAGTCGTATCTGAGGTACCGAAGGTTGAAACGCATGGATTGTCGCAAACGATTTCACCGTTTCGCGAGGGCGAGTTGGTCTTATTCGACTGAACCGAAATGAAAAAAATGGTCGCGGGATCGAACGGGCCGCGAATGATGAGTCATCGCGAAAACTCGCCACTTTCTATTTTCATGAGAGTTCGTGGCTGTACTACTGAGCCACTTATCGGACCCCGAACAAGGATGTAATCGGGCGTCCGTATGGATCCTCTTCTCCTCTAGATATATCGTCTGTGTTCTTTTTCGTAAGTAGACCATCGTTCGGTTCTGATGTTCGCCGCGTTTTCTCATTCACGGTTCCGAGCGGCCGACGACCTCCGTTCGAAAGAGACGATTCCACCCGCGGGCGCCCGTGGCACACGTTTGGAAGAAAAAATCCGCTTCCACACGAAAGTGTTCCGTCGATGACGCACGAAGCTGCCTCGGCCCCGTCATAAGTGGCATAAGTGGCATCGACGTGGATCGGCCTCGTGCGACAATAGAAAGTTTACGTGAGAGCGGCGAGGGCCGTCGCTCTCGACCCGGAAGGAACTCCGCTGACGAACTGACCCACATCCTCCGAGCATTAGCCTTGAAAGAGTAGGCGAGATCATCCACCGAGATCCTCCGGGGACCGAGGTGGAAGGACGTTCAACCTTTTTTCGCGTGTTCGTGATCTTGAACCGCGCGATCCTTTGAATGCGCAAGAAACCGAATTCTTTCCTAGTCAACCTTTCTAGATATATAACTCTTATTTTTTTTTAAAGAAATTAGGTTATTTAACATCGGATTAGCTAGTTCAATTCCTGATATGAAAAGTCACAATTTGACTGTTTGAGCAATCGATGTAACTCTATTAGTTTCTGGGGATATTCGAGAAAATATAATACCCTAAACTTTGGGACCTGGTTTCATCTCGCCAATATGAATGATGGCCGCTGTAAGTGGTACCATATCCTGAAGATTCATTCGTTTATATACCAACATTCGTAGATGTGTAGACAGTTATAAACTGCAGAGAGTTTTGCTGATCTATAGTTTCAAGAGAAACATAAGAGAAACATAACTGCAAGAATCAGATAAAACATATATTCTTAAAATCTGCAACTTACAGATTTGTCTTCTTTTGTCTTTTTTTTTCTTCTCACTGTACAATAAAATTTATACTCAACGCTAATAAAATTATTGCTCAGTTTTCATTAAAATTGTTACTCAATCTCCAATAAAGTTGTTACTTCGTGTAACATTAACGTCTTCTGTTTAGTGTCTTGCATTAAATATTCAATAAGATTCGCATGTTAGTACACATCTCTAATCCAATCATGAATTTGAATGTCTGCAGATTAATTTTATATCATGAGATGCAAGAACGTCGACAAAATCGCAGCGAATCACGACTTAACGCGTATTCAATAGCTATTTGACGAAACCGGGAATTAAATAGAAGCTAACCTCACCAATGAATGTGCTTGACATTTAAATAGGAACTTTGTGTTCAACGGTTTTTATCTTGATGGTCATTATGCAGTA
Source organism: Augochlora pura (assembly GCF_028453695.1). Lineage (NCBI taxonomy): Eukaryota > Metazoa > Arthropoda > Insecta > Hymenoptera > Halictidae > Augochlora > Augochlora pura. The sequence continues at coordinate 10,646,175 of NC_135775.1, forward strand.
TTTGATTCTGCAAGTTAAGGAACCACGCAGTTGGAATTGCAAGCACTGAAAGAAACTCCGAGAAAAATTTGAGGAAATCTTTCTCCGCCCTAGAAAATTTTAAAGTTTGAAATTCAAAATTACCGTCGCTGTATGCGTTCTTTCTGTCTTTAAAGAATAGTCGACCAGGAAATCCGTTCTCCTACGATATTTCCAGTGAGAGTATCGACGAGATATTGCTTGCTTTATAAATACGTATAAGTAAAAATAAATTCAGTGCAGGTGTCTAAGGTTAATCCGTTGCCTTGTATATTGAGCCAGCCTTGCGTCGAAACTTCAAACAGAATTTAATAAGTAAGAATATTAGTCTCGTCCAGTCTCAAGAGATTTATGCAAAGTATTTTCGTAAAAGAATTTAAAGCTTCAAAAACTAACTACGGTTCATTTTTTATTATTTCACTATATTTATTTTGGAACTTTGTACCGACAGATCTTGTCCCTTCAATAAATTTCTTCTGCTATTAAGAAATCGTTCCTGCAATAAAACAGCTCTCAAACCGAATATCTGTAACAAAATAGTTAATTCTGAATGTCCAATAAAGTTGTTACTCAACTCACGAAAGTTAAAACACTCAAACTTCCAAGCTAACAAGACTATTCTTACAATGTGTGCTCGAATAAAGAAAATCATCGGATCACTTCTTCCGGTAGCACGTTCGCAGTTTAAATAATAAACGATGCAACAACGATGAGATAAAAAAAAAACATGACACGCTAATAAATCGAGTTTGTAATTTTGTAAATCGTCGAGAAAGTCCTCGAGTTTGCAGAAGCGCAATCGTATCGGGAAAACTTCCCCGAGACGCTACCCGTGCGCGAGTAAAATAATAAGAAAGCTGAATAATTTGACTAATTGTCTGGAAGTGGTTACGCGAATCAATGTTCTAATTAATTTTGCACGGGATCGTCGGCTGGCGAGTTTCACGGTTCTGGGTCGTCCGTCCGAGTTGGCGGGGCCGGGAAAAAATAATTCTTTCAATTCAACGCCGCCGCTCCGGCAAAAGTATTCTCAAGTCTCGGTTGGACCACAGGTTAGGATTCTTCTCTTTAAAAGGAGGAATAACAATGGAAGTTGTGTCTCCTTATTCGTTATGCCGCCGGGAATATTCTAATGCGTTCCTCTCCGTTATTCATGAGGTGAAGTCGGCTTCGGGATCTACGAATTGTCGGGACGCTTTCGTTTCTTTTCTCTTTGTTCCTCGTTACAACTTCGACGGGGGGCGGCGTCTTCCTTTCTTGTCTTTTTTTCCTTTCTTCTTTCCATTTTCTCGTGCTTTTTTTCCGTTCCTGTATACCCCGCCACGTCATTGACGCTCACAGATATTTTCATCGGGACCCGACGAGAAAGGAAGAATAATCGGAGACACGGTTTTCCTTTCGTCTGGGAGAGACGAATTCGAATTTGATTTACAACCAGCCGTCCTCTCTCTCCGTGATTATCGTTCCAGCATCGTTAATGCTTGTGAATGAGAACGATCGAACCCTCCTACTCACGTGTCAAGTATATTCCGTAAAAATAGAAAGCGGATATTTATGCGTTTATAACTGGCAATGATCTGCGAGGAGAAATAAAATAGTCGTTTCAAGAAACCTTCTATTGGAGTTCACAATTAAAGGATCTTCGGGCTGAATAAAAATTGCATCAGTTGCAGAAATACAGAAATTTATTTTCATGACTTCGAGTTTTATTGATTCATTTTTGTTTTAAATACATAAAATCGATAAGCTCCAATTGAAATGTAATTTTCTTTTGCTTTCCTTAAACTCTCTACGATGTGTCGGATCGATACGACCTTAGACTGGTTATTAAGCTTATGTATCTTTTTTAATTACCACTTTACCGATTTTCCTTAGCTTCCTGTATAATAAACTTAAATAGTACATCATATTATATTCACAGTTATTCTTTGACTTACATCATTCACGTAAGTTTACACAAACATCTGCAATGTGATAATAGAATACTATTTAGTTTAATAACAGTAGTAGTTAAATTAATTTACTATTTGTTCACGAGGAAATACGTTTTTTCTAACATATATCCGGAGCTTCTCGCTACTAAAGACACTATCCGTTTATTAATTCAGTCTATTAACCCTTTGCACTCGAAGAAATTTTAACTGCAAATCTGAAATAATTTTTCCGGCTTCTAGTATTTACATTTCATATAACAAAATGCATTCTATGAATATGAAATTGAGTCTCGTGACTCATATAACATTTACGCTTTCAATAATTTTTTAAATCTAAGCTTTGGCGATATTTATAAAAATAATTTTGAAACGCGTTACAACAATTTTAATGGCGCTGCAGAGTCGCCACTCGAGTGCAAACAGTTTAGAAAATGAGAGTCCGCCATACGATGCAATAATGTCTGACGTTTTAAAGCGTGTTAGTCCCTGCTTCCCGGAGGACCTTGGCAATCGAATTTGTCAAATTCGACAAACTTTGATACTCGAAGTTAAAGTTGTTAATTAAACCCGAGATTAAACTTCACAGAACTTCCGTAGAGCTTCTGCGAAAGTTTAACTATTTAGGGGAAAAAGTTGCTTGGTTCAGCTTGAGGAACATCACCCGTACACATTTTACGTGTGAATCAGGAGCGAGTAGAGTGAAACGAAAGGGAGAATAAAGAATGCGAAATATTGATCTTGCAAGCCGCGATCCTTATTAACAATAAATTCTCGTTGACAACACAGTGATCGATGAAACGCCCGCACTATTTGATACACGATTCTCCAGATAGTCTACGCGAATGAAATCCGGCGCGTCGCTGTTTTGCTTTAATCTCGCGGCGCAGCCTTTAATGAAGACACGTAGGATTAAATATTTTCATTGAAATTTGATTGGATCCCAATGGCGGGTTCCGTCACGTACGCGTCGACGAAAAGCCCTCGCGTCCCTGCCATGGTGAATATTACGCGCGACAATTGTTTTGTCCGTGTGGTTTATGCGAGGGCGTGGACGATTTGTGCAGGATTTACCATAACAGCGTTGGAAAAACACAGAATATCTGTTCGGAAATGTATCTTTCGGAAAATCTGGTTCCGACGTCGATTCTGTTGGTGACTTTTGGTCCAAGTCAATGGACTCGAAACTTCAAGCATAATACAGGTACCATAAAAAATGGTGGTACTATCGTAGGTATTATTTTAAACTCAGAAAGCATTCCGTGTGTATTGGTTCACCCGAAAAGTTGTTTTCTTTTTTTAAATATCATTTTGTAATAACGTTAAAAAGGTACTTCATTCAGTATTTCGTTAATGAATTTCGAAGCTACCAAAAAATGTCAGGAAGTTGTTCCTTTTTCCTACTTCAAACATTAAAAAATCGTTTTCCATTTTCTCATGGAAGAACAAACAATATATTTATTCTTTACTTATGACCGAAGTGCAATCGCGAAGGCAGAATTTAGATGAAACAGAGTAGTAGTTCCAAGAATTATCGCAAAGAATAATTGTTAATCGATACTTTCAAGGGAGAACGAAATTCAAAAGTGATTATCTCATGAAATCAAGAGGTATTTATTCGCCGAATAAAAATCTTTTAGGATCATTTTGAAAAAAGACATAGATAAAATTGCTTGGGAAGATGCTCAAGCTATTGGGAACGATTAGGCAGCTTTGCAAATTCTATTTTTCGCGGAGTTCATATTTTAATGATTTTCAACCGCGTCGTTCGTCGAAGCAAGCTTCGAGTATTATGTTACACCCTGTATTTCGGGATACTTGTAGCAGCGACAGGACGAGAAGCTGTTCGCCAACGAAATTACTGACGGTTACATCCTTTGGGAAGCCTTTGAATTTAGGGTGCAGCCCGTCGTATGAATAATGCATTGGGAAAGACTGTGACGCGGCTGCCGGTCGCTCGAGCCCCCTGGTAATTACATCGATAATCACGTTAAGATTACATTCACGGCCGTTACACCGCCATTAGTCGGAAATATCTAATTCCTCGTATATCCGAGTAATTGATACCTGGAGGCGATCGACCACTTTGATTTCTCGAACGTCTTGAGATAAAGAAATTGACTGCGTGGTTTTTTAACTATTACAGTGGATCTTGTGACTCGTTGCAGTGTCAAAAATACATTGATTACACGGAGAGAGATAAATAATGGAGGAATTAAATGTTCCTAGGAAACTATTGCAATTTTATTTTCCGTGTCATTAATAGATAACGAATTTTTAGGCGAGATAATAGTTGTTTGTATAAATAACATACGCCAGCTACACCGACATTTCTCTCTTCGTATAATTATTTTATCAAATTAAAAATAACGCAACAGTATTTTTAAATTCCGCAAATGTTTCACTATTTTCTATTCGATCAGTTTATCAAAATTCTAGTCTACCAATAGCCAACAACACCATTTATTCGAATTTCCATTTTTATGGACAAGTTTCGACAGAGTGTAATTTTTATAGATGAAGCCTAACTAGAACTATATTGTACCGAATTCGTCATGCTATTGCTTTTTAAAAATATACTAGACTTGTACATTTGAAGAAAAAAATACGATCTAGTTTTTAATCATTAGGCCATTTAGCAACGTCTTTATTAATTTCATTACTATACATATGTCTAAAAATAGAGTGTTAAGTGCAAAATGAAGAAAGATGTTACATATCGGTCAATGAAAATTGAACATCACAGTTGTGGAAATGAGCCCCATGTTCGATTTCCGGGGTGTTCTTCAATCGAAACGATCCATCTTGATGAGAAATGAGGAGCCGTTTGGTTTTGCGTTTTCGTGCCGGCGACTTCTGGCGTTCAGAAGAAACTTTTTCCATTACGGATCCATAATCTTGGACTTCATTACTTCGGAAAGCGCGGCACTCAGCTCCGGGGAACTTTAACGTCGAATTCTGGCCGAATAGAAACAGGAAATGCGTTGCTACGAATATCGATTCGTTGTGTGCGGTAACTTCCGCCTCGGAGCGTTTAAGGAGCTAGATTAATTACTTTGTGCGATCATTCGTTACTCGCGATGCGCCGGAAAATAAACTTGTGAAACAGAAACACCAACGAAACCATAAAAACTTTTAACAATTTTGCATTTGGATCCGCGATGCAATTATCCGCGATCGAATATCTTCTATCTTTTTGACATTTGCCATTTGATCTGTGGTTGCTTCTTTTAAAATAAATGTTACAGTTGGACAACGGTTACGGATATATAGATTGTCCGATTATTTTTCTAACTTCGAATATGGTTTAATAAAAGTGGAAAATATAATAAAATCAATGATTTAATGGACATAGTACAATGTTAAACTATGCAAACACACCAAAATCAATACATTTCTTTCGAACTACAGTATCTCAATTTTATATGATTTATTGCTTTTTTGCATATGTTGTTAAGCTCATACAACACTTACATTTTGAACGATATTTTCAATATAATAGAATTTACAACGGAATAGAGAGCTAAGGATTAAACTCATTCCTAAATAAAACCGATTAACCCTACAACCAACATCGACCACCAGAAATAATTATCCACGGACGAACTTATCAATTATCTATCCTCTTCTACGACATCACTATGATACTTTTCCGTGCTGGTGTTGAACAACAACATACTGGTACTCAAATCAAAATATTCACGAGCGAAAAATCCAATTAAATTTCTATGAATTACAGATCTAGAGGTCGATTCAAAAATCACTTGATGCGCTGAGGATGCGCCGTGATTTCTGCAACGGTGGGCTTGCCTGCGCCGTTGTGTGGGTGTCATCGACCTGGCTACTACTGTCTTTGTCGTCATCGGTCACAGCAGGTACGTTCGTTTCTTGTTTCTCCTTTTTTCTCATATTTTTTGTTTCGTTCATCATTCCACGTCTCCTCCCCTCATCCTGTTATTTTATTTCTGGACGGGGCTCCCCGTTTTCGTCTCGTCGTACCGCGCCGCGGCTCGCCCGCCCGTAATGATTGGCCCCGAATTATTGAAAGAGCGGCCATTAGCAAACAATGGAGCTCTCCCGCGCGGCAGCGTTCACGTTTGCCGACCGGCAAAAGAGAAAAAGGAAAGCGGGGCTTTCTCGAAACAGGCGTGCATCTGCATATAATGCGACGACGCCGCGTACGTGATCGGTTTTCGGAAATCATCCTGCGAACAGATTCGTCCTTGATGCCGCAGAAATCACAATCGTGCATGGGGACCTCTACCAAGCCTAAGTTCCTCCATCAAGCCGTTTCTTGCACACTTCCCTAACGATTCACCGGCGAATAAGTTCCCGTGCTCAAATTGATTGAGCTGATTTTTTGCATTTCTTTTGACGTGGAAAGATGTAATACAACCGGTTTGTATACTTCTACTAAGAATAACTTTTTCTTAACCCTTAACGGCGGATATCTGAATTTATGACAACTACTTTTGAAAGTGTCCTGTTCATAAAATGAATATGATATTACTTTTTGCACGGACCTTGAATGTAATAAGTATTGCACATGTTGGGGAATAGAAGGGATTTCATAGAGAGGTGAAGGTATTCGATATAATAACTTATAGATCTATTTATGATATAAACGCAAAAGGCAATAATATTTACAGTCGAGTCAAACTCTATTTATTCAATATTTTTTATAGTAATTTCGCTATGCAAGCCACAATGTTTATGTAAAGTAAGGAGACTCGATGCTGCCGAAACTGCACCGAAAAGTAATGTTTCATAAGATAATCAGGCCAATTTGATGGTCGGCTGAGAACGCTCCCCTTCGTAAATGATCGAGCAGCTCGCAGCGTGATATTTATCATTTTAAGTCTCGAAATTTGAGGATGGCTGATATCATCCTCTGTTATTAGACCAATATTTATAAAGGAATGCTAAAATTATCACAATCATCGGAATTGGCCCAATTTGCAGGAGTTAGTCAATTTTTTGTAGCAGACGAGATGTTAGGTGAAGTAATAAATAGCTATAGTACAAAGAGTTTATGGTACCGGTTGGAACAAAGTGGATACAGATTGAAATAATATTATCCTCATTCTCCTATTAACTAAATCCTTTATTAATTAAAAAATAAAACAGAAATTCGATTGAAAGAAACTTTAAGTAGAATGACATTTAAAGGTCAGCCTCTGAAAGACCTAATCTCTTGCGACGCTCCTTAAACATTCCTAATCTCGCACGTTTTTTCCATTAATTTTCCTAATAAAATAAAACTCGACATGCAATGAATGAAACGTAAACTCGTAAACAGCCGTGTCTGGCATAAAGCAATATTCGAAACCCGGCTCGCGATTCATTTCAAACAGAACGTTGATAATTCCTCGTAGCAGTGTCATGTCTTCATTTTAAAATGCAGGCATCACATCAACACGTTGTCGCCTACACTTTGATGTAAATATGATAAATCATTGCCAAGTAATTTCGTGGGTATTAAATTATCTACGCCGTGCTTGCTGTCAAATGTAGACCGACGAATCAAACTTTTCCTGAACGCAACGCCTAGCTTGTCCTAATGTTATCGCGAAATCTTATTGGCTATCGACATGAACGTCCTAATAATTCGCGTGGCATCTTTTCACAGCTGAAATGTTCACACGGCCGTTTTCAGACCGGTCAGATCGTCGGCCATGTAATATTTAAACAGCAAATACTCGAGAAATGGGAATACTCGGATATCGGCTGGCAGAAGCGACGTTCAGTTAATAATCACTCGATCGTAGCGAGCATTAAATCATCCTGAATTCAGCAGGTGAATCGCGGAATGAGGCAGTAGGGGGAGGACGACATCGATGCGGACGAGACAGTGCAGCGTCTCTAATCAATGAGTTAATTATTTGTCGGGGAGATTATACCGCGGGCAACCACGTCCTGCCTCAGGATAAATCACGTACTTAACGAGACGTTAATTACGAGGTTAAATTGCTAGCCGTGGATGCTCCGTCGGGTTAATCAATTCCCGGTGGCGTTACGCCGGGACACGGGTCCTTTCTGCGAATATTAGAGACCATTCGCATTGATTGCCAATAATCGAACTGCAGGCTATTATGCGAGTTCGAATTATTGCGCTGGATGAAAAAGTACGCCGGATGTAACATGTCGCGCAAGTATTTACGTGGAACTGAATCGAAAATCTGGGTCAAAATAATGCTGCGACGATCATTTGCAACGATTGCGACTACGGAAGTTCATTTATTAGACGGTCTTCATTATACAAGCCCTGGAAAAAGTATTCGAACATTACAATTTAAAACGCAATAACTTCTTGTAGACTAGCCTAAACTACTTAAATTTTTTAGAGACCTTAAAGAAACTAGTTAATTAGACAGTGATTAAAAATTTGTCTTTTTTAATTACGATTACTTGGAATGACAAAAAAAGTTTTAAAAACTCACGTTTTTAGGATTTCGCGAGTTTTTTTACTTTATTTGTCGTTCCAACCAATTTTCCCAACATCTCAAAAAGTACAAATCATTTGGTCCAATTTAAAAAAGAATTATTTCGCTTTAAACGTCGCAAAATTTCATCAAAATCAATGGGATTTCCTTGTGAGAGACGTATAAATAATTTTCAATCGTCACCGTCCAAAGCTTACGAGCTTTTTCTTATTTTAAAAATACAAATCATCGCAGCAGCAGCAGCAGCAGCTATAAAATGGGATCGCTTAAATTCGAGGATATATCTGTAGGAAGCAAAAAATCGTATGAAATATTGCCTCAACGAGGCCGTAAATTAGCTGCGTTTCTAAAAATCTGATATTCGTTGCTCGAGGTTTATCTACGGTCCACGGATGTTCACGAGGATCTCCGGTTACCTGGACCGTAACACGAGAGCCAGGGTAACAGAAAAGAATGCTATGCTTCATAGAAGAATTTATGAAAATAACGGTGCAATGAATATCACGAGAATTTTGCTGTGAGCGTAATTTTTCGGTTAGCATGTTTCATGCGACTCGTGGCTGCGAGCGAGCAAGCGAGCGCGCGAAATCTATGGTCTACTTGCGTTTCCACTGTTTCGTAACCGGGCACGGCGTTGAAAAATAATTACGCGGAAACGAGGAACGAAATCATCGATCAGATTTAATGAAAGCGAGCCCGACCATCGGATACATCCTTATCGGAACTCACCTATTCGTATTCAATGAGTCGCGAAAGTATTTGGACGCTTTCGAACGAAACACTTGTTGTTCAATAAATGCGAGTCAACTTTCGCTTCAACAAAACACATCAGCATCCCAATTACGCGTATTAAATTCATTTATGGATAGAAATCGACTAAGTAGGTAATTTGTAGATCGAAATAGAACAGCTAGAAATACATAATTTATAATATAAAATACAGCGCATCAGAATGCGTAGCATATCGGAGAATCAGCTGATTCTATGTGAAAAAATAAGAAATTTTGATATAATATTTTTTTATCCGAGTCTCTGTTTTCGAGAAAATCGATTTTAAAGTTTGTTCATCTTTGTAAAGAATTTAGTTGTCGTCAATTCTTGTGTATATTATACAATGTAATTACAATATAATTACGTTATAGTATAATTACCATATAATCATGGTATAGTATAACTACTGTATAATTATAGCATACTTATACTATAATTATAGCATAATAATAGATATAATACGATTTATTTATAAGCATTATTTGTATTGTTTTCCGTAGATTAAAACGAAAAGAAATCTTCTCCAAAACTTCGATTTGTCTGAAAATAATTTTGTTTGCCAACCCTGACTTGCCCACGTTTACGAGCCTTAACAGATTCAACTGTCATTTTTCGATTTTTGGTACGCATTGTTTCAATTTAGCTCGACTGTAATATCAGTTACACAACAAAAGCGATACTTCGTGTGCGAATAATGGACGCGACGATCTATTGTTTCGGTTGTTTTCCGTAGTCAGCCGCTTTTTCATCGATCCGTTAACGAATTAAACTGAATTAATTGAAATTAAATTGGATGCAGGTAATTGAATTTAAATCAATCAATAGCAGACTACACAACCGCTCATAACAGTTAGGAGATTAAAAACATAAAAACAATTGTGCTTTGTTTACATTTCGAAAAGCTATGTTTGTGATTTAATAAACGAAACTTGCATTTGTACATTTCAAAATGAAATAAACTAAGTAAATAAGTAATGAAATATACGTATAGATGAAATTAGAATTTATCGTCTCAAAATGGCTGTTATTGTAGTTGTTACGAACGCCTTGAAGTTCTCTGGGTAGCTTAAGTTTTTCACAGATTTTATTTTCCAGCGGTCGAATATAATCGTGACTCACTGTATGCCGTAACAGGGAAACTCGCACGAATTAACGCGAAATTGCTATAATAGAGCGAGAAAACGGGGTGGGGGTGGGGTGGGGGCGTCGAACTGGAAATTCGGGTAATCGGATGTGTCGGTAGTTTCGCCGAACTTTTATGAAATCGTTAATGGCGTGCGAGAACACGGTGCGCACACAAAGTCAAAGTAAAAAGTCAATTGGCACGTAGCGCATGATTGCTCGAAAATTCACTACGAAAATTTTGTTCCCTCTATTTGCGTGCGCTTCCCTTGCAACACTGACCGTTGCGATCACTATGCTGTAAATTCAATCGACAACTTCAAATTATGTATATCAAGATCGTGTTACAAGTTCCGTTCCAGCGTTCTCGACTCGAATTTATCTACATTGCACAGGAAATTAGATTATTCGTTAGATCGAAACGTTCGAATCGATGAAAATTATATAATTGACTAGAAAGTGTTACACTCTTCTCTATAACATGAAACATGGTGTATATACCGTGAAGAAATAATAGATATCCTTTTTTGTGAAACTTCGAATACATTTTATTGGTTTATTTCTTAGAATTGTGAATAATGGGCACGATCGAATATTTTTAGAAAGAGACAGCGACAATGTCATGACAGAATAAGTCACATGGATCTGTAAATATGTTTTCCATTTCGCTGTGACGGATCGACTTCTCTCATTCCATTTTCCAGTAGCTCATTCAATACGTGCGTCATATTTACGAGCTTCACGAGGTCGCTCAATCGCTCGTAAAATTTACGAGCACACTTGACCTCATTCGAACGAGGACATCCGATTTTCTTTCGACTCATTGTCAATCACCACCTTCAATTTTTCGACGAGAACCTGCACTCTTTGCGACTATCTCCGGATAGCCGCGGTTTCATTTCAGTAACTAATGAATACGACATACATAGAAACGATACATGAGTGAAAGATACTAATGGCGTGAAAATGAAAGCGTGAGACAAAAGCAAATAATAATAAAACGATACATCTCGAGATATCTAAAATTATTCCTAGATATTATTAGAAAATTTACTTTGGTGATTTCAATGTAATCTCTCTCGAGTTCGCGGTACTATTGTGTCTGTCTCGTAACGACCTTTTCCACTAACAAATCACATGTGCGGGGTGTATTCACGACCACCATAGCGAAATTCTACACTTCTGGATCGGTGGTAATCCGCTAAATAATGGTTCCCAAAATTGCCCTTGATCCTGAAAATCAAGGTCAAGGTTTAAATATTTTTATTGCAACGTATGGTACCCGTCGAAAGAAACAAAAATGTCTGAAAGGAACCATCAACCTCGAGTCAATCCTTAAGACAAAAAACGGTGTTGAAAACAACACAAAAAAGATATATAGATTGTCTCCAAAATTATAGAACAACAGGCCATGAATTTATTGTACATGCAAAATTAAGTTGAAAAATAAAAATAAAATATTTTCTTTTAAGGCTACGTTTTCGAGAAAAATTAAGTTGAAGAAATAATTACTTCTCATTATATGCTACTATAAGTCACGTAAACTACACGCATCTTTCAACTCGGTTTTTTCAAAAACATAGCCTCGAATAAAAAAAAATGTAACCCTTTCATCGACTTAGTTTTGCTTATAGACTCATTACTCGCTTGGTTACGGGTATAGTACTCGTGACATATAATTTTTATATGGCATTTTTAACAACGTATTTTATGTAAAGTGTTGATTTGAGACCCATTGTTCCTTTCAAACTTCTATTCCCCTCGACGAGTACTATATGTTGCAATAAAAATAAAATTCATGCTTTGATCTTGATTTCCAAAACCTTGATCTTCATGGCCCACTTTTTAACAGATCTTCACTGACCCAGATTTGTAGAATTATACTATGGTTGTCTTGACACATAATTCTTATATATCCTTTACTCTTATCGCATTCCATCGATTTTTCCTACAATATTCCACAACAAGACCACGCATAACTATCTGTTCGTTACATTTCATGTTCATTGCTGCTCGTGGTTAGAAACCAGCTAGATTGTAGACCGTGAACTAGCAAAAAGTCTTCGAGTTTCTCCCATTATTAGACCGCGCATGTTTATGCATTCATAGAATATTCCATGATACTGAACCTATTATTAATACCGTGGAACATCTAGTACAGAAAATTTCTACCTGTTCTTCGTGCCTTGATACCGGCGCCCAAAACGGTGACTCCGCATAAGCACCTCATCAGTCCGACATCCTTTTTGCTCCGAAAAATGATTTTGTATCGAAAAACAATCGTCCAATATCCATTATAAAAATTCTCTGAAAATCAATGTGCAAGCATCGGAGAACCCAGAAATCGAAACGTTCTGTACCAAGTTGATTTAAGGAAAGTTAACATTTAAAGCGCATTAATATAAAATCAACAAGTTCTCCAAATGTGAATTACTTACACAGACTTCTCGGAATACTTCTCGAGGAAGTTTTTCAAGAGTACATCGAAGAATCTTAAAACTTAGTGGTACTCGATCATCGAAGAAAAAGCGATCGATCGAAGGTGCTCAGGGTTAACTGACCTTTCCTTGGGTCGAAGTGCATCGAATTACTCAAAGCGCGTGTAATTCATCTCGTGCTTCTGCTTGTTCTTCTTTCCTTGCGTGTTCTCCTTCTACTCGGAGTTCTTCTTCTCGTTCCATGGTATTCTGCCTATAAGCTAGCAGAGGCCAAATGTCTGAGTCAGGCTCTCGGGCTGGAAACGGTTGGAAACGACTGGAAACATGCTCGCGGCACGTTAGCTAAGTGTAGAATAAGTGTGGCAGTAGGATGCGAGGAACCGTTAGCTCGGCACCGGCTATTTTTATTATTATTGTCGTTGCGCTACACTTTAGCCGTACTCGAGAACGAAAGCGGCCGCTCCGAGAGAGATCGTCCCGCGTCGAACTGACCTATAAAACTGACCCGAGTCGTTCCGTGGTCCATCGAGTTTCCCCAATTCGATCGAACACGAATAAAAACTTGGCTGCGGCGTTTTTATTGCCTCCATAGTTTTCCATGACGTCCTGGATCGTAATTTTCGTGAAAAGTATCTGCCAGCAATTGTTATCGGAGTAGACGATAAAAATATTCAGGTCCGACGATGCTTTCCTCGAGACCCAAATCCACTTAGCTTATCGACCACGATCTCGGCGATATAAAACTTGAACAGGAAGCTCGAGTTTTCATTTGATCGAATTGCAGCTGTAATCGGAGAAAAATGCTAGTTATGAGTCCGCCAATTTGGCATTTTTCACATACACAATAAATATTAGTAATAAATAGTCCGCGGACTTTATACACATATACATATAATTTCAAATTGTCTGGTACCCTCAATGAAAACTTTCAATGAGGCATTCATTATTCCAACTCCAATTTCATGACATTAATCCGTTAAAACGTCCACGTAATAATCAATGTTTTGAACGGCGAACTTTTTTACAGAGAGATATATTTACTGATCGAGTATGCTTTCGATCGTTTACATTTGTATTTAGAATTTTTTTCAATATATTCTTTAACCATCGGTCGTACTTTGTCGAGTCTGAGTCGCGATAGTGATCTCTAGTAATAGTTAACAATAGAATAAAATCTTGTTCTGTCATCAACATTTATGCATTCAAGTAAGTTTAGGCACAACGGAAATCTAAATTTTCTTTTTCTTCTAAGAAATTATTATAGTTAAAATAAAAATAATGATACGAAAGAGCTTAAAGGACTCCTCCGAGGAACGGTAGTTTTTTATAGACCTTAATGAAGCATGTAGAAATTTGAATCAATTGTCAACAAGTGAATAGTTTAATAACGATATTTATACTCGTAGCTATATAAATCCAAGCGCCGCCATTCAAGTATTGATATTAACTGTAACAAGCGCTAAAAGTGACTACTACGTCATGCTTTTAAAATTTACGAGATCAAATTTACATCGAATTTTTGCAATATTTATATCAATACGGGTCCGAATAAATTGTATTTACTAATTTCCAGTAAAAATATCCTCATAATTTCCGCAATTATAGCATATAAATAACCAAATCAGTCATTTGGTCGACGATAACTAGCATTAACCTCTTAGGCACGGCTGGATTTTGCCCAAATGAAGTTTTTCTTAACTAGATTATCATTTTCCTTAATACATATTGTGTTTGTATAGCTATACACATTCTTATTAGCTATATGTATTCTTTTCTTAGTGTATTATACATGAACACTTTTACTTTAATCGTTTACTTTAACCTTTTAGATACGGCAGGATTTTGCGCAAATAAAGTTTTTCGTAACTAAATTACGATTTTCTCTCAATATATATTTTTTCCGGATATCTATATATAGTACTAATAACATATATTCTTTTCTTAATATATTGTATATACACACTTTCACTTTAATTGTTTGCTTTAATAAATAATAAAACAATTGAGTAAAGCACGAGCCATTCGCGAAAGCCACTATAGTGGCGCGTAGTATCTAAAAGGTTAATAACTAATAATATAATTGAGTAAAGCACGAAATATCCGTGAAAGTCACTATAATGGCGCGTCATACCTAAGAGGTTAATGACGAATATCTAGAGTTAATCGAACCATTCATCGCATTCCAGAGCCAGCTCTAAAGACAGTAGGTCGATGCCCATCCTTCGAGGAGCAGAACGTGTGTCCGGCCAGATCTCCAGCCTGCAAGAATGATTTCCAGTGTCAGGCGTCCGGAGAGCGATGCTGCAAGACAGCGTGCGGTCTCAGATGCGTCGTCGGCGAGCTGACAGGATGCGAGCAGTTGGCACAGGCTGCAGTAAGGAGGTCACGTGCACTTGGCCCACGTGGACCGTCGCAGTTCATTCCTCGTTGTAACAACGAAACCGGCGAGTTTGAAAGAGTGCAATGCGCCCCCCGCGAGAACAGCTGCTGGTGCGTCGATGAAATCGGCGTCGAGTTACCTGGAACAAGAGGATCGTCAAAGGACGTCATCGACTGCGACCATCCTCGTGATTGTCCGGCCCATAGCTGTCGCATGCTGTGTCCGTTGGGCTTCGAGGTAATCGCTTGTTCCAATTTGAAAATAATAAATTCAACATGAATTTTCAAGATGAATTCGACGTGTATCGAGTACATTTAACCTAGGCACTGTCAAGCTCTAAACGCGACTTACGTATTTTGTTTCGTAAGAATGATAAGATTGAATTTATACATATAAATATCTATGGACACCTTTTAATATCTTTTAACTCGAAGCTATTTTAACTCTAAATCAAAAGTTTTCAAAAATATACTGTAGGGTTTATTGTTTGGAAATCCTAAGAAACTCCGTGGTGATATAAATAACGGTGCAATAACTAACGTTGGTTAACAATAACAGTTTATTAACGATAATGTAGAGTACATTCTACGACTACAACAACAACGACAATACTCAACACAACGATGACTACTCTTAATAACGACAACTCAACAACTATATCAACGTCACTATAACAATGCATTACTTTACAAGGCGGCGGTTCTCTTACGACTGCTTCATTGTTGCTCATTCGGTCTCTTTCTTTCCTTATCTCCATCTCACTCGCTCGCGCTCTATCTTTCGACCACGCAACTTCGAGGAACCTAAGCAATGATTTCAGGTTACTCGAAGTCGCCCAAACATTCTGTCAACATCTGTCTCATTCATTCTGTATTTTACGACTCGCACACTCAATCATTCTATCTTTCATACTTGGGAAAAATCTTACTAAAAACTTACTTTCTGCGTTTACTGTATCTTCGAACGAAGAAATTGATCAAAGAGTGTCTAACAGAAATATGGAATTGTAAAAGAAGAAGTCGGATAATAATCATTGTGACCTGTTTAGTAGTTGTAGTGTTAAAAATTAATGGAACTCTGCACACAATCCTGAAGTAGCAAATATTAATGATCCAGATCACATGACTCGGATCAACAGTTTTCAGCGGGGGAATACAATTAACATGCAAACTGTTTGCAGATCGAGCCCCAGTCAGGCTGCCCCAAATGCGAATGCCGTGATCCCTGCCGCGGGATTGCCTGTCCTGGGACCAGCCAGACATGCGAACTGATCGACGTGACGTGTGCCCGTCCACCTTGCCCGCCGATCCCCAGCTGTCGCAAAGCGAAGTCATTGTCGACGATCTGTCCTGCAGGCGAGCCGTTGCAAATAACCGACTCGCCACGGCCGTTCCTCTGCGGCGATTCGCCTGGCAAGCCTACCTGTCCGCCGATGTACAGCTGCCTGGTCGAGCCGAAACAGGAGTACGGAGTCTGTTGTCCATCCAGCATAAATCTAAAGAGACCAGGAACCTGTCCCGTCGAGGAGCCCGCGATCTGTGGCAACTCCTGCCAGCATGATTTAGAATGTCCGGGCCCGCAAAAGTGCTGTAGCAGCGAGCGCTGCGGCGGCGGTGTATGCACGGTTCCTCAGGGTCTCAGCGCCTGCCATCGGGATCGAGTGCTCGCAGAGATGCTCAGCATCTCTGAGCGACAAGGACGAGGATATGTTCCCCAGTGCAGCGATGGTAAGATTGAGAATTGTTGCGGAATGATCTTGAGTGATCACGAAGCATGATTGAGCATCGAAGCTTCTTGCATATGGAAACATTGATTAATAAAAATTAGGATGAGTTAAAGTTTCGATAAGTATTTTGAAAATGCTAGCAGGGCGCACAAGTATTAAATAAAACTGTGCACAATTTTGAAACAAAAACTAACAAAAAGTAATTGTGGAAGCTCATGAAAATGTAACTCTGTGCGAACTAATCAAAAAAGAATGAAAGCTCCTTGTTCTTCGACGAGAGATACGTGTACATTGCTAAATTCTATATTTTAGATGGAGGATATGAGTCAAGACAATGCTCGAGAAACGGTTTAGTCTGTTGGTGCGTGGATAATAATGGCAGGAAGATATCTGGTTCTATGGGACCGGCCGAGAAAGTAGATTGCAAGTCGATAACAAAGGGAAGGTCTCTTCCGGCATCGTGCGTTTCCCAGCAGTGTGCCCAAGTTTGCCAATATGGGTTCAAAACCGACGCTTCCGGGTGTCCTACTTGTGAATGCGACAATCCCTGTGAAGGGTAAGTGCATCGTCGTTCTAATGATTCGGTAGTTTGCTGAATATATTCCATTTTCCCCATTAAAGATTCTATTACATTGAAGATAAACTATAAACCAAACAACTGCATACTTCAAACAAATGATGTTTAATTATTTGTCTATTCTAATATGTCTTCTTCTTTTTTTAGGTTTCCCTGTCCAGAGAAAGAGGAATGCGTGTTGAGCAAAGAAGACGGCTGTCCAGATTTTCTCTGTCCAACAAAACCAGAATGCAAACCTAAGAAAGCCTACAAGAGTCCTTGCGCTTATGGGACCCCATTGATCGACAATGAACGAAATGCAGTCACTTGTTCCGAGAACAATACCTGTCCACAGGGTTACAAGTGCTCTGCTGTACCGGAGGCTGGCCAGTCAGTTTGCTGCATGGCGTTGACGAACTCAACGAAACCGCAGACTAGTATGATAAAATATAACATGTCTGCTACCAAAGTCGCGCGTGACACATTCACTTTGAAACTTGTGTAACTCTGCCTTATCTTATCCAACATTTCGTATAGATTTATATTAATCAATGATTCTAAACTAACTTATATCTCATATACAACGAAGGGTTACACCATTTTCAAAATAGCCATATACATATATACATAGCACTAACTTGTTCAGACGTTTGTCCGAAGTCTATTCAAATTACTGCTTAAAGTATGAAACATGTAAGCAATGTTCAATGAAATTATCGAATTATCATTAATTGCTAAACAGGATATTTATAAAACCTAACCAACTAATAAATCTGATACATTATAATACTATGAGTCATCTGACACCAAGCGAATAACATTCAGCGGAAAACGAAGTTTTATTTGACCACACGAGCATAATCTGTTGTCATAGATTACATACATCCTTTGTACATTTGACGTCTAATAAATGTATAAACTCCGTTACAGTGTGCGAGTACTTGCGAGAATTCAATGATCGCATGGAGGGTACCAGAGAGGACATGTCCTTAGCAATCCAAGCACCTCAATGCGAGAAGGACGGCAGCTACAAGCCTCTGCAGTGCCACAACGACACATGTACCTGCGTGAACGACCATGGAGTGACCTTGAAAACGAGCGTGAATCGCAGTGCCGATTGCAAAGAAATGAAGGATCTCCTGAAACTCTGTGGATCATTGACTTGCGACCTGGTCTGTCCCTATGGGTACGAGGTAGACGCAACTGGATGCGATCAATGTCGTTGTCACGATCCTTGCAACGACGTGACCTGTGCTTCTCACGAGACCTGCACGATGGTAGACGTAAACTGCGGTTTTGGACAGTACTGCCCAGCGGTGCCAGCATGTCTAGCCATGAAACCAGGCCAGTGTCCCTACTTGGTGCCCAGCTCATCCAGCTGTGAGCTACAATGCAGCAATGATCAAGAATGCTCCGCATCGGAAAAGTGTTGCTCAACGGGTTGTGGGACACAGTGCGTGGCTCCTGTAATGGCGACCGCTTGTCAACACGCGCGAGCTGTCGCGGAACATGCTGCCAGAGAGTCCGGTGAACCTGCCAGAAGGATTTACATTCCCAGATGCGACGCTGGCGGAACATTCGAACCGGTTCAGTGTCACAACGGGATGTGTTGGTGCGTGGATGAGGAAGGCAGAGAAGCCGCGGGCACTCGTGTCCTTGAAGGTGTGATACCGAAGTGCAGTACGCCGCTTAGGTGTCCAGAAATCGACTGCAAACTGAACTGTCCTGAAGGATTCGAGTTGGACCCCGACAGCGGATGCCCTACGTGCTCGTGTCGGGATCCTTGTAAAAGCGTGACCTGCAGAGGAGAGAACGAAGCGTGCAGAATGGTGGAGGTGGCTTGCAGCGTGCCACCTTGTCCACCTGTACCGGTGTGTCTGCCGAAGAAAGACAATCCTTGCCCGAACGGCTCTCCACTCTTAGACCAAGACGGTTCTCTAGCTACTTGCGGCCCCCATGGACATCATTGTCCATCAACGCACAAGTGCGAACTTTCTCCGCTGGACGAATACGCTGTCTGTTGTCCGAAGCCTCGGGAGGTCTGCTTCGAGCCGCCCAGGAAAGTGCTCTGCAACCCCGGCATGGGTTTCAACGAGACGGAGAGATGGTATTTCGACCCGGAGCGGAATGAATGTAGGCGAAAGACCGAGTGCACCCTGGGACACAATGACTTCTCCAGTCGGCTAGTCTGCGACACAGTGTGCCCAGTGTTGTCACAGTGCGAGAGGTTGCGTGAGAAAAACTTGAAAACGTCTCAAAGGCTAAAGCAGCCCACATTCCTGCCCAGATGTGACCCAGAGACCGGAATGTGGGAGTCTGTGCAGTGCCTCGAGCATGTTGGCGTCTGCTGGTGTGTCAATAGAAAGGGTCAACCCGTAAAGGGATCCCTTACGAGGGGACCGGAGCCCAAGTGTAACTTTAGGCAAGCGAGGAGAGGAGGCAGAGGGCCAGCGGTACAAGAAATCGACCGTGAAATTCAGGCATTTATGGAGAACGCTTTGATCAACTTGGAAACAGACGAGAAGCAGATCGGGAAGGTGTTGGGTACTAGGTGTCAGGCAATGAAGGACAAAGGCCACGTTCCGGCTATCTGCGACCGCCAGGGAAGATTCGAGCCGACCCAGTGCGCTGGCGATACATGCTGGTGCGTCGATGAGGCAGGCAATCAGCTCATTGGCTCCGAGCCTTTCCTCAAGGGAACCAATATTTGCTGTAAGTCGTACTGTTGCATTCTTCTACAAAGAGAATGTGCTGAGTCATATGACATTATTTATGGGCGCGACTAAAATTCACTTGAAATAATCGATGAATCTATTCTATAATCTGTAACAGAGCTATTCTCTGCAACAAAGAATAAAATGTAGATCGATATTCTATTAATATCACTTAAAATCCACAGTCTACTTATATTACTGCCAACGTAATAAACAGAATATATTCTTTTATGTTTTTATTTAAGACAATCATTAATCTTTAAGGTAAACGAAGATCGACATGCTTGATATTCATGTTTCCCATTCGTATTTTAGTGCCGACTCCAGTGGAAGCTGTTGAAGTGACACTGCGTTTCCCCGGTCGGTTTCTGGCGAGCGACGAAGCTACCTTCATCAGACAAACAGAAAACTTTCTCCGCGATTTAGGCGCTAGATTGAGGAATGACGTTCGAGTGGAGATCAATCAAGACTCAGCTGTACTTAGTTTCGAGATAATAGGCCCCAATAAAGTTGACATAGCATTCCACCTGGAGGAATTAACCAGAATACAAAAGTTATCCATGCTGGGGTCATTTGCAGACGCAACCACATCACGTTTTACACACAGAGCGACGCCCATGGCCATGCAGAGCCGAATTGTCGCACTTGAGCAACGGGAAATCCTGACGGAAGTGGAAACGCCCGTTTATCAAACAGCCACTCTGGTTTTAGCGGCGGGAAGCGCTTTCATAATCAGCAGCCTGTTAATTCTGCTGATGTTATACCGCAAGAAAGTATGTGTTTTCTCGGATATCTACCGTGTACAGGATGTTTTATAACACTTTGCAGCAGATCCTGCACAATGTTGCAAGTCTGCCCTGTCACGGAGTATAAAGTAAACTAATATACATATTTCATGATTCAGTAACTCTGAAGGTTTACTTCATTTTCATTTCAGATCAAAATGAAGGATCCAACGAAATTATTAGCGGCGGACCAGCATTTCCTTGCGTACCAACAACCAGTGTATGTGATATCGGGAGTGGATCAGGAGGACAAGAAGAAGGAAGCAGCCGAGTTGCAAGAGAATACGTCCACGACGGACGTGATCGGTGTATAGGAACAGTTTGCAGCGGGATCGTCCACGCGTGGATCGTTCTCACCTCGTATCCAAATATAGTCACAATTAGACTGCGGATGTTTATGCAACCTGTAGCCTCGTCGCAGGAATTGATTTCATCTGCTGAAAACATTCATCAATCAACGACAACAGCAGGAGGTTTAAATTCAAATGACATACAGTCAGGGGAAAAAGCAATATTGCTCGTGTGGTGATTTGATTCGTTCAAATGTTTCTCATATCTTAGACACTTCGCGAAGCCGTACTTATTGCGCATTTTCCATAAACGTCTGCAGTCTAGTCATAATCGCAGACACCGTCTGCATAATCCGCCTTCCTCTTTTCGACAAAATATTTATTCTTTAATTACGAGATGCATCGCGATTGCTCGAATCGACGGTCGACCGAATAATTCGCAAGTGATATGTACCTCCTTCCATAAGACAAGGAGAAAAAGAAAGAACGGGTTTCGGGGATCCGTAGAATCCACAGAACAGGATGTACGTTACTTGCGATACTTCAAGGTAAGGGCAATCTCAGTAAACGTACAAGGATTCGGTCGATCGCCGAGAATGTAGTTCTTTATTTAGAACGATCGGATTTTCTCGCGGGTTTCTCGGTTTCCGTCTTTACATCGGAACCGCCAACGCAAAAATGTCCTGGCCCGGTGGTGTAATGCGAGGATATCATTGCGTTGTTCGTATCGTGGGTGTAAATATTAGATACATACTATGTTCGTTTATTTATATAGCTCAATAAAGATGAAAAATTCCTCTATGTGTCGATATCCATTATTTCCCGGCACAAATTCAATATAAGTGCTGGTAAACACTCAAATGTGCTTGAAGTACTTCCAATTTAAACATGGCCATATTTCAAACTATTTCGAAAAGTCTGTCTGAACATTATTTTTACTGAAAAATTAACTAACAATCGTTTGCTTAATTCTTTTTTCTAACTAAAAAATTTATTAAACTTGTTTGATTACTATTTAACAAGCTATAAGGAACACTTGAGAATTTAACAAAACACCCCTCAACAAATAAAAACTGATCTCCGACAATTCATAAAGAGGCCAATATTCGATTAGTAAGAAATATTTGATATAATTCAAAGTTCGAACTTGAAACTAAATTTTAATCTTAGTTCCGTACGTCCAATCAAAGATCTGTTTCACCCAAAATCAGAGTTACGTTTTCCCTTCCGCGTAACCAGTACTAGGGCATTATAACAATTACTGCGGTACAGGAAAGAAAGTCACCATATCCTACCATTACTCGTGTATTTGAACTGAGTAATTGAAACTGAGTGTCATAAGTAGAAGCGCGCTTTTTTAGCCAGACGCCCCACCAATCAAATGCCTACACACCATCCTAGTTGCTTCTCCTTCCTCTGCAAGCTCCGCCGCGTGAACATGATCAACGGTAAATATTCCATCCGTTGAAAAACCTGATTTCATAATCACTCTATTATGCGGTAATAACACAACTGATAAAGCAGTATAGCAATGCGATGATTTTCGCCTGTTAAATATTAGTCTGTTTTGGAACGGGGAAAAAGAGAAAATCGTTTGGAGGGAAGGTGGAAACGCAGCCTGAGCTTTCAACGAGAACGTCCGAAAGATTCCGAACGGGATCCGAGGTCGAGATCGTGTCGCCCTTTGACGAGAAGCGCGGAGTGACCAATCGAGCGGTTCGGTTTGGTGGGGGCTGCGAAGGGACGGTAAACGAGTGCTTATCGCGATACGTCGTCCTCGTAATCGCGAGACGAGATCCTCCGCGTGTTGTAACTAGTGTCGTAATCGTCGAGTGACACGACGCCAACGAAATAATTGAGGCGATTGCAAAGCAAGCGCGAAAGATTGGGAATCGAAGGAAAGAGAAGAAAGAGGAGCTTAATGGCTCTCAGGAGATCGGAAACACAAGGACAGGGCTTGCACTCGCGTACGGGACGTCTCGCAATAAGTAGCATCGGGTTGCTGGTTCCGCATCCGTCTGATTCGCGTCTGAACGAAAGTCCTCTGTTATTATTGTCGTCACCGTCGTCGTTGCGAATTCAGCTTCCGTTTCCGTGTCTGTTATCCGTAAAGCGGGCTGAGTGTTTATAACTGCACGGTGCTGGTGACGGTGACGAAGGGAAAGGGAGGCGGAGACGGAGAAGGGGAAGAAACTTAAAGGAGAGATAAAGAGAAATAGAGAGAGACATAGATACACACGTACAAGGGATATATAAATATACGAACAGGATAGAGAGTTTATACGCGTGTGCAAGAGTACAAGGTGGAAAAAGAGACGAAAGAAGAAAGAGAGAGCGAGAGGCAAAGGCTCGTCAGACGGGATATATTCGAAGCGGTGCGCCACACATTTTCAACAGAAGGTCGTTATTTTACCGCGCGAATATCTCCTGATTCGTAAATTTATTTTCGACTACTACGGATTAGTTTTCACGTGGACGTGTCAAACCTTCCCGATGAATCGTTGCAACCGGAACTAGTCGGAGGCTGCGACCACAGTGGTGTTAGTTCGTGATTCAGTTCGACTCAGGTAGTTGACTCGATTCTGGATAACCTGATTGTTGTTCACGGCTCGAAGTGTCAGCTCGTCGATAGGCGTGACAGCCCGTCGACTGGCTCGTCCGTCCTCTGGCCTCCGTTTTTCTTGGTAACACCGACTCGTGTGTATCCGGTACACGATGTTCACGGGAACGGTGAAGATCGAAATCTGCGAGGCAGTCGGACTGAAGGCCACGGACAAACAACGGAAATTTTGGCAGGATGAACCTATACTCGACCCCTACGTTCAGCTTAATGTCGACGAGAATCATCTCGATCGATCATCTACCAAGGTGAAAACATTTGACCCGGTCTGGTATGAATCTTTCACCTACAAAGTTCAGAACGCAGTGATGCTGGGTCTCACTGTCTTCCACGACGCGGGACCTATACTGCCGGATTACTTCGTCGCAAACTGCAGTATACCCTTCGCAGAGCTCCTCAACAGAAACGACCAAACTTCCGATATTTGGGTTAGTCTTAAACATTTACTCCTGAATTAATTTCATTCAAATTTACTCACTTGCATATTTATTTATTTGCTTACTTATTTACTTCAAGTTTCTGTTACCGTCTTTTTCCTTCTTCATACTCCTATGTTTATAACTTCACACCTATGAAAATGTTTATAAGTGAAGTTGGGAGTTTAGAGCTTTTTTACTATGAGTTATTTACTCTGTAGTTCTCATCGTTGACATATGTAATGATAAAGCAATGTGTCATCAATGTCTACTATGACGTTTGGAACTGATTGCAGTGATAAGATTATACGAATAGTTAACATCTCTGAAGGAGACGCATGTACTTTATAACTGCGAAACTGTTATTAGTTGGAGGTTAATCGTGTTCTTAAAATGGTACAATTAACTGAATGGATACACAATGTACTGACTAGTAATAATGTTATTTGTTTATTTATCTACTTAATTAATGGACAGTCGCCTTGATTAACATACATAAAAACATATATTAAGAACAGAGTTACATAGTATCATCATATAATAGTGATCTCTTAAACGTGATAGTGTGTATAATAAAGAAATCAACTTGATTAGAAATTATGTTAGCATTGCTTCACAACTGGATGACTTTGTCATAATTATACAAATTATTTGACACTTGTAAACACAACCATCTTAAAATGTGATACATTTATGTCTATGTAGTTGTGTATTGTCAGCATATACAGTTATGAATGAGTTTTTTAATTAATTATTTTAGGTCGACCTTGAGCCACAAGGAAAGTTAAGGGTGAAGGTTGATCTGGTGTGTAATGACCAAGGTATAAGATTAATGATTAATAAATTATACCTATATAGGCACTGAGTTTATATTAATAATGATATTTTATGACTAGGTTGTAGTACAAGCAATGGAGAGGGAATCAGGATGGGTAGTGGTGGGAGCATCACTACCAGGAAAGAATCCAAAAGGGAGTTCAGAGAACGACAAGGTTTCAACAGGCGGAGGGGTGCTATGCGCCGTAGGATTCATCAAGCAAATGGTCACAAGTTTATGGCTACCTTTCTGAGGCAACCAACTTTCTGTTCTCACTGCCGCACATTCATATGGTATGTACTTTGGCAAAATTTAAGTACACCAGCTTAGGGACTACTACATGAGCATACCATAACTCTGACTTAAGGCATCTTACTAATATAAGTTATTTCATAATATAGTTACACTTAATGTGGTGTGTTGCGAAATATTATATTTTTACAAATTCAAAATTATGGTAAGAATAGAGTAATCAACAATCTTACACACACCAGATTAATATCAAATATGGATGTATTGGGTAATTTCAAAGGTGTTGATTTTGCATGTTGGGTACTTGGTTTTTCATAGTATGTTGTATCATCAAGAGAAATACAGTTTTTTAGGCATGCTACTTGAAACATTCCTAAATTCATTGTTATAAGGAATGTCTAATCAATCATTTTCAGTTAATTTACTATGATATAATGGTGGAGCACAAAAATGAGAATCTAACAATTGCATTAGGTACATCCAATTGTAATCTCTTAAGATTTCTTTATTTTTTTTCTCTTAGACATAGTAGAAAACGTATAATTTGTGTGTTGTTTGGAGATCAAATGTTCAACCAGAAATCGGCTGCATGCATTGGTTTTACAAGCGCATATTAAATGTATTGTTTGGTGAAGAAATTTTCATGTTAACGTGTTTGCTACTGCTATATGTATTGGAAGACTGACTATTTGTTCTAGCAAGTCTACGTGTTATACATGTATAAAATTGTACTTTCATAAGAATCACACATATGTAATGTGGTAGGTAACATGTTAACGTGATACTGTAGTTTTTATGGAATAAAATTTACCAGTTCATGTAAAAAATGTATTACACAAATCCAATGCATATATTACACATTGAGTAGCCATTATTTCCTCAATCTTCCTTGAAAGACTATCGTAAGGCTCTTATTATAGTTTATGGTCCAAGGAGACATACATATGTGTTTTACAAGGGTATACAAGGAGATGATGTGATGTGTTTTGTCTGTTGTATTTCAGGGGCTTGGGCAAGCAAGGTTATCAATGTCAAGGTGAGAAGACACATACACGTTATTAACAGATATTATAATTATATATTTGCTTGCTCTATCTTTGTGTGAACCTACATTTATCTAGGTGTGTGTATGTGTACTTAGTTACTTTTTATGATGGGATTAAAAAGATTTAGGATGCCCAAAATCTTTTCATGGTTAAGTTTCAAAAGTTTAAACCTTATGTCTTTAATTTCGCCCATGGCTCAATACTCAATGCTGTGCTTTCTATAACATTTCTCGGAAAATAAAACTTAATGATTGTGATACATTGGCCAATATGCCACTGCAAAATATGTTAGCTTTGATTTAATATGATAACAAGCAGAACTATTTCATTGCATGTTTTCAAGTACTGTGTAACAAATCATGGAGAGGTACCAAAGATTTCTTTTTATTGCATCCATATAATCCAGAACTTATTCTCTTTTTAATGTTGAAGCTTACATTATTCTTATGGCAAGACTATCACAACATCCACCAAATTTTATTTATGCTTGTTATTTCAAATCAATGCGTCTAATCACGCATGCAGCCAGCTTTGGTTATGCTATGTTCAATGTTAATTGTATAAAAAGTATCTGAATACTATATAATTTATTATTATATTACAGTGTGCACATTAGTAGTTCACAAAAGATGTCACAATTCAGTTATTACAAGATGCCATGGGATGAAGGATGAGGTAAGTAAAATTTGTTGAATATAAAAATTATTTTTATGGATATCAAATAAATATAGCATAACTGTTGAATTTTAGACGACTCGTGATACAGAAAGTACACGGTTTAACATTGATGTGCCACATCGTTTTGTTCTTCGCAATTATAAGAGTTTGACATTTTGTGACCATTGTGGCTCTCTTTTGTATGGCTTTACAAAGCAAGGCTATCATTGCGAAGGTAAAATTTGTACGATTTTTAATTTTTAGATACAAGCAGATTATCCTTATATGAAACTGAAATGCTTCTTTTTTTACAGAGTGCAATACGAACGTTCATAAAAGATGTCAGAAAAATGTAGCAAACAACTGTGGTATAGATACAAAGGCTATGGCTGACGTTTTAAGTGAGATGAAGATATCCCCTGACAAACACACAAAGTATCCAAAGAGTAATTATAAAATAACAACTTGTCAACCTGCCCAAAAACCTCCAAGTGTTACCGTAAATGATACGTTACCAACGGATAATTTACAACCAGTTATAAATGAAGAGGAAAAACAAATTATATCCATGAAACACAAAGTACCTGCTAATGAAAATCAAATTAGAAAGTTAGGCATCGATGACTTTAATTTCATCAAAGTTCTCGGTAAAGGTAGTTTCGGAAAAGTAATGTTGGTGGAACGGAAAACCAATCCGGACGAAGTTTACGCTGTGAAGATTCTAAGAAAGGAGGTGCTTCTACAAGATGATGATGTAGATTGTACCATGACAGAAAAGCGAATTTTAACTCTGGCAGCAAGACATCCGTTTCTAACAGCTATTCATAGTTGTTTCCAAACAAGTGACCGTTTATTTTTTGTTATGGAGTTTGTAAATGGTGGTATGTACTCAATCGATAATTAATTTCTAATATAATTAGTTGCAACATTTGTTTCATCAATTTCTTTAACTTTCAGGTGATTTAATGTTTCATATTCAGAAAGCCCGAAAATTTGATGAAGCCAGAGCACGTTTTTATGCTGCGGAAGTTACACTGGCGTTACAGTTTCTTCATAAACATCACGTTATTTATCGAGATTTGAAGTTAGATAATATTTTGCTCGACCAAGAAGGTCATTGTAAATTAGCTGATTTTGGAATGTGCAAAGAAGGCATTATCGAAGGGGAAACAACTACAGCAACGTTTTGTGGCACACCTGACTATATTGCGCCAGAAATTCTTAAAGAATTACCATATGGTGCAAGCGTTGATTGGTGGGCACTTGGTGTATTAATGTATGAAATGATGGCTGGTCAACCACCCTTCGAAGCCGACACTGAAGACGAGTTATTCCAAACTATTTTAAGAGAAAGTGTGGTTTATCCAGTATGGATCTCCGAAGAAGCCACATCGATCTTAGTAGGATTCATGACGAAAAATCCCAACGAAAGGTTAGGTTGCGTTGCAGCTAATGGCCGTGAAGAGGCCATAAAAGCTCATCCATTTTTTCAATCAATCGATTGGGATGCACTCGAAGCGCGTAAAATAAGGCCACCCATCAGACCTAGAATCGTAAGTTACGTTTTAATCATGCTGATTTTCTAGCTATAATTTTTGCAAAAAATTTACGTAAAAGCTTGTTAGCTACAAATATGTCTTCAATTCTTTTATGAAGAATATCTTAGTTTGAACAATTGATTCGTAAACGCCGCTATCGCCTTACATTATTATTACGAATTAAACTAATGTAGTAATCGAGTGAAGATATACCATCGTAGACTTTGCATTTTTCAGAGAAGCGATAAGGATACTATGAATTTCGACACAGAGTTCACAGGAGAGGATCCTGTATTAACGCCAGAGGATCCAGAGGAAGTAAGCTGCATTAGTCAAGAGGAATTCCAGGGCTTCTCTTACGTGAACAAGGATTTCAATCCCGGGAGATTTACAGCGCAATAAGGAAGCGACGATTGAAGCACAGGATACGATGTTAATATCTTAACGCTTCTTGCTTAAAAAATTGGCGAAGATGCCAA
Source organism: Augochlora pura (assembly GCF_028453695.1). Taxonomy (NCBI): domain Eukaryota; kingdom Metazoa; phylum Arthropoda; class Insecta; order Hymenoptera; family Halictidae; genus Augochlora; species Augochlora pura. Next base: position 10,675,174 of record NC_135775.1, read on the forward strand.
TCTGCAAAGCTGAACATCGGCGTTTATGAAGCTGCTCGGGGTCTCCTTTGTATTTCGTCTCCACTGAGGATCATTTTATCTACTACCAGAACCAACTTTCAAGTATGAAAACATTGCGGTGGAGATCGTTGAAGAATTCGGAAACTTCAGTCAGGCTTTCGACGCGTCTGTTTCTAACAAAACGTGGCGTTTTGGTATGGATATTGTGGCGTTTATTTAGCGTAAACACAAAAACGCGATTCGGATCTGATCGAAGGTGTCTCAAGATATGGCGCTAGGTCACAGATTTCTTTTCATTTCCATGAAAATCCAGAGGCAAGCGTAATTGAGAGGAAACGCCAAACAAGAGGTTTTATTTGAGATGCTAATTGAAAACAACGTACTTTGAACTTGAGTACTCGGTTAAAGGAATTAGTACAAAAAGGGAAGCTAGTAAAGACGTTCTTTGTTGAGGTTGCAGGATCGCTGGGCGATCCGACATTTTCCGTTGGATTGATACTCTCAAAAGTGTGTGCAATGTAATACTATTAGAAAACTCTACGGAAGTATTAGAAGAGAACGAAGGATTTGAGTCGATAAGATTATTGCAACGACTTTTTGATCGTGCATTTCGTTTCCTCTCTGAACGCTTTTAGAGGACATATACCTCGACACAAAGTATTTTATACCAGTGAAGAGAAAGGTGAAATTAATAGCACAGGAATGCCTTGAGTCTGAAAGATATTGAAAACATTTTTGTCGTTGCGACATCTTTTTCTTTAATTTTTTTATTTAAATTTAAGATTCGATTCCACTGAAATGAATCTGGAGGAAATCTTTTACGACGCATAGACTCATGGTTAAATCTTGTCTAAAAACTTGGCACTTATTATCGCATTTTCTTTTGTATATTCCTTTTCTGGTTAGCGCTTACGCGCTGCAGGGTAGTTTTGTTACAGATCATTCTTTTTTTTCCGATAAAAGCAAAACGCAACAGAGATGATCAAGAAATCTTGTTTAAATATAAATCGAGTCTTAGGTTTTTAGTGTAGTGTCGAATCACTAGTGATCAAGACTGAACGTAAGATGGGCTTAAGTTTTAAGTGAACAGCCGGCGCAGTTCTATATGTCGAACCTGTATAAAAGAGAAAAATCTGTGCACATAGCATAAAAAGATACCATTGACAGAAAACGAAACATGAGAAGTTGCGGTCCAGTTCGAGCAAAAAGGTCTGGTATTTTCAAACGATCGAAAATTTTCGTCGAGCTTTACCCAGAGGAGCATCTCGCAGCGCTTCTCCGATAGGATTTAAATTAAATTTATCATAAACAAAAACAAAAATACACAAAACACTCAAAGACCATGGTCTCGTGGTGAAGATTGAGTAGAATACAATCTGACCAGTCGACCATGTGATTTCATACTTAACATTAACAAGTTTTAAGCGAACATAGACGCGATAGTGTCTTACTGGTGATCACCGTCAGAGTTTATAATATATATATAATTATATATATTATCTATATATATTTATATATATATATATATAAACACGCATAAACTTATGTTAAGCGATACGCCTAAACAAAAATTTTGTGGACATAAAACGAGACTCATGATCGCGTTCACTCGACATGATCAGACATTCAATCGCGAGGAATTCTCAGTGTATCTTTGAATTCTTGGTAAATGGAACTTAAGAGTTAAGGATGTGAAAGTCCACGTTAGCGGTATTGATGCACCTTCCAGAATCTTCGTACATGTTGTCTCTAGTTAGGTGTCAGTAAGTCTTGCATCAAGCGGTGTACTTGAATTAGAAAAGCTGAAAGCTATGTATAGTATTTAAGTGGTGTAAAGTTATCGAGCCTTATCCGCAATGCGTAAAAACGCGAATAAGCGAATGATTACCCTTGATTGGACGCGTAAATATTGGCTCGACTGGCTGACAGAGAGTTAGATTATCTTCCCACGCGTAGGGAAACTTTTAAGGATCAAGCAGAGAATAAGAAAAAACAAAATACTCTATAAGTTTAGGTATGTTATTCGTCATCCTGTGCCGTCGAGTGTGCACTGAGCATTTCGGTTCAGAATTTCCATAGTGTTCCGCGACCGTGATACCGCCATACCGTGAATGAATCACATCTGGTTCCGGTCCCGGTCCCGGTCCGATGCGAAAATCCTTGGTGTAAACCTCAGGCGTCGTTATTAGGTCTAAAGAGATGATTTAGTTGATATAGTAATAATAGAATAAACGACTAGTAATAAATGCGTTTAGCGATCGAAAATCTTGAAAGGAGAGAGCTACGACGAAATCGTACAGTAGCACAAGAAAAATGAAAAAAATATTTTGTCGTGTCGTACTCATACATTTTTATGTCCTCCGTAGATATTAGGTCCGTTTTAAGAGAAAACACCTAAGATAGAAAGAGAGAGAAAGAATACCTCTGTACTGTCCTCTACGTGGTTCGAGCCTGTGCAGGACCCGAGCTGGACCACGCGAGCTGGACAGCAACACTCGTGAGCAAAAATGATGTTCCATGCTACGACGCCATCTCGTGTATTTGTCGCACGATCTTTAAGAGTTAACGATACGCAGGATGAATATCGTCAGTACAGGGAGAATTAATCAGGAGTATATATATAAATATGTTCTCTCATTAATATCTTAATTTATACCTCAATTGAATTAGTATATATCTGTATATATACTCGTTGATTAAAAGTATATATATGTATGTATACGGAACACTGTTGCTGCGAGAACAGTGTTGTATCCACGATCATCGGTGAGCGATAATTGTTCGCTTGTAAATGTAGCTGATCGTACCTTTTTACAGCTTTTGCTTGTATAGCAATAATTACCGACCGGCAACCATAGTATTCTATTGATGCATCAACGGTCGCGTCGATATTCTCCGTGTACTGAATCCAGATCGTCGTCTCCTGGTCGTCGATCATTTCATTCGAAGAAAACGTCGACCGTTTCTTATTGAAACACGGGTCTCGATACCAGAGCATCAGTGTCGGAAATCATCCGATCGATCGGGATCGACGGTCGATTCGTTCATCCGCTTTCGTGCACTTACTATAAATCTAGTCAGAGCGAGAATACCGAGGAGACGAAGATTGGCTCGGAAGACACCGAGCCACGGAGGTCATGTTCACATTCAAAGGAGATGAGTTAGTCCGGCCTACGCTTAAAACAAAAAAAGACCGGTCGCGCGCGTTATTTCGACCGGAAATTACCGCCGCACCGTGTACCTATCGTCTAGGATTACCATGTATAACAATTATCCTGTACGTTTAATGGAGAAAAGTAACAAAAACAGGAGGAAACGAGAGAGAGAGAGAGAGAAAGAAAACAGGGATTTTGTCGTCGCTAGGACACAGCGACATTTCGTTTAAGTCTTACGTCCCGATGCGAGTAGAAAAGTATACGTGCGCCGTGTCAACGAATATCGTTTTTGACGTGCGATGTTATCCGTTTCTGGGAATCCGTTTTTGTCAGGCCGGAATCGACGCCGATCGGAAGATAAGAGAACGAGATGTGAGAACGTAACGATTGCCGTCCTGAACACATCGATACGACGAGCGAGATTAAAATTGAGCATCCATCGGTTTCTTTCGGCTTTACGACAAGAAAGTAAGCAATCGATTCGCGTGTTTCGATCGTGTCCCGTCGATATTGCACGGAAGAACATGTTTTGCGGACTGTGTGTTGAGCATATCTATCTAATCGACGATGCAACTCGTCATCTTGTATGCATATTTCTTTTTGTCTTTTGCCGCCGCCCCCCCCCCCTTTTTCGTTTGACGAAGAAGAATGTGCTTGACGCACGTCGGTTATTTTGTTATTGTTATTAGAGAAAACGGTGGTCGAACTGACAAAAACGGACAAACGTTTCTTTCTCTTCGATTCATTAGAGTTAAAGGAACGTGTAACGTTTCGTTTAACACAATGTTGTTTACGTTGTTTCCACAGTATTTATGTAGTTCGTTTACATAATCGTTCCGCGTTTCGTGCAAGTATTGACATCGCGGGCGGCCAAGCCGCGTTGACGTCATTTTCTTTTCATTACGGTTCCATTTGCTACAAGATCGCGACTTTAAGAACGTATTTGTACGCGTGTATTGTATATATATTTTTTGTTAGTTCTCGTTGAACAAGCGGATCGTTTAATGAAACGTTCTTTTTTATCCTTTTTTTTTTGATCTTCATATTTTGTAATATCCTTCTTTTTTCTAATCATAGGTAATCAACTAACACTTTTCTACTTAATTTTTATTTCTTACGTTACGCGTGAGATTCTCTGGCGATCGTGCTTGTCAATATCCGATTTTTGACGTAACTTTGTCGTTCGTATGTTTATTGGGGCGATCGGGGAAATGCAGGAGGATATCTTTATACTATACACCGATACGTATATGTACGTTACGAACGTCTTTCTCGTTCAGATTCATTTCCGTCAGCAAATAATGATCGTTTCCTTTTAAATTCTCGAAGAGAACTATCGTCATCGATGCTACGGTGTTTCCAAGTTATACTTACAGTAGACTGAATAAGAGGTGGGAGGGGAGGTTTAACGATGAGAAAGAACAAAAGGAAAAGTTAAAGAAGTAAAAAGTACATGTATAGTTACTCCTATTAATAATCGAACACCTTTTAAAATGTAACAACATTTTTAAAACTGGACTAAACGTTCTAAATTTTTTTTAGATGACACAGGGATTAATCTACTGGACTAAAATGTTTTCTTTTTTTTAATTTTGCTATCGCTTGGGATGACAAAGCAAAAAACTCTCGTTTTTAACTTCTTTATTTGAACTATAACGATTTCAATGAAATTTTCAACATGCATATAAATGACTGAGATTTACAGAACGCATTTTTTAAATTTCTGTTGTAGCCTCGGAAAGAAAGTTAAAAAAAGAGTTTTCTATTTTCTTTTATCATTCTAAGCAATAGCAAAATTTAAAAAAAAAAAACATTCTATCATATCCATCTATCATAAAAAAGAAATCCAATTCGTTTAGTTCAGTTCTAAAAAAAGTTATTGCGTTTCAAAAAATGTCAGAGTATGAATAGGAGTCACTGTATTTAGCAAAACTTACGATAGTGTGATAGAAATAAAAGAAAAAAAAAAGAAAATTCTCTGTGGACGATAGTACTCTTGTCATCAGGCCTGGGCATTAATTACTATTGGCGGCTAAAGTACTTCATTATTTAAGAATAACTTTTACTTAACATTAGAAAGGAATTTGGATATATGAAAATGAGTTTCTCTTCGGATGGACGATCTCGGAATCGGATATTAATGTTAACATAGTATCATAAAGGAATATTTTCAATTCGCAAGCTGAATGAGAAGGTGGTAATTATTATAGTTGGTAGGTGGTAAGATCATGTGTTCGTCATCATGTCCTTTTTATTTATCGAATAATTCTTCCCAAATCAATTGACACGAGCAAGGCCCAGGTCTGTTTACAATGCGCCGATCCTTACCTTCTCCACAAACAGAAACAACCATTTGCCGTGATTTTTGTAATGACTAGTCAGTCGTGTTAATAGGATTCGTTAAGTCGCGTGTCATTATCGGCTATCGCGTACACACACACATACACATACGCACAGTAGACACACACAAAAAGAGAGAGAAAGAGAAATACGCCGGATATCACGTGATACCTGTCCGTTATAAAATGAAGGAAAATGCTTAATGTCGACGTCGCATCAATGATGTAAAATAAATAGGCCAACAAGTGGTATATACATTTAACAAGAAAAAAAATATATATATATATATCATAAAAGAAGATCATAAAAAGAGGATTAATATTGTTGCAATATAGAGTTTTAAATAGGGTCGCACGTGACTATCGACGGTGGTACCTTTTCCTTTTTAGGATATAATTTATAGAAATGCGATATATAATATGTATATATATATATATATATATATATATATATATATATACATGTGTATATCGCGTTTTACATATATAGAATATTACAAATGAAACAGATGGAAATGTATATATTTATAAATATGTGTATACACGCATAAGATATTTATAAATATATATATGTATATATATACATATATATAAATAATATGTATATATATGTATATATGTATTATGAATATAGATATCTATTAGGCGTACATTGTATTCTTTACGCTTCTTCAGACCTACGTTAAAATCCGTTGTATTTCTTTCTGTTTCAACGATCTTGGTTTGTTTTTCCCATCGCGTAACGAAGCGCGGATTAGCGATACCGATCGAGGCACACGCAAAAAGGGACCAACGTCGCTGAAAACGAACGAGCATCGGGGATTTTATCCTGGGTCTGAAACTATGTCGGGAGGTCGTACGGCAATGAATATGCAAGAACAAAAAATGTGTGGCTGCGCAAGAAAGGGGGTATGGGGGGGGGAGGGAGATTGGTAGAGAGCGAAAGGATAAAAGCGACAGATAATTACAGCGGGAGGTGATGAAGAAAGCTTAACGACGAAACAAGCTCTGTATATCGTGACATGTAATACGCCTGTGCACAGTGTTGGGTAAAAGATATTTTCAAAAGGTTTATGAAGAATGGAAGCAAAACGTTTCGTGAAGACTTCGAGATCGCGATCAGTCATCGGCTCCTCTTTCGTGTGTGAAGCAATCGTCATATCTGTCGGTCATGATAAATCTACTTTGTAATAATTCCTAATAACGTCGTAAAAGTTGCACGAGAATGGCACAGACCGGATAGGGTAGAGAAAATAGTATGCCAACGTTGAGGAAGAGAACAGGTGGTCCTCGGACTCTTGTGTAACGACGCATCAGCTGCGTGCTGGTGTGAGCGCGATGAGAATACACGTGTGTATGTGTGTGTGAGAGAAAGAAAGAGAGACTTACTATATATAAATTCAGTTTAGGACAGTGAGGTGACAAAATTTCTTTACTAGAAGTTACCGATCGTTTGGAATGTTTCGCTTCGTTCCTCGTTACACTGTCCCAACGACTGTCCAGAAACGCATGGAATTAAGTAATAGCAACATGCACACGCATAGGACACTTCGTTCCACACATTTGTATTATTATCGCAACGGTACAGACAGTCACCTAGAAATGGGCACGATTCGAACTACATGTAGGAAACAGATTATACGGTGCAATAGAAAAATTACATTCTGTTATCGAAGATATATTAAATGTTTATTTTTGTTTACGTATTATGTATACAAATCGGTTTATTTAAATCACGAGAACGTTAATAACAAACTGAACCAAAATTCTTAATCCTTCCAGGACTAACGTGGTCATCAAGTTTATGTACCTAGCTTTTAAAATCGCAAACAAGCAGCGAAAGTTCAGTGTACAGATATGTAAAAATTCATTGTCTTAAGTGGTTTTAATGTTTTTTTTCAAAATTGTCTTCTGCAAAGAAGTCACTTATATACAGTTCTAACAAACGATTACTGAATACGCCTTCAAGAAAGAAAAGATAAAGAACAACAAAATATTTGATTTCTTTCTAGTTCCTCAAACCGTAGTTCTCTTGGTCGATGTTGTAATGGAGATCATTGGTGAATTTGCCCATCTCTTGTCCGCGCAGCGCGTAAAATGTGCGTGTGCATGATCGGAACGAAGGTTCGACCGCAAGCACCTACGGCAAATTATTTTCTAGCCTCGGGTTATAGATGAAGTCTGCTCCGTTCGATGCTAGAGAAAGGGGTGGATTGTTTCCACGATTAGGCGTTACTCAACACTGCTTAAAAGTACGTGACCGTACCACACGCGAACGAGACTCGTTTTAGCATAACTTGTTCAGAGAGCACAAAGGCAGTCCGCGCTCACAAACGAACAGTGCCACACGATCATCGGGCTGGGAACTGAATACCCTATGCTTGTTCCAACGGAACCGTAAATCATAGAAAACGATATAATCCTTTGACGAGAGCAGCCGTCCGTACGATTGAGAACCGAGAATTTGAAACGGTGGAGAAAAGCGAGAACCCAAATGTCGACACGCGAATGGGTAACGCAACTCGGTGTGTTTTTTGTTGGTTGTATTTAAAGCGTCGTTGGATTTTGTAGCGTACGTAATTCTATGTTGTATTATATCATTGTCGTTACCGGATCGTAGTATTTGCAAGGACTACACATCTGTAGATCTATGAACGGCGAACGTCGTCTAACACGTGTTCTCCGAGGAGTTCCAATCCGAGATGCGAAACAATCGGATTCCATGGTTCGAAGGAAAGACGACGGAGTCGAGGAGCGTTTTGTGAAACGTGCCACGGTCGTTTCGTTTAGCAAGCACAGATACGTTTCCGACCTAGAGAAAACCGGAACCCTTCCTTTTTTTGACGAATCCTCGAAAAAACGCAGAGATACTTCGGTTTCAGTTTCTTCCGATTATATTTGTATCTGTACAGAAGAGGGCTCGGACACCGTGTATATCAGCGTAAATACATGCACGCGCACAACGTGGAAATGCACAAGCTCGCGGCGACGTCGCGTCGTCGAATTTTGCCAAATCCGCGCGAAAGGAAGTCCCGAACAAAGGTTGCCCGTGAAACGCGACGAGTTGGAGGTTCAGCGCTTTCTTCCGCGCCGCGTTTCGCAGCCACAAATGTATATTTCATTGAAAGTAATAGCGTAAATAATTCGGTGTAATTTATTGTCCAACTTTTCTATGATTTTTCTCGGATCATTTATTCTCTCGGATATAATTTGCATATTCATTAAGGGTACGTTCATCGTTCGTTGTTAAATGTGCTTTCAGTGACGAAGTGCATACGGGAGATATGCTTGCGCACCGTTACAACGTAGCGAACTTAGGGAATAAACATTTATTTTTGTATCCACGCCCACAGCCGGTCGTTAAAATCGGATGTTTTACAAACGTAATCGAGGTTCGGGAACAACCTCGCATAGGCCAAAAATTAATTATTTTTCACGTTTCGTATCGCTCAGAGTTTCCTCTAATTAATTGCACCGTTGCAATCCTGTCCCAGATTACCCTGTAATTACTGCGATTCGCTGTTTCCGTTTATATTTGCCGTGCCGTTACAAAGAATTTATGAATGTTTACGAGAATAATAAGTCTATTCAATTAACGCATTGTGATTAACACCCTGTGAACCGATCGACGCGAGCCGTTCCATCGTTTATAAGAACGCGGCAAGTTTAATTCGAATACAAAAATGGAACGTTCAAATAGGAGTGCGAATCGATGAGACGGCGATCCTTTAATTGAAATTCTCATATCAATGGCAATGTATGTATAGGTCGTTATTTTTGCGTAACCGTGCGAAATCTTTACGTGGATTAAAAGTTTGTCCATCTCCGATCGTTTTCCTGCTTAATACTCTGCGAATTGTTCAAGGAACGTCACCATTTTAATGCACAGGGCGTTAGCGCGTTTCCTTCGTAACTATCGTCAGCGTCGGTGCTCCGGATCGTGAAAGCATTGATAATTATTTTGCTAAGCCTGCGAGTCAGACGTGAATACTGAATCAAACCAGCAAAACGACGAAAACATTACTGAGTCGATGTCGGTCAATCGGTGGCCAATGGTAATAGTAAATGGTAAACGCCGAGCTCACGATGGCTCACCACGAAAACAAAATACGTCCAGTCACGTGTTACTTTCCGACGTGGTCTATATTCCGTTGTTGATTGTGCCGATTCTACTCGACGTTTACTTAACGCGTTCGCTACCCTCGTACCACGAATCACAATTTAACCGTGACCATCTTCAAGGTTAACTCTTCGCGCTCTTACGAAGATTATTATTCTGGAATAATGTTAGTTAACTTCTCATTACTTTAACTCTTGCATTTAGCTATTTAGATTAGTAATCTCGCCCCATAGACAGATACATAGGTATTACGCGTTAGTTCTTATTCGTAAATAGTTAACCGACCATTGCACGATACCAACGATTCACAGAATTTAATTAATTGTCCTGCAATGTTCTATCATGATGTTTTTATGGCAGTGGTAATTTTCTCGTTTGAGAAATCGTCAACCTTCTATCTAAACCTGCCCCCCCCCCCCCCCCCCAAAAGGAAAAACGAACAAGGTAGCAGACGCGTTAAGCCTGTTTCCGTGTTGATGATGTAAATCCGTGATTGTTGCCGATCCAAGAGATCCGAAGTCTAATTTATAAATGTGATAGCGATGCGCATGGGCAGGGGACACGTTTCTTGATCCGAGGAGCAGTATCCCATGAGCGGTCATATCCGATTGTAAATTCCCTGGGGGAAGCTCTCCCTGCTCGTGCGCGACCAAAAAAACTGTATTAGCAAACGTTACAAATGAGCATTATTTATTTCTCGATTGTATTTATATATTGTTAACGGTAGTGAGTCTTAATAGTAGTTTACGGAAGTGTTATTATCTGGTGCTGAGTATCGGCGGGTACGAATCGTGGCGTCGCGACGACGGAACAGAGACAATCGTTCCCCCTTTCAACCCGGTGGTAAATCGAACGTCGCAGTTGTCGGCGGTTTGCTACTTCCGGCTTGGGAAGTGGCAATTTCTTGTGCAAAAATCGCTACTACTGATTAGCGTAGCAAAGTCCGCCAGACTTCGATCGTACCACCGTGGTGGTTGGGAGAGCACTCGACTTCCAGTCCACTCGAAAATTGCGATACGTCGTGAGAGAACAGTTCTTCTACAACTGTTCCATCTCATCGATCCTACGATCGACGAGTGAGATCCACTTGGAATTTCTTATTAGCGGGGGCTACTGGTTCGCGGTGATCATGACGGTAGCGCATTTTCGTGATAATTTAACGAACTAATGATAAACTCCAAGTGACTCGAAAATCGACTACGGCTGCCCCAATAGTCCCGGTTCCACGGAGTCAATACCACGATTCGATCCGCGAACGATTTGGAGGCGTGTATCGATCGTTTTATGCCGTGGCCATTATTCGTTACGTGCATCTTGTGTATTCGAACAATTGCGATCTGTGTTTTACTTGCGCTTGCACAAAAACCCCGTGCCGCAACCACCCGAATTTCCGTTTGACCACTCCATTCGAAGCATTCCTATTTATGTCATGCGAGCCAAAACCGACCCCCCCCCCCCGTTGAGAACACTTCCGACGAGGAACGTGTTTACCGATCAGCATTTAAACACGCGCAACTGTAACGTGTTCAAATATTTCGGCTCGATACCTTACCTTAAACCTTCGGTAGGCCAAACCTCTCCGACGCTGCTTAAAAACCATTCGCTCCGCAGCCAAGAAACTTTTCCCTGAAACTTTCTTTTGTACGGTGTCCACAGACGTAAACATGTTCGCTGCTTAAAAGATAATAAATCAATGTTTTATCTGTAAAGCGTACACTGTTCCTTTGATTTTGTTTAGTTACTTTAGTGCTTCTTTATTAGCTAATCGATTCACTTCGAACACGAACTTAACGCTTCGTTCAAAGTGCTGAGATTCGGTGCTGGAAATCGATTGAACGTTCCAATGCGAGGGGAGACATTTTTTACTGGGCGCGAAACACTTCTAAAAATATCATTGAACGATATATATATATATTAAAGTATAGCGACAAATGTATGAGAAGTAATCTACAAATATCTAGATATTGTGCCAAGGGTGCTACGAAGGGCAGTCCTTTGAAGTATTAATCTTCACGGCTGGCCGTGATCGCGTCCGTTTTGATTTTGTACATTTTGTTATTTCCCCGCATGATGTCGTGATTCGTGAACCGCTCACTGTTCCGTTGCTTTCTCGTGATCCTGATTCAAAGTAGCCGTCCGAGGATTAACACGAGTTGTGGGGGAATGGAGACGATGAAATATTTGGGATGTCGTATACATGGGGAAAGAATGAGATCGATTGAGCTGTGTGCGCCAATGTGTGAGTCGGGTACCGACGGATCGTATCGAGAAATTCGTGCAAGTGCGTCGGAAGTAGAATGCCGGTATCGTTGACGAAGAATTGCCACTCGTCCTCACCGGAAGTGATAACGTGCGATGAGAAAAAGAAAAAAAGAGAGAGAGAGGAAGAAAATAAAGGAAGAGAGTGGACAACACGTTGTATGTAACGCTTTCGGTGTTCTATGACAAAATAAGTCAGTCCTATAACGAGGCTAGTATGATAAGCAAACCCTTTGCACTCGATGTTTCTTTCGATGTACATTAAGTAACGGATCGGATTATTGAAATACAAGAAGTAATTTTGAATCGATGGTACGTTCATTTCTCGCGTGGTTATTCGTTGGAGCGAATGAACTTCGCATTCCGTCTCATTGTATTTCAGAAGGGAATGCATTCAAAGTACATTAGCCGATTTTGACGAGACGTATGTTCAAAGATAGTTATTACAAGAGAAGTACCTGGAATGAAACACCACGATTTTGCTAAAATTTCCAGAAATGGTAGTTTTCAGAAAAATGTTTGACCTGTATTTGTTTTACCGGTTCTTATGGAAGGGGTGAAAACAGTCTCCAAAATTGGGTGTCAGAACCATATTTTCTCGTATATCTCAGTAACTATCAGAACGACAAGGATGGTTTAAAATGCAGTGTCGCATATTTTTTAATAAGCAATACAACTGCGCATTCTGATTTTATATATAGTAATTTCTTTGAGGACTGTATTGAAAAATGACATTTTTGTCGTTAATCTAAACCAAATACAAAGAACGGATAAAATAGAATTTTGATTTCTACATTTTAAAATCAGTTATAATTTATATTTATCGACATCGAAGACCTAAACAAGGCGAATAATTGAACAAATAGAAGATCTTCATGATATTTTTAATAATTGTACGATGAATCCATATTTCATGTTTTCTTTAGCTAGCTGGAAAGCTGGGAGACCAGATACAGGTGGCACGTGGAAATAATATAGCAAAAAGTTGCTAATGCAAAATGTTCGAATCTTCTTAGCCTTGTCTTTGTTAAAAATTGAAACGAACGTGAGAAATGTAAGACGCTTAATCGAATTTGGTTTATATAAATTATTTGTGTTAATTGTCACTGATCAGAAATAGATCAATTTTATTAGTAGAAGTAAATATGCATTTCAGCTACCAGACAGGAGCATTAAGTACAATGGTATTTTTTGGAAATCCCCAGACATACCATTTCAACGTTTCGCTATTGGTGTAACATTAACAAGTCGAAGTTATTTTTCCATTTTTATTCGCAGTATATAAATTTCTCTAATTTGACGTCAATCTTTTTCCTTTCATCCTTGAAATCCCTAAAATTTATTTCTGTTCTAGATAGAAAATTAAAGAAATTATCACAAAATATGTAGCAACTTCTCCAATCGCGTGTCCGTTAATCATCCTTTAGAAACAGAAATTATAATTTCTTACATTGTATACCTAATAATATCGATCCACAATTTATTTCTAGATTGTTCCCTGCAGATCGAGTGGAAAGGGTTGCAAAGGTGAAAACGATCTAATGAATCCTTTGAAATACATGTTTGAACGACTTACGGATAAGAAAAAGAACATCTTTCGTTGATACATTTTCTTCCATTTTGTTTGGTCTATTCGGTAACTTTCTTTACCATTATGTAATCAAAAAATAAATGTTATTGTATAAAGAATCATCCGCAACACAGAAGAGACCTTTAAGATGAAATTAGACGAACCTTTAATCAATCATTTTGAGTACAGGCTGTCCTATATTTGCCGAACTAAAGGTATGTATTTTTATCAATTTCATTGGAAAAGTATATCAAATATGTTAATATGACAAAATACCGATACCACTATGGGAAATTGTATATTCATTCAGATGGTATTGTTGAGTTGAGTTATTGAAAATAATTATATCATTTACAGACTTGATATTATAATTAATATAAGTTTCTAAACTACTGGACTCTGTGTATTAAGTTTTATAATTCAAAATGTCGCTTTATTTCGGTGTGCCTGAAACACTATGTGAAATTTATATACATGTCTTTGTTTGATTTATTTCTTATATTTTATGTAATATATGCATTAATAACGAAAATCCTGGAAGAGTAAGAATTAGTGAAACATATATAAACTTTTCTTTTGTATCATGTAATCATGAATAAAAATCAGTTTCTTTTATAAAAAGGGAGGTATACAAATTTGTTCAAATAGTGAATTGCTAAAAAATTTCCAGCGTTAAAAATACTTGTTGGCCCTGAAAAGGACCGTTTGTAGAAAGCCAATGCGTGTCAGATTATTTGGAGCTGGTGTATTTGGTAACTGCTTTGGTACCTTCGCTGACAGCGTGCTTTGCCAATTCACCAGGAAGTAAAAGTCTTACTGCTGTCTGGATTTCCCGAGAAGTTATAGTAGAACGTTTGTTGTAATGCGCCAGTCTCGATGCCTCAGCAGCAATGCGTTCGAAGACATCGTTCACGAAACTATTCATGATGCTCATAGCCTTGCTGGAGATTCCAGTATCAGGATGAACTTGTTTGAGCACCTTGTAGATGTAAATTGCGTAGCTTTCCTTCCTCCTCCTCTTCTTTTTCTTATCGGTTTTGTTAATATTCTTCTGAGCTTTACCAGCCTTCTTCACGGCTTTACCACTAACTTTCGGCGGCATGGTGATAATTTAACAAATTTTTATTAAATCAAGGAAACTATCACTTTGATCTGAACTCGTTGGAAGTTCGAGCTGAGTGAGGGGCCTACGTCAGCTCCCGCTTTTATGTACTTTCTGGGACCCAGCGCTGCACCAATCATACGCCTCGTTCGGCTTCCTCCAACCTGATTGGTGCAACGCTGTTCCGTAGAATTCTCACAATACAATTGATTTTGTATGCTATACTTCATGACGTTAGCAATAAATCTCTAAAGCTTTTATTTAAGAATTGTAATTGCAATATTCCAACGATTACAAATTGTCATTTCATATTTTCATTATAAACGATTAAAGGTAACAATTATTTTAGGATTGTTGCAAAAGTAAATTTGAACTTCTTTAAGTTGTCTACTTGGAAAACCGAAATTATTTTTGCAACGTTCTAATACAATTGCTTACAAAAGAGAATAATTATAATTTATAAATGAAAAATATAACTAGAATTGTCTGCGCAAGACGGAATGATCAGTAGAAAAGTAACCGAACCGGGAAACAAGGTATAATGATTAAATAAAAAATGTTCTACGATAGAAAATGTATTCTAAAAGAAGATGATTTCGTGCCGAGGTCTCTGTCCCTAGTCCCTTCGACATGGAAAACGTCTCTCGAAAAAGTATGGAACTCCCAAGTGGATGTGCCTAATGCACGTCCTTGCATTTCGTTCCGCTTAGTTTCTTCTCAAGAAAATATACAATCTCGGAACTCCTCGTAAATTAATTGCATATAAAATGAAATAATGTATATGTGTGTACAACAGCATATTATATCCTTTGCAATAAAATAATTTTTAAAATATTCTACAAGACAAGTCGGACAAAAAAGTAAAAGTACAGTAATTATATCTTCTCTTAAAACCTAAATATTTTTTTTTTTTTCTATAGTATTTTACGTCGCATCATCTACACTTGCGGTTATTAGCGACGACTTTTAGTTGGGGATATTAGAGTTTACTGTATAGGCTTGAATTTTTCAGGAATGAGATAACTTGTCCTATTTGTTTGCTGTTATTAAGGTTATCGTGGAGGTTTAGTTTCATGTTGTATTTAGCGCGGAGTTCTGTGTACTTGGAACAATTTAGAAGAATGTGTTTTATCGTTATTTGAGTGTTGCAAATATCGCATAGTGGAGGACTAGTTTTGGAAATTAAAAAGGAGTGAGTTAATTTGGAATGACCTATTCTAATCCTGTTTATCGCTACTTGCTGTTGTCGGTTGAGGTTCGCTGTGATGGAAAGTTCCTTGAGGAATCCCTCGTGGACTTCTAGAGCGTGCGGCCTTGCAAAGTGCTTCCATTCGTTGTTCCAGTGGGATAGGAGACGTTTTTTGAATACTTTTTGAAGATCGGCTGGGGTGGTTTTGTGTGCGATTCTTGGTGGTGACTGGGTGGTCGCTTCTTTTGCTGCTGTGTCCGCTTGGTTATTTCCCAAAATACCGACGTGAGATGGTATCCAGGCAAGGATAATTTTTTTCCCTTTTTCGGTTGCTTTGTGGTTTGTTTCTAAAATATTTAGTGTTAGGTCATCCGTTCTTGTTTTATCAGTGACCGATAAAATTGCGTTTTTGCTATCAGAGAGGATGATGTAGTGTTGGTTGGAACCGTTGGCGGCCCTAAATATTAATGTAGTAAGTTGAAAGGTATAATATTAGTAACATTCATTTATGGTTTTTAAAGCGTTTTAATATGGGTCATTTCTTCGGGCAGGCCAAGAAACAGATGTGAATTCCATATGGCTTTGTTCTGATCCCTGACCAGATGACTATCATGTGAACTTAACACAGTAATATAATAAAATATATATGTACTTCTTCTCTTTCCAAGTTTATTTTCTTCCAGTTGTCTAATAATTTGAAACATAAAACAAATTAAGAACAATTTTTCAATAAAAATGCAATATTATACTTCGCGTAAACAAATTATACATTTAGCAAATTATATGGTATGTTGCTATTCCTGCTTTTAGGAAAATAAGAATCAATAGAAATGAATCGTACAAAATATTGAATATAGAAAATAATTTAAAAACTTTTATTAAAAAATATAAATATTACAATTCATTACTTGAAATAAAGTACACGCGCATTCGAAAAATTTCAGTATTTGCCTATAATATAAAATATAAATATTTGATATAAAATATAAATATAAATAAAACTTAATGTAATATTGTATACCATTTATGATTATGAAATTGAATAAAATAATGTTGGAAATAAGTAATATATTTATAGAAATATTGTATCATACTTCAAAATAGAATAATTATAAAACTACAGATAATAAACATTTTTACTAAGATACAGTATTATATTTCAATATATAGTAATAGTTAACTAAAAAAACTACAGAATAATAACAGACCACAGAAAATGACCAGCGCCGCACCAATGAAAGAACAGCTAGTTTGTGATTGGTGCGTTGCCAGGTATTGTTGGACGCTATAAATACGAAGGTCTGAAAAATTTGGCATCAGTAAACGTACATCAGTAAACGTACACGATGTCTGGCCGTGGAAAAGGTGGCAAAGTAAAGTCGAAGGGAAAATCCCGTTCTACCAGAGCTGGATTGCAATTTCCGGTGGGTCGCATTCATCGAATGCTGAGAAAAGGTCATTATGCGGAACGTGTGGGTGCTGGAGCACCTGTTTATCTTGCCGCAGTCATAGAATATTTGGCTGCTGAAGTATTGGAATTGACCGGAAATGCAGCTCGGGATAATAAAAAATCCAGGATTGTTCCACGACACGTACAGCTGGCAATCCGTAACGACGAAGAATTGAATAAACTATTGTCTGGAGTTACTATTACTCAAGGAGGTGTACTTCCAAACATCCAAGTGGCTCTCTTACCCAAGAAGACCGATAAGAAAGCATAAGCTTGTTAATTACATCATACATTACATAGAAAATGGCCCTTTTCAGGGCCCAATTTTATTCAAACGACGAAACAACTTAACAATTCGCTATCATGTTTAGTATAGTTTCCTTATCGAAAAAAAAATCTAGAGAGCGTATAGTCAAAGCTGTTCCCTCAATTTGAAACCAGTATTTGAAGCTTTTACCAAAAAATATTGATCACATTGGACATTGGTCATTATCACAAATAGTATCATTCACAGATTCACTTACAAATGTGATTGATAATTGTACGAGGCGAAAAGTACAATCGTGTTTCAAATGGAGCGCCAGGCGTACCGGCAGATAAGGCGAATAAGCAAGTTACATCATTCATCGGTGTGACTTTTTTCAGTGTAACACGCTGATTTCATGCTTTCTTGCTCGTTTGCTGTTTTCTCTCTTTTTCTTTATCTGTGAGCACTGCCTCACCAATAAATCACCGACCAATCAGAGTGAAGAATATTTCCATATTAACATCCGCGAACTGATCTATATGCGGCCTGGAGGTGTGCGAGAATGGAACCCATTTCTGTAGAATCTACAGATGCATATTCACAAGTTTTAATCATTAGATTCTAGTAGAAGGTAGGTAACTTAATCTTTATATTAATGAGTATGTTAAAAAGCTTATTAAAAATAAGTATATTAAACAATACATATGTAGACTCCTAGTAGCTCTTTTAAGTAAACCTGTTTAACCTGTCTATTACACTAAGTGTTAATAAACTTTTATTAGTAATACGGAACTTTTAATTATATCAAATACATGTGCATATGTCCATAAATGATTAGAGCATGCTTCTGATTTCAGAATGTGCTATAAATTGTTGCATACGTTCACACAATATAGGCAAGTGTTTCAATGGTCTGTAATATTAAAAATATAGCATTATTGCGTACTTATCAATAACTAATTAACGTCTTTTCAGTAGCTCTATTTTTTTTAAACCTAACCTATTAAGCATTGTAAAATTTACAAGTACAAATATGTCTACGGATCGAAAAGTTTTGGAAGAATCTAAATCGATGTTGAAAGACATATATTTTGCTGGTGTCAAAGCAGTTTCTCCAAAGCAACTAATAATAGATAAAGTTAAATTTAAAGATGGGATATTGCAAGTTTATGACCAACAAATTCAATTAAGGGAGAATGTCTATTTAGTTGGTTTTGGCAAAGCTGTCATGGGTATGTCAGTAGTACTTGAACACATGCTCGGAGGTTGTTTGAAAAAGGGTATAGTCAGTATTCCTTCTGCATCAACAAATGAGATGTGGGAGACTAAAGACAAGACTTATTTTCCTAAATTAAAAACTTCTGTAGTAGAATATTGTGAAGGAGGCATGGATAATCATCCAGATCAGAGATCATTGAATACAACTCATGATATTATAGATTTGGTCGAATCATTAACTGAAAATGATACTTTAATTGTACTAATATCAGGAGGAGGTTCTGCATTATTATATATGCCAAGACCAATAATTGATCATGACGATAAATTATTGTTATGTAAAAATCTTCAAAATGCAGGTGCCGATATTAAAGAAGTTAACACGATAAGAATGAAATTATCCATGGTGAAGGGTGGTGGTTTAGCTAGAATGACTTACCCAGCTAATATTGTTACTTTAATATTATCTGATATTGTAGGCGATCCTATTGATTTAATTGCCAGTGGCCCTACTGTATATAATGCTAAAGTTCCAAAGCAATCAATAGCTATCTTAAAAAAGTACAAGTTATTTGATAAATTAGAAGTAGATGTGAAGAAAGCCATAACATCTAAAGAATCCTTTAAGGATAAGCCATTATTAACTGGAAAAGGAAAAAAAAAAGCATTTAAACATGTAATTAACATTATTTTGGGAAATAATCAAGTAGCAGTCGAAGCAGCTGCTCTTGAAGTCCAACGTAAGAAGCTTACTCCAATAATATTGAGAACTGATGTTATTGGTAATGTTCATGATGTTAGTTTAGCATATGTTCATGTAACAAGTTTAATATGCCTAGTGTTAGAAAAGAAATTAGAGAGAACAGAATTCTTTGAAAGAGTAAGAGACATTCCTGTGCTTTCATTACCTACCACTAAAGTGGATGAAATTTACAATTTGATCGAAGATGGGTGTGGAGAAGGAATTGTATTGATTGGAGGAGGAGAGCCAACAGTAATAGTTAAAGGAGATGGAAAGGGTGGAAGAAATCAAGAATTAGCTTTACATTTCTCCTTAGATTGGTTAGCAGAAATAAAAAGTAATCCACGTTTCGCCGAATATGATGTCATAATGTTAAGTGCAGGCACAGATGGTCAAGATGGTCCAACTGATGCAGCAGGTGCATTTGGCTATCCTGCTATTGGACCAATAATTCATGATTTGCATACAAAAGTAAAAATGTTTACTTCAGAGATGCTGGTGCATCTACAGATGAAGAAAGAAGCTATGAAAAAGAAAAAAGATGAAGAACAGAAAAGATTAGAAAAATTAGAACCAGAAATATGCAAGTTACATGAATTAAGTGGTTTTGTGATTCAAAAGAAAGATGAGCCAAAACCCAAAGAACCACAGGATATTATAAAAGAGGAAGAAATTGAGACAGAGGAAGTAGATGAAATGGAAGACGTGCTTCCATTAATATATCAAACCATGGAAGTGGAGCGTATGCTTCCTGAAAACGCCTTAAATCAGAATAACTCATATAATTTATATTCACGATTCAAGAAAGGTTCAGAGTTATTTAAAACTGGTTTTACCGGTACTAACGTCATGGACTTACACTTCATTTATATCAAAAAACGAAAATGCGATTGCAGTATAGATAGTGCTCTTTCTGGTAAAGGAAAAACTGAGAATGTTTTAGAGGACCATGATTTTCATATTGATCCTTCAACTATTGAAAGATACAAATTTCTACATGCCCGGAGGGGTTTTGATTGGGGTTCTTATTTGCGTACTTCATCACTTGTCCCTAGAGAAGAGACGGACCATCCCAAATTAAAAATTATTGATGATAATCTGACAGACCCGTGTTGTCGCAAAGACAGAAAATTTCCACTGAAATATCTGTTAAAAGATAAGAATCTTCCATTATAAAATTTTTAATATTCAATTGATCAAATCAATGAAATATAGATAATTATATATGTAACAAAGATAATTTAATTATACGTTGAAAAAGCAATACATAGATCCAAATTGGTACTAAAATTTGTTAAAGATATTAAATTTACTGATAATCATATTAATCATTAGACATGTGATACATTCATCATTTTAACAATTTTGTTATGCAGAATTGACAATAATAATGATAGTAATAATATATATACATAAAAATAGTAAATGTGTTGCTCTATTATATTTTTATAACATGTACATACGCTCGGATGCGCACACAATATACATTTTGGTATTGTTAGTATACATAACAGTGTTGATTTATTTGTACTACACGATTACCTTATCATAAATAATTAATACTTCCTAGGTCATTAGCTAAAGGTCCCAACTAAATAAATGATGTTTAACTAACATGTCACGAACACCATCTTTTAATGGTTGAGATTGTTCTTTCTTAGCTGGTAATTCCCAATCTGGATTTAAATTGAATGCAAATTGACTTAAGATTCTCAATTCACATTTTATTTGTACCCATCCAGGACTATTTATAAAGCTCCATGGTTGATACCTAAAACTTTAATAATGTTTCAATTGAAAAATGACTGCATATAAACTTATGCAATGCTTTCTACCATTTTTGTACGATTTCTACGCAGGAACATAAAACTTCGAGCCATAAATGCAAGACTTGCTCGTTCAATCCTAGACAAATGAGGGATCGCAATTTTACATCCATTTGCGCATGTGCATTGTCATGTGTTAAGTTTACTGATTGTACACATCGATACAACAACTGAAACGTAAATTATAATTTTATACAAGTATGTAATATTGAAGAAATGTAAATAAACAAATATTATTACCTCTTCTGGTGTAAGAACTTTACCATCTTCATCCAATCTATATGTTTTACAAAGTACTAATCTACTATAAACAGAGTTAAAATCTTTCTCAACTTCTCTGTTTGATGCTTCTTCTATAAAAAGCCATGGATGACATGGACCACCTAGAAATGATGGTCTACGCATACCATGTTCCAATACTGCTTTTATTGCAGGACATAAAGTTCCTCTAACTAAATCAGTAACAGCTTCACTAACTGCATCATCTCCAGCGCACGTGTACTGTTTACTTCTTTCATCTAATAATTCTACAAATTTTGCGGGGAACCAACCCCTCAATCCGTTCAATTCCCCTACCCAACAATGTTCGTCTTTTTGACTTAAAATCGTTATTATATCATTTTTCCGAAAACCTAATTCGTCATCATCGTGTCTTTCAAAATCTACAATAATAAAGGGCCATATCTATAATTAATAATTATTATAAATCTAATTATATAATTTACACTAGAGTACCTAATAATGCCTTAGCTCTCCTTTTTCTGGTACGCGAAACATTTACATAATTATCATGATCTTTTGCATGACTTTCCATAGTATAGTCTGCAATAAGTACAGTGTTGCTTAATTTTGGATCAACATTGATAAAGTGTCTAGCAACCTGTAGGACAGCCTCCCTTAAATCCACCAATATTTCTGAAATATAACTGTTATTATTTTCTTTACACGATCAAATGTATGAACAAATTGAGTTGAGTAATTTTCATACCTGTTTGACGAATGTTTTTCGATTTTGCATCATCTTCAGTATCGTAACTTCCAAACAAAAATGTTTGTAACATCGATTTATTTCTTTTCATTTGACGTCTTCGTGAAAATGTAAATAATTTAGTAAAGCAATTCTAATTTTCATTAAATCGAGTAGTAGTAAATTATATACCTATTAAGATGTTGCTTTGGTAAATTTGGTACTGCATCTGGATTACCCACTAATCCTCCCTGATCAGCCATTAAGTATGCTAAATGTCTGCGTCTGTGAGTTTCGACTAGAACATCTGTCAAAGATCCACTTACTTCTAAAGATATCTACAATAATAACGGTAATAATAGTGTATTCTAACCATATTTCTTTAAATCTAGTTAGAAATTCAGAAAAACAATTTTACATTAAATAATTGTTCTACATCATCAATATCCCCTGGTATATCTGAGAGAGCATTAAATATTTGGGCAGAGTTTTCCAACTGCTTCAATTCAGATTCTGTAAAGCATTAAATAACATATTACTGAGTCTACAGTTGACAAAATGCATATTTCGTCTTTTATTGCGAATGGAATAAGAAGAAAATTGATTTTTCAAACTTTTTAATTATTGCATTGTTATATAAAATCTATATACCTTTTATTTTCAACATTCCAAGAGTAACTTGAAATAAAACTATAGATCCATCAAAAAGGAACATATCCCATATGCGCAATAATATTTTCATATGTACAACAGAAGCAAATAAAGTCAGGAACCAGTGCAATGATATCAGACTTAATTCTATGTCATGTTGAACCAAGACATGGTCTATGTCAGGAAGGTAATTAGCTACTAATGTACGAAGTACTCTTTGGTCAGCCTGGATACCTGTTACATATATTCAGAATTAAATCAATTATATTTTTTCCGTTTTTATTTACTTTCATTACTATTACCTAATAATGTTGAAGAATAATAGGATGCCGGTAGTAAATCTTCTACTATAGTCACCATCATCAAAAAAGCATCTTCTTCTTCTAGGAGTAATAAAAGAGAAGCTGCTATTGTTCCTGTACCCTGGCAGTACCTTTATAGAATATGTCGGTAATAGTATTGCACTGTTAGAATAGAAAAGAAATAGTCCATTAAAATTTTTTACCCAATCTCAGGATACAACCATGCAAGTGCACGCATAACCCTTCTTAAGCGAGGTATTCCAGTACTATGGAGATGGCTAAAACATGCATTGCCAGGCATGATACGAAGAAGATCTTTTTCTATTTGCTTGTTACTCATTAATGCGTCATTGCTTGATGCTTTTACAATATCTTTGTACATTATTTCAGGAGAACATTTTTTTTGAAGTGCGCCTGTAATAAATATACATTAAATAGTATAAGTAAGATATAACAGTTCTATGACCCTTATCTTATTTCTTAAATCATTTTATCATATAGTACCTGACATTCTCATCCAAATTTGGGGCCTGAGTGAATGAGGGACGCCATGACGGACCATATCACGTAATTTATCAGTGCGAGGTAATCTCCTATCTAAATTTTGCCATGAAAGTTCTGTTACTTCTTTATTATGACTAAATTCCAATAGAGCAACCCACTGTAATCTATTTATATTAAATTTATAGACGTTTGATAAACTATAATGTAATAAAAAAGTATTTGATTTTTCTTTATACCTATGTTGTGGGTCTTCAACAAATGGAATACCCAATAACTTTTTTGAGCTCTGCTCTGGTCCATCTTCTTCTTCAACACGAAAACCAAACTCATCAAACCTACGACATTACATTACAAATTTATTAATCTATAACAAAACAATACTTCATAAAAATACATTTACAAATAAATACCTATACTCTGGTTGAGAATTCGGATCATCTGGTTGATTCAATTTAGCTAAAATATTTTGAGGCCACATGGATGGCGTCAAAGCAGAAAACGGACCACCAGGAGCCGGAGATAAAATTTCTCCACACAAACCTGAGGCTTCCACTTCATATTCATCTTCGGATATAGCAGTTTCTAATTTTTTCTAAAATATAGAAAGATTTAAAAAAACATTCATAAAATTCATGAAAATATTTATACTTCATTCGCTAATTAAATAAAAAAACAAAATTACGTTATGATCTTCTTTCCCAACATAACCTTCATGATCACGAACGTTAAATAATGATTTGGCAATATCCATCTTGTGAAATATTAAAATAATTATTATATGCCGCTTTTCAACACACTCTTTCTTTTTCTAACAGTCTTATATTACGTACACTCTGCCACATTTGTCAATTTTAAGAATATTAATCTGTGAATATCGTTGACATTATTGACAGTTTTGGATTCGCTTCGCCATCTGACGTTTTTAGCGATTATTAAACCCATAACAATCTATGTATGTATATGTGGATGTATATGATATACCACGCTCTAATTTAAACTTCAATGCATTGTTTGCGACCACGCGAACTTAGCTATATGTATAGTATAATTAATACAGTATTACCAATAGAGATAGGTGGGAAATTTGAATTATAAAGTGTAAAAGAAACGTACGTTGTACAATGTCAACGTATACAAATGCTGTACACACAAACTTGGTTTGTTCATTCTTCTTCCAGAAAAAAACGAGAGTATTGTCGTTAAACTCCTTCTTTTTCGGGTTCTTTTTTAAAATAATGTTTGGTTATTTTGATGTCTAGAATTTTGTTTAGTTTAAGATTCATCATTTTGGTAGTTTCGAATTTGTTCAAAAAATGTAGATCTCTAAAATTTACGATTTTTACCCATTTTTGCAAGAATGGGTCATCTTCGTACAGCTACTTTAGGAAGAGAACGCGAAACCTAGGTCGCCTTCGTTCCCAACCTCGCTCTTGTCGCCCATCCGTACGCTTAGCGCTCCATCTGAAACACGCGGTGCGATATTCAACTTGTACTTTTTATTTTATAGAATTCTCAACCATATTTGTCACCAAATTTGTGAACCATGCTGAATGCATATTGTGATATGTTTCGAATGTATGTGTTTATAGATAATATTTTGACTATTATATAGGTGATATTTCGATTATTATTTATTAGCAGGGTAAGTCTTAACTAATTATTGCATTGCCCCGATTGATAACGCTGGAGAATGAATGAAAGTTTCAAAAAAGATGTTCACAAGAAATTCTGGTCTTTTACAAGAATAAATTCGACTATGGAGATTCTAATACTATTTTCGCAAACGAAGTGTTTATTTCGTGAAAAGAGTTCTATGGATGTTTAAAGAAATAATAAACTATTGGTGATAGATCGGGTGAATATTTAAATATTTCATACTTTATGATCCATTTAATTCTTAAAATATTTCTTGCAATGTAATACAGAACTCGCAAGGAATCTTTTACCAATTCAATGGCATCAGCCAATCAGTAATCTGCTAAAACCAATTCTTTTGCGCGAGATACAAACTCCAGAATAGAGTCAGCTATTCAATTTTTGAATATGGAACAGAGGCAGGAGGTATTCCGAAAGATTAGTTATATTTGATTGAACAAGTTTGTACACAGTGCTGTGAATGATCACAAACTCAAAGTAATTCTAATATTTTTAATGGTATTTAGACAGAAGCCTATAAATATAATATAATTGTATATTTTATAATTATATGTAATTGTTTACGATTGACTGCTAAGACAAGGTTCACTACAAATTGGATGCACAGTAAAATGGTGGAGATGTGCGGGCCAGCTAAGGAGTAAGAAAAACGTACAGAAGTAGATCCCATCACCACCATTTTAATGCGTAGCCACAGTGAATCGTCAGCCAATCAGAGAAGAATAGTTTCTGTATATGCCTCTATACCAATGAGTGTTTTTGGTCCCGTATGGGGGTACTATGGCGGGGTATTACTGTACTGTAAATTAAAAGTAACTTTATTTAATCGGACAGATGCTGAAAGTGCAAAGTATAATGACGGACTCGACCGTAAGCGAAACTAAGTAACATGATTCATGGTGGTAGGTGATAGGCCTTAAAACAAGGCTTGGAATTAACTGTACATGACAAAGATAAAGAATTTTCGGAGATTGCATTGAAATGTGCATTCAGAGCAGTCTTTGAAAATGCTCTATCTTTGTCATATGCAATTACTTTTGAGCTTTGTTTTAAAACAAGGAAGTGAATAGCATCGCTTTTCGACAAGATGTGTGGAGATTTCTTAAAAATCTCTCAGATCTCGAACATTTCGTGGAATGAGTGAGTGAGGGAGCGAGTTTGGGAAATAGCAACACCACGGAGGAAATAGGGCCGTTTTAGTTTTCTCATTTCCCAAAGTTATTCCCTCGCATTCACTGTCTTATTCATGCCCAGGCCTGGACGATCTGGCCGCTACCTTAGACCATGTATACTTATATACATGTATCTTTATATACATATACCTAAGTATATATGGTTAACAGTAAGGTTAAAGTCGTGAGGCTTCACATAAATGGTTTATAATAATATCTTTAGTTGCAACCTGTAACAAACGTTTATTAAATATTTATATTCACGGGTTTTACTCGATCCTCCTCGATTAGGAGACTTACGAATGGAAAAAGGTCTCTAATTCTAAAATTTATTCTTCGGTTTTAGATTATTTTTATATGCCTCTGTTGGTAAGAACGAAGCAACGTAAATAAAGATATATATGTGAGATTAACTGAGAAATAAAATTATATATGTGCAGATTTTGTCGAAATAATTTACCACGAAATGAACTGAAGAAGTATTCGAATAAAAATCAACATATTCTTACGCTTTTTCATGGATATGTATTATAAAGTGTACAAAGTATGCTGTTCTTTTACCGCGATCTATATCTGGATTACGTAGATTTGTATCGTGTATCGATACATAGTATCATTTTAAAAGAATTTAATATCAAAAATTTACATGATATATAATTCATAATTTACAGTAAATGTAGTAGCAAATCTTGTATTCTTTCCATAAACGCTATAAATAAGTAAGAGGTATATAATACAACATTTTTAATTTCCGCGCATTAGCTAAATAGTAACAACAAATACTATAAGATGGTGGTAGCATCGTATTAACAAAAATACGTATGTTGAGTCACATATATGCTACATGATCCTAGTTAAAATTTCTGGTGCAGCAGCAGGTGTGTCCATGGGGAATTAGCGAGTAAGAGCAGTACGCAGTGACTAGGGTATTTTCGCAAGTGTCGCGTATCGAGCTGCGAATTGGACTTTACCGCCGACATACTATACATACATAGATAGAAAATGAATCCGATTGGGTAGCGTGGCACGAAGGCCACATCCGGCAGCAGCACTGCAGTATTGGTCGATCCCGCTTCAGCAACAGCGAAGTTGGTCGAATTTCCTATATATTATTGATAAATAGCTCGCGTTGCTCGTGTGTGACTTGACCAAAATCGACGTCGGTGTTCGTGTGTTCGAAGAGAGAAAGCCTGAAACCGCCGGGACCGTATACACCGCGTATGACCGTGTACATACCGACGAATGCATTGAAGTGACGCAAAACGGTTAAAAGTACATACGCGCGTTTCTCATAACGAGAAATTGGCCGAGGGATTATCGTGCATTGGGTGTGACGGACATTTATATCCGTGCGAGTTGCACGAGAGCCGTGTCTTGTTGCGTAGTGCCAAAGAACGCCCGATTATTCGTGGATCTCACGGGTGTAAGTGCGATTATGTCGAGCGCCCCCGAACAGAGGTGAGCGTTATAGGAGGGGAAACTGCCTAAAAGAAGCTGCCTTCAAATCTGTTTTTTGCTCCGCCATTGTACGCCGCACGAAGAGTACTGCGAAGGAAGCCGCTTGCCTTGTTCTCCCGTGTGTTCTCGTTCGATTACATTCTCATTTTTTTTCTGAATCGATCACTGTTCAAGCGTGTAAACGCGCCTACGTCTGCTGTGTTAACGTTCGTCTCGTGGTTGCGCTATTCATCAGGCGAAACACGTTAGTGTATTCTCTCTCTCTCTCTTGCATTCTCGTTATCCTATCCTTTCTCTCTCTCTCTCTCTCTTTTGATCCGTCGGTCTTTCTTTTTCTCTCTTTTAGTAGTTCGCTCTTCCCTTCTTTCTCTATTTCCCTTTCTCTCTGTGGCTACTCTCGATGTCCTCGGCATCTCTGCGGAAGTCGCGTGTGCGAAGGTTTTTCGCGTACGTGGACATCGGTGACGAAAATGCGAAGTGATTTGTATAGAAGAAAACCATCATCGGGGATACGAATCTTGCGCGTCATTATGCAATAGACGTGCAGCTGACGAGAAAGAACTGTTTCCTCTACTCTTCCAACAACGGGAACGGCGGTAACGATGCGCGGCATGTTTTTATCTTTGTTTTCCGAGACTGTGCCGCGGCGAGAAAACGCTGTCGTTGCCGCTGCTCGCCGCTCATTTGCTTTTCTACATATATTTCGCGACGAGTAATCACGTGGGAATGCGTCAGGCGATGCTAGCGTACCTGTTATTAGTCTCTCTGTTTCATGTATACTCGTTAGTGTTATCTCTAGTGTATTTCAATGCAACGCTTTCCGTATCGCGGCGTTCAAAAGCGAATCATGCACCTCTGAACACTGCCTGACCAAAATATTCGAATGATGATACTTAATTTAATTGAATGAAAGTCCTATAATGCTATTATAAATACTATGAACACTCCCATATACATTGAATATAGAACAAGTACGAAAACAATAGGCATAAGTTTTACTAAAATCAAATAACTCGTACATTAACAAAATTTTATTAGATTTAATGCAAATCTTAAGTTACAGAAGTGTTTCAATTATTAACACATTGTATGTAGGTGACTTTTGACAATTTGACTATAAGGATTTTAAAAATCACTTCATTTTTTAACAAATTCTACATTTAATTTAATCTCCACTTTTACATCATGTATAGTTTCATTAACACTATCTTATCACCATCACTTTCATTGAAAGATTTTATTTCATATAATATTGTTTCATACAGATAGAGAATTTATTTCAACCAACAATGTATAAAAAACATACCAGTATTTCTATATAATATGCTAATTGTATTTTACTACAAAGTTAATTCTTCTTTTATTACTATTATCGCTGTTAGATGGTTTTCTAATGTACTAATATGTTTCTGTAGACTTCCACCTTTCAAGAATTGTTTACCTTATTTCTTCTTTCAAAATAATCATTGTATTTCTTAATTCTCTCTACTTCATTCCACAAATGTGTAATGGCTGTAAGGATCTGAACTTCTTGATACTACAATGTATATGTTAAATGTTTTGGGTTATCGTCATGTATGAAACAATAATTTTTTGGCATGCCAATTTTATTTAAAATTAATTTCAATTTAGTTTAAAATTTGACAATACCCTATATTATAGAAAAAACTATCTGTGTCAACATTTAGTATATTTTAGATGTAATATTTGATAATTCTTACTAATATATGATCTTCTTGCAAATTAAATTTCTATTTTCCAGTTAATCTGTGACATAATTCTGTGTATATATCTTTATTACATTATTTTGCTATCATTGATACTAGTCTTCATCCTAAAACAAAATGATTTTTCTAACTTCTCCAAATCGCTGTTAGTTTCTTTTTTCGTAATTCACAGCGGTATTTATTCTCTGTATGTATATTTTTCATTATTGAATTTTTTTTAAATGGAATAAATTATAAATTAGCTGCTGTCAATAAGTTTTGCATTTTCACTTATGGATTTTCTTGCTTTGAACATTTTCAATTCATTTAGTATAACTGCTATTAAAGAAAGTAGAACACAAGTTTTGCATATCATACTTTTGAGATTAGCCATATATAAATTGAAAAACTTCTGAATCTAGTTTCGTTTTTATAATTAATATGCATACTATGTCATTTTGATAAAATTTGTACACAGTACCTGTGATTTACTTATACATATTATTTGCAGCAAATTCATACTTACGTTACCCTCATCTTATACATAATACATGCAAAATATTTATTATACTATAGGTCATGTATCTATCTCATTTATTCAATATATTATCATTTGGATATTTTGTTGGCCAGTAGAATATTTCTTTCTTCTTTTTACACTATTCACACTTATTCACATTAACATTCAGATACATCATTATTTCTAAATTTATTATTTTATATATGTAGGGGTGACTAAATATTATGTTGTTTACTTTATGAGATTATTAACTATTTATTTTAGCTTAAATATACATGATTAAGTTCCATCAAGCATAATATTTAATTGTACATTTTTATATTATGCTAATATTCAGACAATTTATGAAAGAAATGTATAATCTATAAAGTTTTCAAAAAAGTGTGTCTCAATACTTTCTCATTTAACTTAATTATCTTAAAAAGAAGTTGTTTTGCAATATTTAGAATATTTTGCATTTCTATTGTATATACATTTTTCAGTAGATTTTTTTTTAAAGGTTCGTACATTTTTTCCATAATGCCATCAATGTCAATTTTCTAGTACCAGCATCTTAAGCACACTCTCATACAATTATAGATCCTTCTTACTTTATAATATATTTGATGCATTAGAAACATTGTAATTTCCTTCGCTTTCAAAACTGATATCCTTTCATCAGTTCTCTTTTTCTTTACATAAACATCAAATCTGTGATTTTTCAACAGCCTTTGGTATTGCTTCAGCAAATATTTTTCCATTTTTAAGAGGAATCTTTAAAGCTAATAATGTCAGTAATAATGATGTATTACAAACTGTTTTATTTTTCATGACACAATAGATATTGATATAATATTATATTCAAACAGTTGTATAGAAAACAGATACATTTTGCAGTTTGAGTACTTTTTAAAATTGTTAAATTGTAAATATGTTTCCATCTATTAGGAAATAATGCCATGAAATACCATGAAAAAGCAACCTAATATTCAACTCACTTCTTGTACATAAAATGACAAGTACAGAGATAGCAATATTATACTTATATTAATGTGAGTAAGAATTATTTTGGTCTTTTCTGAACCAGAGAGCTTTTTTATATTTTGTTTTCTAAACACCATATCTTAATGTCTTAATAATAAGTTATTATTATTCACTGGCAGTCTTTTACCACTTTGGATTACCCAACATATGAAGTTCGCCACTTGAAAATATTTATTTAACACTGGAATATATATTTTTGTTGGAAGAACAAATTTTTTTGCATTTTTGATGTTTCGCTCATGTTATCTCACATGCTTGGATGTTACTCCCTCGAGAAAGGCTAGTCCAAATACTCTCCAATTTTAAATATGCTTCCTTTCTGCATAAGAAAAATATAAGGTGAGCACAATTAAGAGTTTTATTTGTTCTTTCATTAGGAAATTTTATTTTCTTACATTATATATTTGTAATAAGTAAGTCAATAGATCATTTAGCATTATACAATATATTTTATTTTAGAATGCTGGTTTCAATATTTTTAGTAAATGATTGCACTGTTTTGTAATAATTGTTATACGTTTTTCTTTGTTTTTATTAAATAATTAACTGATTAAAATTAAGAAAATTTGCAATCGCAGAATAATTGAATACATATTAAAGAAATGATATTTTTTCTTAAATACATGATTGTGATGTAACTTATGGTTTTGATAAAATATCCTTATGGAAAGAAGAATTATATAATAAAATACAAATTAGTATTTTTATATAATTTTTATATAATTATTCAAAATAACCTTCATGAATTATAATCACACTATTTGTATAATCTTATTACAATTGATGTTTATCTTCTTTTCTACCTATGTCTATAATGCAATATTTAGAAGTAAGTTGTATTTATAATTTACAACAAATCTGACATATATAAATTGAAGCTTGTTACGACAACTCAAAATTATATTATTGTTACTTCAAGACTACAATTGATAGTTGTTTAATAATACATGTACCATTACAACGATAATTTAAAGGGATAGATTAAAGCAAATAACTCAAGAAAGTATTTTTTAGATAAGAATATAAATTTTTTGGAATAAAATAAAAGATTGTAATTTTAAATATTGAATTACTTTAACTAATTTATTACTTGTATTGAAGAAATAATAATGTAAAGAAAGCAAACTTATTTTATATGAAGTTAGAATGAATTATAGTTAAATAATTCTATTGTTTGAATTATCTAAATCATTTGAATAAAATAACAAACAATCTGGTATAGGAGGTTGTGATGAGATTATTTTATTTGAATGAATTTAGTTATATAAGAAAACGAAACTTAAGATCTAAAATTTTGATAATGTCCTAACAATTATTCTAACAGTAGCAAATAAAAATAGCCTCTCCACATGAACAAATGATGGCAGTGTGAAGTTATTTAAGACAACTAGTTTCAATACAAAGTGCATAGAAAATTATTCAAGTAACACTTTATTTAAACAGAAACTATAGTTATTTTATTTGATAGTCATAATTTAAATATTCCAAAGAGAAGTTATTTTTATATGAAAATTAGCTAGTACGTTATTGTTTTCCAAATATATCATGTCAATAATGCCTTAACATGCCTTTCTCTTTTAATATTATTGTTACATCAATAAAAGTATTGGATCTTAAACATTGAATTTTTTATTATTATAATCTTTATTGTTTGAAAAATACATATAAATTAACTGTTACATAAAGCCAGTATAAGTGAAATTTTTGTTTGTTAAACTTATTTCACTATAGATATAGATTAATACCAAAGTATTTCTATTGAGTATTATTTCAAACTAACCAATGTAATATAGCTTAGACAATAATATATGAATTCATTTTTATTTACTATTTGATATACTATTTTCTCTAGTACTAATTTTAAATCAACCATTACATAATTAAGATAAATTGTACTTTTCAATTAACTATTGATAATTTGTTTACAGATTAACTAATGTGATTGATTGACTTAAGCATTATGGGTACAGAAAATACTGATGAAGCAACATAATGTTTATAATGAAATGAATAGGAGCTAAGGAACATTATATGAGAAAGGAAGAATTTTGTTGAGATAACATTTATTCAGACGATAAGGAAGTATAATAAAGGCATAAGATAATAAATTAGCAATGGATGAATGGGAGTGAGCACAGTGCACGTGAAGTGCAGGTGTGTGCACGCCCGCACGTGGGAGCCTCTGGATGTCGAGGCTGCAGCACTGGCAGTGTCAGTGGCAGTGATGGCCCCTGCTCTGACGGAAGGCGGTCCTCAAAAGCCTGAAAATTTGCTCCCTTCCCTTCCAGCTGGTGGGTTCCTTTCCCCAGAGCAGGCTGCGCAAGTCTGTCAGAATCGTGAAATTCTGGCGAAATTTGTTGTTTCTGCAAACGTCCAACCAACGAAGATCGACGAGCAGTGTTTACATGGTATATCCAAGGATCTTATACGTGATGTTATCAATTCGAAATACGCCAATGATCTTGATAGTTTGTCTACATTTACGCTCGGATCTGATTTGATTACAAAGAAGGCATTAATCAAAGAGGACTGTGAGCGACCAGACATTCTGGACAGTCCAGAAAAAAAGGAGATCGACATTATAATGAACGACCCATCTATGGGTGATCAAGCGGACAATATGGGTTTCTTAAAATCAAGCGCAGACTTGCCTTTGGTGAGTTCAGAAACTGCAGAAGACAATAAAAATCTGGATGTGGATCAAATAATGGCCTTTAGTACTGATATAACTACGGATACCGAACAATGCAACATGGGCACTGACAGTGATCAGAACGTAGAAGAGCTTTTGCAAGTCATCAAATCTATTGAAGGAGTAGAAAATGCAGAAAATATATCTGCAGGTGTCAGTGAACAGGTACCAAGCACTTTGGATGGTGTAGAGATGTTCCCTATGCCCGAGGAAGGGTTTTCATCTTTTGAACGGGATTTACTTAACGATGTTGATGTTATGAGTCTTTGCAATAATATGAACATTGCAGAAACTTTGAACCAACAAAAACCTAACAATTTAAAGTTGCAACAAGATATTGTTGCACAAAAACAATTTGAGAATGAAAGGAGGTGTGCATTTCTACTAAGAAGACTGAGGAAGCTTCAAGCGAGAATAATAGGCAGGCATGTTGCAGAAGAAAACACAGGAGTTCTTGAACTTGCCCATCATGGAGTCAAAAAATATTTGTTTCAAGAATTGGTTAATATCAGTTCTAAATCTAATGTTAGAAACTTTCCTGAGATTAATAGTAGTTTGAATTCATTTTTGCAAAAAATTGAGAAAATGTGTGTTGCTCAAAGCAATAATGTGAATCGACAGCGATTATGTTGTCGATATTTTGGTGGTGGTTCACGAGACAGTTTGGGTAGTACCTCCGGTACTAATAGCAATCGTCAACCAGTGTTTGGTACCCCCCAAATTAAAGTTAAAGGTGATGAGGTAGAAAACATGGCCGGGCCATTGGCCACTCAACTACATATTGTGGAGTCTAATCTTGACTCTGATTGTACTGCATCTAGTAGTGGTGGAGAAAGTTGTGATGAAATGCAGTCATTTAATAATCCACATCAACAACATTTGTCTATGTGAGTTCCATTTTTCTTTTGCATGATATAATTTTAATACAATATACAATATTAAATATTTTTTAAATTGTTACATACTTTATCTTTATTTTACATAAAGTAAAAGTACAGTTTCACTTATACTAATTTACAATTCTCATAAAAATGAAACATTGAAATATAATCATGGATAATATTTCCCTCAAAAATAACTTTTATACTTGTCAATATCATTACGTTAATTTTATGCAGTTGATAAAAAGTCTCGTCTTATATTAAAACATTTTATTATAAATATGCAAATGTTTGAAACCGAGTAAATATGTTTGGCCGGTTTCAAATTATTTCATTTCATAACATTTTCTTAAATACAGTATATTATTCATTTATACTAAAGGTGAACATTTAATAGAAGTGCAGTAGACTCTCATACAACACATGTTCATTAATGTGTTATGCATTGTATAAATTCACTTTATAGTAAATTGTGTCATATTAATTTTTCTTAATGTATCTAACTTATAAATTCAACAAAAGAAATTAACAAACTCGTTATGTAATTATAATTAGTTACACAAAATTTTCCTTGCCTTTTCATTGTATCATATAAGGAACATTTAAACGTTTGAGTTTTTGTTGTAGATGTTAGAAAAAAAACTGAATTTTTTATAATTTTATCATAACACTTTTTTTATTCAGAACAGAATTTTGTTCTATTTGCAACAGGAACATAATCTGGTCAAATTACTAGATACACTGTCATAACATGTACGAAAAATTGTGTTCTATGAAAACAGTAGTTGCAATATTTTCGAAATCCATTGTAGTTACCGTGAAATGTATTTACTTTATTAGAAAGCAATATTAACATTTAAGATAAAAATCATGATATACATATTTTATTGAGTTTTCATTCAACATTATTGCTAAAAAAAATATTTGGTATATGTTATATTTAATATACTTATATATTTGATAATATTGCTTTGTAGATCGAAAAGAGCAGCATGGAGGTATGCTCAGGATCGCGCAGGTGTAGCTGCAAGATGGACATGGTTACAAGCACAAATATCAGATTTGGAATATAGAATTAGACAGCATAATGAATTGCAACGACATATTAGAGCTAATAAGGGATTAGTGATACTCGATAACACTGAAACAGTAAACGGGTATAGTGGCGTTTTACCAGGTTCTACAGGACGTTATAATTCACCAGAAGGTGAATTACCAGCTAGTAGAACACGTCCGTTCGTGTGGAGCTTTTATAGGAAAAGAAAACTGTTGCAAGTAGACAGGTTACATGAAGTCTCTAAACGAGCAGCAAAAGCATCAACAGTAAAATGCAATTGCGACAATGTATTACCCCCATGTGCATTATGTACTGGAAGATTAGATCCAATGCAACCACAAGATCCAATTGAACAGATGTCTGTACAAGAACGGATTGCACTTGTTGACCCTAGTTACCATCCCGTGTTGTCATTTCCTGATGGTAAATAAAACTTATTAAATATTTTAACTACTTCAGTTTTTATATAATCTTATAAGTGACATACGTAAATATTTGCATTGTTCAGAAATTACTCAAGGAACTCACCTTGAAGCAATCATGAAATCAGTGGAATGGCAACAGAAAATGTTAAGAGGAAATTTGCGAATAACTCGGTTGAAGGATAAAGACAGTAATGAGAGAAGGAATAAAAAACTTCCAGGTCATAGAGCAAAATATGCTGCTCGATTAAGAAAATCATCTTCGAGTATCCTTACTGCGAGTATGTGTTGTGACTATTTCAATCTAAATATTTTATTTGTTATATTAGCTTATATATTCAATTATTTTAATAGGAATCAAGAGAAAAATGTTAAAGGGGAAAAGAAGTAGGCTTGGCCATGATCGAAGTGTTCATGGGTTAAGCAGAAAGAGGGTGCAAAAATTGCCAGCTGAAGATGATGATGATATTAGTGCACTTTCCAGCTCTAGTAAGCATTCATCTCCAGTGCCTTCACCTTTGCATCATACTACTACTTCTACAGAAAAAAATACTGTTAAAGAAAAGAGTTCCACTTCTCACGGGTTTGTATATTTAATTCATTCACAATTAATCAATACATTACTTGCTGGCAGTTATTTAATCGTTTCTATATGACATGAAGCTAAGGATTTCCCATAAGTTTTTAAATAATAATGGCAATTTTAATAAACATTTTTTGATCAAATATAATCTCTACAAATTTTGTTAATAAACTGCCGGTTAGTAAAACGTAAATACGATTGAAAAGTTCATAGCAATAGGAAGACAACGTTGTTAAAAGTGTAATTTTTCTCTTTTTGTAAAAAGAAATTAATATCAGGTAACATGTGATACAATTTTTCAACACATAGCATTCCATAAAGAGACAGTAATAATAATGATCATAGTAATAATTATAACAAAGACACTCTCTTTTTGAATTTCTTTAATGGTAACTTATATTGGTATAATGGTAACTTAGTACAGCATAAAAACAGTTTCAATATTTAAATTGTATTGTAATGAGAACAATTAAAAAGGTATGAATTTCATATTCAGCATGATTATTCGTTATCACGAAACACTACATAATTTTTAATTACTTTTTGTTTTTACTAAAATTACTCAAAAATGGAGTTACTTCTTTATTGCAATAACCTCTTCAATTGCTTTGGAATTTATATGTATAATTGAAGAATCAAAAAGGATTTAGCATTTTTTTCAACAATATATGTTTCTATTTCAGACGTCTGAGGCAGAATTCGTATGATATTGATAATATTGTTATACCATATAGTGTAGCTGCTTCAACTAGGCTCGAAAAACTACAATACAAAGAAATATTGACACCAAAGTAAGTTATCCAATCCTAAAATTATATTTAACATATTTAGTTATTTATATTATAACACATAATCCTTTTTATATAAAATATAGGTGGAGGTTATGCGAGGAAACTTCAAAAATGGATATTAAGAATGGTGTTATGCACAGGCCTAGTCAAGACAGTGATGTAAGTGTATGCAATGTAGGAATTATCGAAATTAATATGACAGATTTTGTTGTAATTCAGGAATGAAATTATGAAAATTTAATTCTTCTTTTAGTTTGAAGATATGTCAGATGTCACTATTGCTTTGAGGCACGAACGCAGTGAGAGAGAAGAAAACAAACGTTTTATGACATATATAAATATGCCACATCAGTCACGTATTCGCCATAATCGCAGGGCTGATAGTCGTGCAGACAGTGGTGCAAATACTCCAGGTCATTACAACTCATGAAATATTTATTAAATATACAGTGGGCTTCAGTAATTGCAACTAACTGTTCCTATAAAATTGGTCAAGATGAAAAAAATATATTCATACAGTGTTTATTTTTGGAAAGAAGACTTTTGAAATATGTTTTTTATAATCATGATAGTAGTCTTACCCTCGTACTTAAAATTCCCAACATGAGAATCACCTGAATTCAAATACGCATAAATATTGATTTCAAAGCAATTTAATGTGACATAACAATCTTAAAAAAAGTGACAATTAAATTTTATTTCTTAGATCCGATGTCTCCTCACGCAAGTGATTTTGGAGGAGACATGATGTCGCCGATTACATCTCCACCCGCGACCCCTTCTCAAGTTCAAGATTCGGAACATCAACACAACTCGGACACACATCGCTCATCTGCCTTTCAAAATGCGTTGCGACGTCGTGTTACGCCTACATTAAGATTAGGAAAGGAAGACACGAGTACTTC
Source organism: Augochlora pura (assembly GCF_028453695.1). Classification (NCBI taxonomy): domain Eukaryota; kingdom Metazoa; phylum Arthropoda; class Insecta; order Hymenoptera; family Halictidae; genus Augochlora; species Augochlora pura. The sequence goes on from NC_135775.1 coordinate 10,713,681, forward strand.
AGTAATTGAAGATGAAAATGAGGTACTACTTTCTTTATGCATTTGAAATGCATGCAATAATTTGTTGACTATTAATACACGTTGACTATCAAAACACGATTTTGAAGAAATTTAAATTAATGTAACCAAAATTAAACTAATGTATTTAATGAAACCAGAACTGAAGCATTCAAATTTATAACAGTGACTATTCTTTCCACTCTTTTTGATCCTACAAATCCTAATGAATAGATTGTGAATTTTTATATATTTATAGTAGAAAGATTAGAATTTTACAAAAATTCTGGTATTAGAGTTTGCTTATGTATCTGTGAAAAGATATTAATTTTTAATATAATAACACATCCTTTAAAGACAAATATTAACATGTGGTTGTACAAAGACTATGGATGCAATACTTAAGTTGCAATCTACGAGTTACAAATTTTCAAGTAAATAATTTAATTGTTTATGTAACAAACGATCAGTATATATTTCCTCTTTTTTTTTTTATAACATTTAAAATACTTCATTTATGTTTTGTACTTCATCTATTCAAAAAATAATTTTTTAACCATTACAAAGAGTCGTATCTAGTATACAAACTGGATAGTCAACGTGTTAATATTTTTACACAGGCCAGGGTTTTTTAAATTTAGGAACATACTACATATTTGTTTCTGAAGTTATCCTTAATTTATTTTTTAAAAATTTGTTTTTACTAATGTATGTAAAAATACATTGAACATAAACTGAAATGCATTTAAATTTAAGATATTGTAAGATGCATGTAAAATAATTGTTTCATTAATATTTCATAAATAATTTATATTATTTTGAATTTGCATTTGTTTTACCATGATACAAAAACTTCAATTACGAAGAACTTTGATTTTTATTTTGAAATTTGATAATGACTTTACAATATAAATTAGTAAAAGAGTTAATTAATTATTTAGGTAATAATTGTTACTTATGTGTTACTTTAAATAGTTCCAATTACATGTTTTACTATTTTTAATTATGTACTCTCAATATTCTATTAATTCTTACAGTTTGTTGATATATGATATAATAAACCAAACAGTAAGAATTATTATGAGATAGAAGTGTTGAAATTCTTGTAGTGGGTTATTAGAAAAATAATCTCGGTCTTTTTTGCGAGCTATCTGGAAAGTCGAAATTAATCAACAATAGATGTTCTAATCATATTTTATAATGAAAACGACATAATGCATCTTATTTTGAATAAAAAGTGCCCTACTTCTACTAAAATAGGAAATCTAGGAAATTATGACAAATATATCGGGTGTGCACTATTGAATGGCAATATATTTAACTGTTAATATTTTAACTAAAAATGAAGTTTTTCAAATATTGTCTCTGTTACTAAATATTTTTCAGAAAATGGTTCTATTGGTTCTTATCTAATCAATTTTTATTATAAAAAAATGACAGTCGGTTAATATATCTTAATAATATAATAATAATAATATATAATTATATTATAATAATAATATAATATATATTTTAATAAATTTAATTAGTAAATTAGTTTACTTTGGAAATTCAAGAAAGAGAAAATGCACATTTGAAACGCTTATTAAAATTTTTCAGATTTTCCAAAGTCTTTATATACGTAGAATTACGATAGACTAAAGAGAATTATTTAATGTTTTTAAACAGATTTTGCCATACGAACCAAGGATATTTCCACTATCCGAAGAAGTTTATGACAAAATGCTGGAAGTAATGCCAGATGGGCATTGGCAAGCTTCATCAGCGTCTCTATGCTCCCGGGAAGAAGAAAAAGCAGATGATGTACGTATTTTGTGCTTGTATTGAGTGTTTTCAGTATTAATTATATCTAAGTCAGAAATTTTTATTACAAAACATATATGTGCTCGTAATGATTATTAATATAAACTTTGAGCCAACTTTCATGGCTCCTCAAGGCTGTCCCTGGTAAGCAGTGCCATATGATGCTTCCTACTTTTAAACACAATTCATTTTATTTTATTGCATACATATTTCCGAGACTAGTGATATTTAAAAGACATTGTATTGCGTTTTACGTAATCTTTATCTTTTTATAAGCATATTAGACTCTTTTAATGAACTAGCCTGCTGTTTATTTTCTTCTAGGTTGTTATAAGCTTGTTAATATAAATATAGTATTTTCTTAAATACATATTTCGGGGACTAATAATAACTAGTATATAAAAAAATATTATTAAAGCTATTAATAATTAAAAGAAAACAAAATTTTCAAAAACTTCATAATTAAAATTTTTGTTACAAACAATGTTTACAAATGATCTCAAAGCTTCTTCATTACCAATAACCATCACTGACGAAGAGAATTTTATTTTGTTTCTTTACATATACTACCTAAATAGGTAGTGTTTTACCGTTTTATTGTGTTTTGCAAACCGAAAATTGATCAGTCAAATGCATCCAAAACCATATTTTCGTCATTGATAACTATTATATACAATTGGCATACAATCTTTTTCATTGATAATTGTTATTGTGTCAATATTGTAATGCTTTAAACAAAAAATATTTCTTATCTATGACTTTCTTTAAATTGATTTTGTTATTGTCCTCGATATATATATTTATATAATACGCAGAGTAACCGTTGGAGAAAATAGTCTGTTTATAACTACTCAGGTAGACATTAATATTTATTTCTAGGACGGGGAGTTGGATTGTCCAGAGTCAGATTCAACGGAATCAGCTTGTTGTGATATAGAAGGTGAGGATCCAAATGATCCTGAATGGACAGTAGCTGACGATAGGGATACTGAAAAGGAACGAATACGTCCGACGGCTAAAAGATAGGATAAAATCTTGAATAAATACAGTATGTCTACGTCGTCGTTACTATATGCAGAAGCTACCTGTCAATTGTTATATATACCAATCGGTCATGTAATATGCACCTTAAGTTAATGGTATTACGAATCTGTAAAGTGTATTATAAATATAAATTTTATAACTTCATTCTGCTTAAATCAATGGAAAACCTTAATAATTGCTTTTTAAGTATTGCTATTTCGGCCAAAGCATTAGAATAGAATGAATACGTATATCTGTGTACATATCCATCCTTTTAATTAGGATAAGGATATTGTTATATTTTTCTTTCACTGTTACAAATATTAAGGAGGACATAATCTTCCACAAGTTAGAGTCTCACATAAACAGAAATAGATAGTTTTTATACACACGTATTTAACAGAAAAAAAGAATTAAAAACAAAGGTGTATTTATATATTATAATCAAATCCTTATGTTAAATGAAAGTGCCAACCGAAACATTCTGTAACATCACCCAACGACGTCACATATTCTTTTTAGCTGCGAGATTAGTTCGTTGTAACGTAATTGAAAACTCTATCCAAGTAGAATTCAACTATTATGATCAGTTATAATTTATTGTGTGACCCTATTATTGTGTATAACTACTACATCTCTATATCTGTCTTCTCTTTTTGTTATTATTATGATTTCTTGAAATGATTTCATAATTTTTTTGCATCTTATATGACAGTCAAAAACAGGTAACATATAACAAACATGTATAGAAACATTTAAGAAATTGTATATACTCATCTACCTTCATCACTTTACAATTTTGTTCATACAATATAATAATAGAAATATCAATTTATAATGAAATCACACAATTACTTCACTTTAGTTATTATAGTTTAACGAATTATTAGAATTGGTTCAAACAATGTAAAACTTTGATATCACATTCTGTATTTTGACTGTTATGTTCTTCTTACTTATAATTTATATAGTATGACTTCGTGTTTATTTAAAAAAACAAGTTCGTTGTTTAAAATCTCATGTCACTGTGATTTCGCGATTTTTTAACAATCTGTGATATTACATGTAATTTCTTTCTTATTACATTCTTTATACTTAGTCAAGCATACATATATTTAAATGTCGTGTGCTTAGATTTTGTACATCACATTTTGAATAAAAATAAATAGGCAGCAATGGAATTTGTTTTTCCTTCGTTTGATTTTATCATTTTCGTTATTTAGCAGTGAGAAAGGAGAGGAGATCGAACGAAATTGAATAATACAAATAAATTAACAACTTGTGAATTACTTCAATACATATATGTAGGATTAAATGTTCTTTTCTGTAGGTATAAAACGTACAAAAATATATAAGAAGTATAAAAATGTTTCCCTTACTTCAAATAGTTATATAACAAAGTTTATCACTCATCTATGCATTGCTGAAAGAAATGCACTGTGTATCTAAATTTTCTAAATCTACTATAACAGCTGCATGGGCAATACTAAAACGAGGAATTGATATCAATCTTACTACTTTATTTTCATTGTCTGAAAATCAAATTATTTAATGAAATTATTGTTTCATGAATATTCCAAATTAATTACTTTTAAAATTATACACACCCTTCCACAATTTTGTTTCATATTTCTCTGTATTTCCTATAAAATATATGTCTGGACATTCTTTCATAATAAACAGATCTTCTTTGTAATATGGACAAGCTAATAATGTGTCTGGAGCAGTTGGACACATGTGTCTCCATAATAAAGATCTTTCAAGCCATTCAATTGTTGAAATATCTGTTTCACCAGTTGCTTTGATGATATCTTTGATTGATTGGCCACTGTTACCAACTATTAATCGTCCATTAACTTTACCAATCCATGGATTTGTAGTGCTTTTAAAACTTTCAAGTCTATAATAAAAGTAAAAGAAGTATTCTTCAGAAATAATATTTTCGATCTTAGCAAAATGGTATGCAAACATATAATACCTAAAAGATTTAGGTAATAAACATGGATGAAGTGGTTTTTGGGGTAACATGGCATTTGTAGGATCATGTTCTCCCGGCATTAAGGTAATGTCACAACATTTTGCCAAATCACATAAGAACGTGTCCACAGTTTTGATTGTACCAATTTCCTTATCTACTGTATCCACTGCTGAAGGTTCTGTACTACTATCTTTTACAGTATTACCTATTATTATAAGATGGTATTATTAGTAATCGTAATAATATTTATGGTATTCATTTGGTCAATTTACCTGCAATAATGAGACGGACAATAGAAGTTCCATCTTTTTGCGTTTTCATATTACCAGCCATTCCAGACAGCCAATCCACAAACAGACTTATTGCTAAACTATCATGACTTTGGGATAAATTTAGACCAGACACTAACACCAATTTGCCATTAGATGGGTGTTTCATTATATTTTTTTTTGGAGCACAACCAGGAAAACACCAATCTTTGACCTAAGTATAATATTTAGCTATTATTCATATAGTAACTATACAATCATAAATTCTTTGTCTATATAAAATATATTAAATGATTTGTCATTTAATATATTATCTTATTAGAGGTATTATTCAAAGCAGTATGCTCATTTGAAAAAAATACAATAATTTGAATACATACATTCTAAAATAAAAGCTTAATAATACAAATTATTGAATTTGTCTACTAAGACATATATTGTGTTCAAAAGCCATACCTAAAGAGAAGGGTTTTGGCTTGAAAGAGCTGGTCAGCAAGATGGTGAGATATTATTACTTATTTAAGCTATAATTACCATAAATGTTCCATCATTGTTCTCATTACCTCGCACAGCACAAACAACACCAGTAACAATATCTTTAAGATGAACTTCTTCACCTACTAATTTAATACGTAACATTTCATCTTCCAGATAAGGTACATCTTTTTCAGAACAGTAATTTAATTTAGAGCAGGGTACACTGAGTTGATGATCTTCACTGAGTTCACGCAAGATAGATGGTTTCCATTGTTGATGTTTATAGAGTGTACCAATTATCACACATTCTTTACCCTCTAAATTTTCTAAATCAGCTAATTTCACTATAGGGATGCTTCCTACTCAAACACAGATTCGTTTAAATCATATCTGATTATATTTTAATCATTAATAAAAACGTTTTTTATAGAATGGTCATGAATGTACATACCCCATTTAGTTTTAACTTGTGGAATTAAAGTCTCTCTCAATTCAGCAAGTCTGATAGAATATATGTGTGCAAATTGTTTCGAGTAGTCATTTCTTGTGCTGATATATGATTTTGAAAGATTGGTACATTCAACTTGTTGTCTTCTAAATACTAGCGGCTTACCATCATCTGATTTAACGAACAAGTTGTTCCCTCCTTCATTGGTTTTATGAATCATCGTTGCATAAAATATGTACACAAGTACTTTGAATAAATGCGTCTGTAATTCACTGAACACGTGTAATTTATCACCGAATTTGTTTTATAAAACGGTTTTATATTCACTACCGTCATCAATAGGTAAATTTAACCGAATTATCCATAACATATAAAGTCTATAGAGACGTTTCGTACAATGTCATTTTTGTCTGCAATTAAAAATTATCGATATTGTTGGAACTATACAATAATGCAAATAAAATTGATTGTATGTACTACAAACAGAATTTTCCTTCTGATTATATATTAAACTTTTTAAACAAATATTAGTTTAATATGATATATAAGTTCGGTAATTTCGAAATTTGCCTTCAGATGTCACGAGCAGTTAAAATTTGAGTAATATCCTGGCAAGAATTCAAACGCCTTAAAATACTAAGTTACTAAAGTATTAACCGTTTGACTGCTACGCGGCGCAAAAGCTCTGCGTTCATTTGTCCCCTAAAACCGCACGTTTATTGATCATAAGAGAAGATCAATAAACCTTAAGTTATCTTTTTTTACTTTATAACGCAATAAACTCTTGTTTATTTTACTTATTCACAATCACAATTAATATTGTTTCTTTATAATACGAAAAGAATTATTAAAATTGATTAATATTTGTCTAAATGAGAGTATTTTATTTGACAACATCAAGTCAAAATATGTCTCGATATGTTCTTGAAAGAATTGCTTAGCAGTCAAACGGTTAAATTCCCATGTTGAAAACACAACGGAAAGACGATATGAGAAAATGTAGTTAAAAGACGTTGTAGAAAATCAACCAGGAACTAGTTATGGAAAAAAAACTTGTACTATATTTTAGAAGTAACAAAATAGGTCAGTATCACAAGGTAGTATTGCGTAGCTTTGGGGGGATTTGGGGAGTTTGACTGGTTCGGATGCCCGTAGAGCACAAAAGTGCTTTGCCCGTGTAAAACTTGTAAAAACGAATGGTTACACAGAAATCGATTCTGATGAACTTAATTTTCTGAATCAAACGACGTTGTCTCTAAGCCTTCAGAATAAAGTCTGCTGTCTTTTTCTGTGAAATCAAATTTTCTTTCTGCTTTCCCTCTGGTTTTTCTTCTCGCGTCTAACAGGAAAATTGGGATTCACTAGCTGGATGTTGATTCGCCGCATGGCCCGTCTTTCGATTATAGCTTGATGGTGATTTGTGGTTAAGAATAGACGGCGCGTGCACGTGGTTGAGAACACGCGGGAACCGCCAAAACAAGAAATGTAGGGGTGTTACGCGCGAAGATTTCAACCCGAGGACCGTGCAAAAGAGAGAGGTCTGAGAAAAAGCTCCAGAAGGTTCTCAACTGAGATTTTATAACTTCCTATCCAGAAGAGCTCAGGTGTTGACTCGTCTTGTGAAATAAGAGACGATTGTTCGAGAGATTATATGATTTTTCTTCTGTTGTTCGATTAGACCCGCTAAATAAATTCTCATTGAAGATTTACAATAAAATTATCAACATTAGCAATTACCGGAATAATGCCACCTCTCTTCGCTCCTTTTCATAGACATAAGTATAATATATTAGCGAAACGTTAAAACGAGAGGAAGACGAGATTTGTGTTAAGGGGATACTAGATGCATATTGGCTATTTTCCTGTGATTCAAGTTATTTTGAGTGAAACACATTTGAGTGAAATATAGTAATATCTCACTTTCTGACCTTCATTTAGCGAGAATAGGAGTAAAAAGGGCATAGCCGATTTAGATGGTTAAAACTGCCCTTAGAGGTTTTTCAGTGAGTCATATACCGTTCGATAGCTGACCAATAAAAACTCATCCGTGCAAAATTTTAACCCTGTAACTTGTCCGTGAGGGTAGTTACAAGGTAAATTAGATTTCGCGGTTTTTCGGCATTTTTCCCCCTTTAGCGGCTTTCTAAAATTTTGAAAAAAATGTGGCTTATTTTGGATATCAAGCCACATGTTACACAAATTTTTCAGATTTTTCAGTTACAAGCTGTGATTATCAAAAATGAAAAACCAAAAAATAATCGGAAAATTGGAGATTTCTCGGAAATTAACATATTAGCTATTTTTATATTAATTTCCTGATAAGGTACTATCACGGCTCGTATACTCAATTTTCCTCAGATTTTTTGCTCGCTTGCAACATTGTCAAAAAAAATGAGAACCGTACGTGTCGATGTTTTTTGCTGTCAGAAAGAAGCTACTACTTGTCTAGTTTACCGCAAGTGTGGATTCAGTAATTTTAGACATTATTGCATTGAAACAAAGAATTTTTTAACCTTGCAAATGCGAATTAAGCGAGCAAAAAGATTGTGACGAATGGGATATATATTGGCGGAATGGTCGAGGCATACGATGTTTATGCTGCTACGCTCGGGTTCAAATCCTGTTGGAGGTTAAACTTTTTTTTTCGTAAAACACATTTTATTTTTCCAATTCTACATTACATGGTTTATTTAAATGACTTTACAGATATGTTTGTAATGTTTAAAAAATTTTTTTTATTAAAATTATAAATTGATTATATCTTAAAACTCTTTTAACACAATTCCACAATTCTTTATTCCTCTTACTTGTATATCGACTCGAAATACTAATAGTAATACATAAATCTGATCGTGTACACACCATTATGTATATTAAACAACCAATAACATTTCGACAGGGTGCATCATATTCTTCATCTGAATTTGAAGCTTCATAAGTTTACTTACTAGAGGATTATGTACCGGATTACAATTTTCCATAGTAAATTTCTTCAAAATTTTTTTTTCTTAACAGCTTTTTCAAATTCATTAAACCAGCATCTTGCTGCTTGTTTTAAACCATACAAAGATTCATTTAATTTGCATACTTGATTTTCATCACTTTTAATTCCCTCGGGTACCTTCATATAAATCTCCTCTTTTAACTTTTCATTTAAAAATGTAGTTTTCACATCCATATGATGAATTAATAAATTAAATTGATTTGCAAAAGCAATTATAAATCTGATACTTGAGATTCTTGCAACCAGAGCAAAAGTTTCATTATAATCTATTAAATAATTTTGACTAAAACCTTTTGCAACCAGACGAGCTATATATTTGAATGGGTTTCCAAATTTATAATTTTTAATCATAAATACCCATTTACAATCTACAATATTTTTATCTTTAGGCTTTGACACCAACGTCTATGTCTTATTAATCAACAGAGAATCAATTTCTTATAGAGGGTTGTAACTTCTTGAAGTTGACCGTTAAATACTCCCTATTAATTATATGGTCGAATGCTCCCGAGTCCAATAAAATTTGGATTTGGTATGTACTTCCACCATTGCCCTCAGCATATCCTGCCATAAATGTGAATCCATCTGTAACTGCAGCACTTGTACTATTTTCCACACACTACACCATTTGCAATGTTCTCCTCTTTTCACTATTTTGATACTCGAATGATTTCTTATAATAGTAGCAATCTTGCTTCATATGACCTTTTCTTCCACATTAATAACATATGGTCACATGTTTTGCGTTTGTTTTTACTTTTGTAAATGATTTATTGTGCAATTTAAAATTTTTATTATTTCTTTGATTTATATAAATGTTTTGATTGCTAAGTTTGTTAAATTTTCTTTTATTGTTATTTTGTTTTACCGCCTGGAGAATTGTTACACTCGTATCAGCATTTTCATCTAACAATTTTACCTCGTGATCTAACAGCCTTGTTTTCACAAATGCAACACTAAACTTGCTTTCAACTAATATTTCTATCGCTGTTATTACTCCATCGTAAGATGATGGAAGTGTTAATAATAAGTGAGATATCATATCTATCTCATCTAATTTCGCACTCGCTGTTTTGGAGTTGATAATTTTCAGATTTTGCCAGCGCATGTTCTGAAGGGTACTTGGGTCGGATTCATCGGCCTTTCGCCATTTAGATCCGGCGCGGGTGGTCCGAAGAAAAGTCCCACGTTGTCACGAAAAACACATCCCCTCCGGTCACCTCATTATTCCGAAAACAAGCACGTTTAGGTGAAAAAATAGGCGGTGAATCGGAAAAACGAACAGCACTGATTGGAAAAGACCCACGTGGGTTAGCCAATCAGGGTTGTTTCGGAATTTTACCAGGGCATACGCGAAGTTATAGTTTTTAAGAAAACTTCACTTAGCCGTGAGTGGTTCAACGATAAACCTCGCAAACGTTCACTCTTTTGTATATTTTCAAATTCTATATACTCCAAAGAAGTAACATCTCAATCGCGAGCATTTCAAATATTTGCAAAATGTCTAAACGTGTCGTTACAAGGTGTATAGAGTGTAATCGGGTACTTCGAGCATTGCGTGGTTCGAAGAGGCTAATACGTACAGCACTTCAGGCTACAGAATTTTCAAACATTTTTGGAAAAGTGGTGAGTGTTGGTGATATGATTTGTTCACAGTGTAATTGTGGGTCATATCGCCGCAAAGAAAGTATGCGTACGAGAGCTTCCCAGCAGCAACAGGTAACAGAAACCCATTTAACTAAGCTAAATTAATGAACTGTAATCTAAAGAATGTTAAACAAAGCCATAATAACAAACATACCTAGTTAGAGAATGGATAAATTAAGAGATACTCCAAAACTATTTTTGTATGTATGTTGACTTAAATATTTTTCAAATGTTAAAAAAAATATTTTTAAAACATTACAAACATATTTGTAAAGTCATTTAAATAAACCATGTGATGTAGAATTGGAAAAATAAAATGTGTTTTACGAAAAAAAAGCTTAACCTCCAACAGGATTTGAACTCGATTTAAGCGTAGCAACATCGAAATCATATGCCTTAACCATTCCGCCAATATACATATATCCCGTTCGTCACAATCTTTTTCCTCACTTACTTCGCATTTGCAAGGTTAAAAAATTGTTCGTTTCATGTATACATATAGAATTGTCACTGTTTAATTCCTCTGATTGAGAATCTTTTATTTAAATTGCTAAGGGCCAAAGCCATAGAATTGTCTGCCTTTAGGCCCGCTTCCTTCACTATACTTCGATTAAAAGAACTTGCTTCCATTCGAAATGTTCCCGCTTGTTCTGATTTTTAACGAATTGTATTATAACATTTGCCGCAAATAACACATATATTGAATAAATAACTTATAAATGTCCCTTTACAATCTAAATAATCGTAAATTAAAAAACTCGTAATTTTGGTAAATTATGTAAATCTAATGTTAAAGAAATTATAATTGTATTCATTTCTATTTTATTCTGAATTCAAATACCTACGTGCAGTACTGTGGCTATAAGAGTTACGTGCGTAATAAGATGACGATTTTGATTAGGGCGATATCACAATGTATATACATGGTATATTGCATGGACCTAAGAATACTGTATATTGACAGATGTATATCCTAACTTTTCGATAAGGGGGAATAAGATTCAGTATGACTCAGAAATATTCAAAACCATACATTTTTAGGCCACATATACTATTAGACACGCCGTGTGCATAGCGCATGCACAGAAAAGAAGTTAAGTGATGCAAGGATGACTGACGAAAGATAATTCACTATGATCATCTTGTAAACATTCAAACTAACATGCCATCAGGTATCGAGTTCAAATCTTAGATGCTATTGGATGCTATCTAGGTATATACACTATCGGTCATCGTGTTGTGTGAACATAATTTTTAAAACAATGGTGTGTTCGTATTGTTTTACACACTGTAAAAAGAATCAAAATAATGGCAGAAACATAACTTTCCACCAGACACTGTTTTATTACTCTTAATCTGGATATTAGCCAAATATTTCGTATTTGATTAATTAAATTTGCTTTCGAAAAATTAAACATTTTCGCAAAATCATGAATGTCGAATATAAAAACAGTTTGACAAATTTGAAACATCGACGTCACTTTTTCGAAATTGTAGCTATATCGTACTAACATAGTTTATACATAGAGTTCTCTGTGACGTCCTGTAGATGATTCGTCTTGACTTCAGGCAAATTATCTGAAGTTATGTCTATAGTTCTAAATTCTATCACTTACCTCTCGATCTAACACTCATGATACATTATATACACAGAGTAAGTCGAGTAACTGCCGAGCTGTGATTTTGTACCAAGTAAATTTAGAACAAAGTTGTAAAGAAAAATTATATTTTTGTATCATTTTCTTCTTCTCTAATCAAGTACCTGAATCCTCATCATTTTATTGCGTATCCAATCCACGGTGAATTCTTTCTTATCATTCAATCGCTAGCCAATCAGAGCAAAGTAATTTATTTTCCCCTAAAGTGCTATCACGTGATAACTGTGTACCAAACTAAGGAAAGTTACTCCCTAGAAAAGTATATTAATCACCATCACGTTAGGTTTTTAAAACGCGTGTATACCAATAACTTCCTACGATACTATGCTACTTGTGTAAGATGGAAACGTTGTGATTATAGTTATAAAGGTAGGAGCGGGATTATTGCGAGTTACTCGGTTCAGCATTTGTTTGTAAGAATTCTAGAGAGTCCAGCGGGTAATCTGGAACTTAATTTTTAGCAATTTTATTATTAATTAATAACACGACAGTATATTCGTTATAAACTGTAAACATGTCTGACGAGAAGAAGGTAACCCTTTGTAACCTCAAAGTCAATGCTACATTCATAAATGATAGTATAAGAAAACGTTTTCTTACAGGAAACTAAAACAGAATCAGAGCACATAAATTTAAAAGTACTGGGACAAGATAGTGCAGTAGTTCAATTTAAAATTAAAAAACACACACCACTCAGAAAATTAATGAATGCCTACTGTGATCGTGTTGTAAGTTTGATTTTATGATGTATTATTACTTACTAGCAGATAATTTAAAATAATTTTTATTGTCACCAAAAGAATTTATAAATTTAATGACTCTTTCTTTTTTATGACATAGCTATTAATATTCTGTATTTATTATGATTAATTTATGTTGCTAGGGTTTGGCGATTGCAGCAGTAAGATTTAGATTCGATGGACAACCCATAAATGAATTAGATACACCAACAACTCTTGAAATGGAAGAAGGCGATACAATAGAAGTTTATCAGCAACAGACAGGAGGATTGTGTTGAGATTTAAGATTGTCCTACAATAGTTTAAGTCAAAAGAAACTTCTGTTCCAGTGCTTAATCCGAAAAAGAAAACGTGAATTATTTTTTATTTTTCCTTACACAACAAAATATTTTATTTCATAATAACATGTGGAAAAGTTGTTTACACTTTTTATATATATTGAACCTAATGTCTATGAGTATTTTAATTAATCTGTACATGTCATCTGAATTGTACTTACTGATTATCTCACAGACATAGAAAGTAGTTGAATTTAATAACACTGTTCAACACTCATTTTACTTTCTAATAATCACTGGGTGATTCTTGTAGAGCGTTACTTTCCAAACACAAATCCAAAAACCGAATTGCTGTATCATTCTCAGTTTTCAAAAACTACGATTTTTTGTAAAATATTGCGATTTTGTGCAAAAACAAAGTACCACACGAAAATTAAAATCGTTAGAAAGGTTACATTAATTTAAAGAATAGAGGAGATATCTAATAACTATCTAAAGGATAGTTATGTATCAAAATAGTGTTAAATGATCGTCAAAGCTTAAAAAATGCGGAAGTACTTATTTTTAATACAATACTTTTACATCTTTACAAAAAAATTCTTTATGTAACACGAAAACTGATCACGGCATCTAATTCTGTAGACATTTCTGAAAAAGTAACTTGAAAGGAAAAAAAAATGTAACGGCTTTAAATTCGTATGGGTTGAAAAAAATGTCTGTCAGCTATGTGCGATCAACGCTAATTTTTTTTCTAACTTTTAACCGTTCTATCTTTTAAGTTATCTCGCAGCATTTTTTCTTTAATAATGTTTTTATTTATTCTTTGTAATCAGAGATATTCACAAGAATATAAAAAGTAAGAGATAGAATAGTTAAAAGTTAGAGAAAAAATCAAAGGGTACCCTATCGAACGTCGCAATTGGCGTTGATTACGCATAGCTGCGGTACTGCCGAATCCAGACAAGCGAGCAACAGACCACGTGGTGTAAAAACGCCGGTTATGCGTGATTGGCAGACATTATCTCGACCTGTACGAATTTAAAATCACTCCGACACTTCTTCTCCATAGTTACTTCTTCAGAAATATCTACAGAATCAGATGCTGTGGTTAGTTTTTATGTTAGAAAAAGCAAAATACAAAAATAATGTATTGAAAATACATACTGTGGCATTCTTTTAAATTTTAACCGTCATTTAATATTTAAAAACATAAAGTATTGTAAATATCGATACTAACATATTTAATTACATTTCCTCTATCCTTTAGACTAATATGGCCTTTCTAATATTTTTAATTTTCGTGTAGTACTTTGTTCAAAATCACACGTAAAAGAAATCGTTTTTTTTGGGTGGAGAAGGGGGCAGCAATTTGATTATCGAATTCGTGTTTGAGAAGCTGCTTTCTACAAGAATCACCAAATAGTTACACGGCAGAAAAAACTCAATTTTTTTGAATACCTATTTTATATAGTGTCATATCATAAAATTATTTTTGTACTTTTTACGCTGTATTATTATGCAAAGTATTTGGCTACTTTTGTTGTCATCCAGTCTTAAATTATTTCATCATTACAATATACTTTCTTATAAATTGAGGCACATTGTTTGTCTCTATTGCATTTGCCCAACATAGAACAAAACATCTACATTATACAAATACATATATAAAACATACAATATATAAAATTCTTTGTAAATGGTTTTCATATGTGGCTACAGTGTAAAGTCTCAGATGGACTTAATAAATTTCATGTTTCTAGGTACATTCATTTCTTATAACAATGTAGATAGGAAGTAACAAAGAACATTGTTAAGAAGTTATGTTAATATTCAACCCTAGACTGGCGAAGTGAATTTTTACATATCTGAATTTTTTTGAATTTTCAAATAGAAAAGTTATCACGTTTTCTTAAATCCATCATTCAAGCCAATTTAGATTGTACTTAAATTATTGATTTAAGTGAATTCATGAAGTCTCCGGGACTTCATTTCGGCAGTTCAGGGTTAATAATGTAATGTCAAAAGATATTCGTAAAATTTTATTTCACATTTTATAACTCAAACTTAATATTAATATTACATTTATTTTTATCTTTCCTAAAATTAATATTACTTTGTATAAGAATGAAAATAAATTGTGTCTTATCTTTTCTACAAGAAATTAATAGTTGTTACTTTAAAGTTTCGTGAACTTTAATATAAAATTATAAATTACAAATCTGATAATCAAAGTTATAAATTAAAATATTACATATTTATTAAATAAGTATTTTATATTTAATGAGAGCTGAACGAATTGACAAAAAAATATGAAGTTTACATTATTTGTTAACAATAATTAGCTCTGCTTGATCTTGTACAATTTGTCCAAATATTTCCTACAAACATATACATTCGAAACATATCTCAATACGTATTGAGCATCATTTACAAATTCGCTGGCAAATGAAGTCGAGAATCAATGAGGCGGGAAGTTGAAGTCGAATATTGCGCCACGTGTTTCAAATGGAGCGTTAGGCATAGGATGCGCGAGGAGAGTGAAACTGTAAGCACGGTAAAGTGAGACGGCCTAGGTTTCTCGTCTGTGTGAACACTCGCGTATAGAGCCCACTGATTTCATTCTATTTCCCTCGATCACCTGTTTTTTTTCTAAAGCAACTGTGTGAAGATGGATGCGCAGTATAATGGTGTTAAAGGGAAGGGGGTAAAAGTCGCAGGTCTTATGTCTTGGAGGTAGATGCGATGACATTGTTACGGTCTGAATTGTTCAGTGTAGGGAATTCGGTATGGTTCGGATGCCCGTGGAGCGCTGAACCGTACTGTTCGTGAAAGTTTGTAGAGAGATGTACAAACTCTGAATACTTTAAGCAAAAGGTATTTTATTTATAGCTCTAAGATGTACTTTCTTTGACTGTCGAATAAAGTCTAAGGTTTTCTGTGGAGTTCTGCATTTTCTTCCAGCTTCTTTTCCTTCCCTCCTTCTTTAGTCAATAGGAAAATTAGCTGGGCGCTGCTGAATTTGCTGGACGTTGATTTGTCGGCCGGTCCGTCTTCCGGTTGCAGCTCGAAAATGATTGGTGGTTCGACAGTGCGCATGCGGGTGGGAGTGCGCGGGAGTCGAGAACGCAGGGGTGAAAAGCCCGCCGAAACGAACATTGTGGGGGTGTGCCGCGCGCGAAGATTTCGGCTCGAGGGCTGAGTAAGAGAGAGAGGTCAGAGAGGGTTCAGAGAAGTCCTTGTCTAAAGATTTACGACGTCCTGTACTTGAGAGATCCGGGTTTGTTATTGTAACTCGTCTAGTTTACGTGAAATCGGAGAGGGTCTTATGAGAGGCTACGTGACTCTACATTCCTCGATTAGTCTCGCTAGATAAAAAAAGGCTCAACGAAGAATTTCGTGGAAACTCTCTCATTATCTTCTTACATATTCTCAGTTATTCCTCTCGGCCGATACTGTATCTCTATATAAATATACGATATAAATTTGTATTTACATTCGAACTTCCCTTTTGTCGCCATAAATTGAAAGCGTATAGTCTAATAGTGCGGTCGTAATATAAACTAGTGACTATGTTCGCGTCGCTCATGAAACGTGATAACGTAACACTGTATATTTCTGCAGTATATAACAGATACTGCTTTCAAGTAATATAAACGTATGTATGTCATTATACATACAGTAATAGAACCTATTCCTGTACGTTTTTTATTACTACACATCTTTTTATTACACATCAAATGTGCAGTGGATCTTGGCTTAATAGTGATTCGTCAGCCAATCAAAACAGAGCAATTTCTACTCCTATTCTTGTTAATGGAGCGCGTTGTATTCAGAGTCTTGTGTGCAGAATCTTAGGTATCACTGACTGTACCACATTTTACATTTGAGAACATGGTGGACAGTTGAAGTTGACGTAAACAAAACGTTAACTTACTATAAGTTTGTAATTAACGGAGTTTTGTAAATAATTATAATAGTTGTAAATATCAAGCATTTATAAATATAAACAGTAACAAACATATTCATGTGATATTTTGATATTTTCGCTATTAGAAGCAGTGGTATTAAAATGCATTATCTTTGGTGATCTACTGTGAACTCGGATACAACGATTTGTTAGCAATAAAGTACTGTTACATCAATTCTTTCGATCTTCTAATAATAAAAAATGGCTGATTCCGAGGAAGAAGGTGACAAAGATTTGATGTCCGGAATCAATATGACTGGTTTTCTATTTGGAAACATTGATGATAATGGTCAACTGGAAGATGATATTCTTGATCCTGAAGCGAAGCAACATTTAGCTTCGCTTAGTCGTCTTGGTTTTAGCTCGTTTATTCGTGAAATGATGCCTAATGAAAATGCTACTGATGAAAAGGATGAACATGATGATAAGCAGCAAGAAGAATTTGAAACTATTGATGAAAATGATGAAGATTATGTCGAGAAGTCATCTAGTGCTCTTGATTTTTCAGATATCAATGAATTAGCGGAGGATATAAATGAGGACAGTAGTAAGTATGACAAGTATTTAATAATTTCTTTATTAACGAATGTAGTCATAAAACACTTACTATAATTTTTATATTCAATAGTAATTATAGTTTTATTTGATTATACTTACATGTATTTGTTTATAATTTTTCATATATTATTTTGAGATATAAAAAACATAGAAAAGTAATATCGGTCCTATCCTTAATTTATGGCAAAATATAAATTTTACATAATCAAATTTTATGTACATAGTTATTAATGTTTCAATTAATTTTTATATTGTTTCTGCACATAGATAAACAAGACACATTTGAAGGAAGAAGTGAGAAAGAAAATGATTATGATGCAGATGATGAAGAAGTGGTTAACAAATCAGACACACAATTAATGCCTCCTCCTCCAGTTCCTGAGGAAAAAGAGGTGCTCACAGCAGAAGAGGCAGAAGCTGCTCGACAGCGAAAATTAGAAACCCCTCTTGCATCTATGTTGCCATCTAAATATGCTAATGTTGATGTGGCTGAATTATTTCCTGACTTTCGTGCTAATAAAGTATTAAGATTTTCAAGACTTTTTGGTCCAGGAAAGCCTAGCAGCCTTCCACAAGTATGGAGGGGTGTTAAGAAGCGGCGGAAAAAGAAACGGCATCACGATGTTAGGGATTCAGATTCTGGTTCTGATCAGGATGAAAAAAAGCCAAAGTTTAAGGTTTGCATAATAGATATATAACGTATGTCAAGATTCTATCTTAAAATAATAGTGAATTTATGTTATAAAATTACTATTTTAGGGTTGGATACTGAATTATGGGCCAGATCCAAGTCCAGATATGTGTTGTTCTGATGATGAAAATAAGCTACTATTACCAGTAGAAGACAAAGAGCAAACTGGAAAAACGGGTGAAACTGGAGAAAATGGAGATATGGGGCCAAAAGTAGCAGATTGGCGTTTTGGACCTGCACAACTTTGGTACGATATGCTTCAAGTCCCAGAAACTGGAGATGGTTTTAATTATGGATTTAAACTTGCAGATAAGGTATAGAATTATCTGCATTAAAAATATTATAACGAGCAGAACGTTAGAAAGTTCAATGTATTATATAAACATACTGTACTATATGTTGCTATTATATTCTCAATAGACGGAGGAACAAAATGATAAAGAAGCCGTTGAAGAATTTTCTGATGATGCATTTTTAATGGTATCACAATTACATTGGGAAGATGATGTTATATGGAATGGCGATGACATAAAGCATAAAGTATGTAAAATTGTTTTGATACGAATACTGTAATAAGACCTGTGCAGGGTTGTGTAACTAAGGACCTAAATCTATTTGAAGGTGTTACAGAAATTAAATAGTAAAAATAATGCAGCTGGCTGGGTACCGTCCAGTGGAAATAGAACTGCCCAAGCATTTAGTCAGCCAGGAAAAGGTGCACCAGTTCCAGTTGCATCGAATGTTCGATTAGCAACTTCTCAAATTACAACACCTTTGCACATGCAATCTCAGAAAAATAAAATGTAAGAAATAGAATTTGACATTTTATATGTTTCCAAAGTATAATATGCATATGTATTTAGTGTTCGTGCATTTATTATGGATAATTCTTCGAAAAACCTGAGATACGTTAATAATCAAAATAACTATCCATACTAATTCTATTATAACTCTATAGTCTTGCAACATAGAAGAAGAATGGATTGTTGTGGCATCTCAAATGTCTTCTATTGAAAATAATACCACTTTTTATTAAAATTTATATTTCGTACGAAGAATATTAGCAAGTAAATGTGTGAACATCTTATATGTAATTTTTACATTGTTATTTGATTTCTCAAATTTTTACAGGAGCATGAATAAAGGAAATCAACAACAGTCTAGAGAAGAAAATTATGACGATACTTGGTACTCCATTTTTCCTGTAGAAAATGAAGAACTAGTATATGGTCTATGGGAAGAAGAAGTAATTTGGGATCCCGAAAACATGAGAAAGATACCAAAACCTAAAATTCTTACTTTAGATCCAAATGACGAAAATATCGTACTTGGTATTCCCGATGACATCGATCCAGCGTTACTCCATAAAGATAATGGACCTCAACCAAAGGTAAAGATACCACATCCACATGTTAAAAAGAGCAAATTATTACTTGGGAAAGCAGGAGTCATTAATGTCTTGGAAGAAGATACTCCGCCCCCGCCACCGAAGTCACCAGATAGAGATCCCTTCAATATTTCGAATGATACGTAAGTTTGCTACCCCTGGCAAAAAATATTTGATCAAAATTTATATTAGGTTTCCTCAAATTAATTTTCTAGCATTCATAAAAAACGATAAACAACATAGCTTTATATCTACATTATCATTATCAAATACTTTTTGTCAGGAATACTAGTTAAACTAATAAATTCGTTTTCTATTAGAATAAAAATTTTCTGATTTGTTCGGGTTTTAGTTATTATATGCCACGGTCATCGGAAACAACATTACGGTTGAAGGTTGGAGGTGGGAACCTAATACAACACAGTACGCCTGTGGTAGAATTGCGTGTTCCGTTTGTGCAAACTCATATGGGACAAATGCGACTCCGAAATTTCCATAGACCACCTTTACGAAAATTCAGTCATGGTCCACTTGCACATCCTGGACCTCATTCTGTATTGCCATTGTTGAAGCACATTAAAAAGAAAGCCAAGGTATATTTTTCAATACGTTTTATGATCTTTTGATAGCATGTGGGAATTAATCTAAAAATTGTATGCAGAGAGAATTAAAAAAGTAGTAATTTTCATTTTATCATAATGTAATTAAGAAAGTAATATAATGTTCTAAACTTATAAATATTTCATTATACGTATATGAAAGTAATATGATAATTTATAAAAAACAATTATAGATATTGAATATAATATATATGTATAAAATATTTTTCATTAGCAAAGAGAACAAGAAAGAATTGCGTCTGGTGGAGGTGATGTTTTCTTCATGAGAACTCCAGAAGATTTATCTGGCAAAGACGGTGAAGTGGTACTCATTGAATTCTCAGAAGAGCATCCTCCTTTGATGAACCAAGTAGGCATGTGTTCTAAGGTGAAAAATTACTATAAAAGAAAGGCGGGTAAAGATCAAGGACCTCAGAAGTATAAATATGGAGAAACTGCATATGCACATACTAGTCCATTTCTTGGAATTCTCACACCTGGTCAAAGTATACAAGCAATTGAAAATAACATGTACAGAGCGCCAATCTATGAACACAAAATACCAGAATCTGATTTCCTAGTTATTAGAACAAGGTAGTAGCTTTAAAATTTCTTGATTAATTTTAAGGTGTGCAGTAATATGCTAAATAATACTTAATCTGTAGGCAGCAATATTATATCAGGGAAATGGATGCCTTATTTGTAGCTGGACAAGAGTGTCCATTATATGAAGTACCAGGTCCTAATTCAAAAAGAGCTAATAATTTCGTCAGAGATTTTTTACAAGTATTCATATACAGATTATTTTGGAAATCATCCGATATACCGCGGCGTATTAAAATGGACGACATTAAAAGGGCTTTTCCTTCACATAGTGAAAGCAGTATCAGAAAACGCTTAAAATTATGTGCAGATTTCAAAAGAACCGGTATTTATACATTCCCATATTTTTTGTAAAAACTTAAAAACGCATTGTAACATATTGAAAAAATGTTTTAAATTATTATGCATCAGGAATGGATTCCAACTGGTGGGTTATAAAGCCAGATTTTAGGTTGCCGACCGAAGAAGAAATTAGAGCAATGGTATCCCCGGAGCAGTGTTGCGCATATTTCAGTATGATCGCAGCAGAACAAAGATTAAAAGATGCGGGTTATGGTGAAAAATTCTTGTTTACTCCTCAAGATGATGATGATGAAGAAATGCAACTAAAAATGGATGATGAAGTTAAAGTTGCACCTTGGAATACGACACGAGCGTACATTCAGGCTATGAAAGGCAAATGCTTGTTACAATTAGCAGGACCAGCAGATCCAACAGGTTGCGGTGAAGGATTCTCGTATGTCAGGGTTCCAAACAAACCAACCATAAGTAAGGTAGTTACTATATTTTGTTCTGTAATATACTAGAATATATAAAATACTTATGAATACTTGTACAGTAAAATTTATACAGTAACAATACTTTATCCAGCACTACGCAGTATAATTTATATTTTTGCAAATATTAATTAGGAGGAACAGGAAGCGCAACCAAAAAGGACCGTTACTGGAACGGATGCTGATTTAAGAAGACTATCTTTGAATAATGCAAAAGCGTTGCTTCGTAAATTTGGTGTTCCCGAAGAAGAAATTAAAAAGTTATCACGATGGGAAGTTATAGACGTAGTTAGGACCTTGTCCACGGAGAAAGCTAAGGCTGGAGAAGAAGGTATGACCAAATTCTCACGAGGAAATCGATTCTCCATTGCTGAGCATCAAGAAAGATACAAAGAAGAATGTCAGAGAATATTTGATTTACAAAATCGGGTGCTATCTTCCAACGAGGTCTTGAGTACAGACGAGGGTGAAAGTTCAGAAGAAGATAGTTCTGATATAGAGGAGATGGGTAAGAATATAGAAAATATGCTTTCTAATAAGAAAACCAGTACTCAGTTGTCTCTTGAGCGAGAAGAACAGCAGCGTCACGAGTTACGTAAAATGTTGATGGGTGAGGTTCAGGAACAGGACAAGAAGAGTAAGGAAAAGAAGAAAGACGATGAGGAAGATAGTCCTGTAAATAATTTTAATGCACAGCAGGGTAGAGTTCTTAAGATTTATAGAACATTTAGAAATCAAGAAGGGAAAGAATATACAAGGGTGGAACTGGTTAGAAAACCAGCAGTAATAGATACGTATATAAAAATTAGGAATTCAAAGGATGAGACATTCATCAAACAGTTTGCGACGCTGGACGAAGCACAGAAAGAAGAAATGAAGAGAGAGAAGAGGAGAATTCAAGAACAATTACGTAGAATTAAACGAAATCAAGAGAGAGAACGTATGCTAGGTGGTCCCATTACAGGAAGTAACTCTTCATCCCATAACATATTCGACCGTAGTAATACCAATACCCCAACTATCACATCCTCAAACAGTATCCTTCAATTCAGTAATTCTTTTCAATCTACATCTCCTGCTTCTAAACATCCTAAAACTGAAATTTCTCCTTCCAAACGTAAAAAACCTAAACTTAAACCAGATTTGAAATTAAAATGTGGTGCCTGTGGTAATGTGGGCCACATGCGTACGAATAAAGCCTGTCCCTTATATCAAAACAGCATAACTACCGCACCAGTGAATGTTGCAATGACTGAAGAACAAGAAGAAGAGATTGAAAAACAACTTAATACAGATGACCAAGATCTTGTTAATGTGGATGGAACTAAGGTGAAATTGTCATCTAAATTGATTAAGGTAATTTGCTATATATATGTATATGTATAATCTTATTAAAGACTGTCAATATCTGTAACAGTCTTAAAGATTGTAAAGTGATACATAATTTTTTTGTTTTTGGTACTCATAGCATGCTGAAGAAATGAAGAGGCGCACATTATTGTTAAAAGTACCCAAAGAAGCAGTGAATTCTAAGAAAAGAAGAAGAGCCACTGGTGACGATCACTGCGATTACCTTAAGCGACAACAAAGACCTGCCAATAGGCGTAGAACAGATCCTGTTGTTGTCATGTCTACAATGTTAGAGAGTATCCTTAATGAGATGCGAGATTTACCAGATGTACAACCTTTCTTGTTCCCTGTTAACGCTAAGGTATATTTTCTTGTTCATAAAATCATTTTTATACTATTTCATATGAACCCATATTCTCAAAATATGTTTATAACCATTATTAGGCTGTTCCTGATTATTATAAAATTATTCAAAGACCCATGGATTTGCAAACCATTCGTGAGAATTTAAGGTTAAAGAAATATCAAAGTCGAGAAGAATTTTTAGCCGATGTTAATCAAATCGTAGAAAACTCAACATTGTATAATGGAGCAAAGAGTTCGTTGACAGTGGCCGCTAAACGTATGTTGGAAACTTGTGTAGAAAGGCTTGGCGAGAAAGAAGATCGTTTAATGAGATTAGAAAAAGCTATTAATCCTCTTCTTGATGACAACGATCAAGTTGCTTTAACGTTCATCTTGGATAATGTTGTTAATAATAAATTAAAATCTATGACGGAAGCTTGGCCGTTCCTTAAACCAGTCAATAAAAAATTAGTGAAAGACTATTATACCGTAATAAAGAGGCCAATGGATTTGGAGACTATATCTAAAAAAGTGTCGGGTGAGTCAATTTACATTGTTAATATAGAAATACAATATTAATTTCTTTATATTTCGTTAGCACACAAGTATCATAGTCGACATGAGTTTCTCAGAGACATTGAACAAATTTTGGAGAATTGTACAATATATAATGGGAAAGAGTCTGTTTATACAAACAAGGCTGAAATGCTTGTCAAAGTTTGCAAAGAAACGTTAGATGAGGTAGGTAAACAAACATTTAAATGTTACACTTCAATTACATTTTATTTTCTACTTATTACTAACTAATAATTTGCAGTATGACGATCATTTAACGCAATTAGAAAATAATATATTATTAGTACAAAAACGTGCAATGGAACAAGCAGATATAGATCCTTCATGGCTTGGAGCAGACGAGGAAAATTATACTATTGTGGAACCTGAATTCAGAGGGGTACTAAATTAGTAAAATTTGCATATTTATTTTATCATTGTACAGATTGAATAAATTGTTTGATGTTCTTTATAGAGTCAAACAAGTTCGCCAGAAAATCCATTTGGAAAATCAAACATGGAGGACTTTGATTTTGTGGATGTAGAAGGAGACATGGAAGGTGATACTAGTAGATGTATAAATTCAAAGAAAAAAGATGTTCTTGAAGAAGGTATAACAAGCGTTTAAGTTCGATCATCAAATATACGTATAATTTTGATGTCCAATGTAACATTGACTATTTTTGTATTTTAGATTTACAATTCTCTAGTGAAGATGAGTTTGATGAGGTTCCATTTGGCACTGATGAGCAATCTGAACATGCTGAGATGGATACAATTGAATTGAATGAAGTACGAGAAGGAGGAGTTGTATTGGCAGATGATGATAGCCAGCAAGCAGCTGAAGCAATGGTACAGCTGGGTAATGTTGGATTTTATATGGCGGATCAACAATTGCTTCAGCAAGGTTGGTAATATAAAAATATTATTAAAAAATTGGATAATTTAAACATTGCTTAGACCAGAATTGAGCAACCTGAATCATTACGGGCTTGAGCACAGCTACGGGCCACGAGTGAAGTTACGGAGCAACGCTAGGGCAAAAGTCTTGTGAAAGTGGGGGACGCATGGGACGCACCGCTCTTCCTCTCTCACTCGCTGGTATTTCCGTCATTATATACCGTGAAGTGCTTTGCTCTTAGCTGCCCTGGCATGAGCCTTATGTGATTCAGGTTGCCCAGCTTTGGCTTAGACACTACTATGTCTATAATGTTATAAAAAATATATTTGAAATTCTATAGAATCATTCTTCAAAATTGAGAATTGGACAAAAAGAACTACCAAATTGATGTCAAAACAATGTATAATTAAGAAGTTTATCAGAAATATATACGTACATTTTTTGTAATTGCAGATGAAAGCATGGACGTTGATCCAAACTACGATCCTTCAGACTTCTTGCTGGCTGGATTGCCAGCAAGAGATGAAAAGAATGAGACCAAGATTCAAGATGATCTAGCTGTCTCAGAAAGTGAAGACGAAGCAGAAAACAATGTGCAACTAAAACATAAAACACAGCAATTGTCGCAACCAGAAGAAGATGTAGGCGGCGACTTGTGGTTCTAAAAAGATTGTTATTTATTCTAAGCAAAGATCCTGTTATTTTCTTTCTAAAATCAAAAACTTTATACACAGATACAACACTTCAACATATAATGAAAAATGATATATTTATTTCTTATAAGAATAATTGAATTTCAATACTTGAAATTATGTAATATATGATTTCACTATGTAAAAAGCTAGGAAATATGATGTAGTCTTTTCAATGCATATCGTGAAATGTTATGTATACATAGATGTAAATACATAATGAAAATTTTTAAGTTCTACGTACAAATCTGTCCATTCTGTTATTTAGTTTAAAATAGGTACAACATTTATCAAGAAAAAGTAATATTATTTATAAAACAAGCAACATGGACAAGTATTGTATATTTTTAGAGATTGAAGACATAAACTGCATATTCAGTTATATTCATTTACAAATTTTTAACCAAAATTATATTTGTAGTGTTTTATATCATTTCACAATGGTTCCAAATGAAGAATTAAAGAATAAAATAGATTCTATATATACAGCATGTGCCACTTCTATAAATGCAAATTCAGTACGTGATCAAGATAAACTATTAAGCCATGTATGGAGCATAACAAAAATTTCTTTACAAGAATATCTATTGAATTACAATCCAGATATTATAATTACATTTACTCTTAAATTTTATTTACATTACAATAAATTACTGCGTCACAATATATGCGAATGGAAACGACGGCGGAAACGACGTCTTGCAAAAGAGTGTTATAATAATTTATTACAAATTTATATTCCTGAAAAGTCGAAGGAAATTTTACAAGCAGTAGTTAATACGATTTATGAAGAGAAGCTCTGGGAATTTGAAACTGATTGCTTTGAGGTGTTATGTAATTTGTTAGAAAGTGGTGTTAGTGGAGCATTAATGTTCCATATAATATGGGATAAAATTGAAGATCCTCATATAAATCCAGAACATACAAGAAGAGTAATAAGAATACTGTATGAATTATTGGATGTATATGAATGGCCAGATTCTTATGACACCACATTGGTTATTGAAAGAATTCTAAACCTTTTTTACATAAGCGTGACTGATACAAAATTAAATAACCATGTTACTCCATATGCAACGTTTAAGAAAGGCTTAGAAGTGTGCATTATAAATATGGTAAAACATGTGGGCAATGATCATCTCTTAATTATAGTACAATATATGTGCTCATGGGCTGTTGAACCAGGAATGACTGATGAAATTATTTTAGAATTTGGAAGTACGCTTGAATATACAGCTTACATGCATGAAGTTGCATTATATGAGAAGACCTTGACTCCTAAAGTATTTCCATTACTCATGGATATGATAGCGTCAAAAAGCAAAATAACAAGCTTATTGGGTAATAGAGTAATACAATATTTAATTGACAGAAAAGAGAACAAAATGAATTTCGATACACCAAAAATATTTTTTGAGAACAATCAATTCGATTTGACAATAGGGGAATGTCTTAAAGAAGATAAATTGTTCTGCAAACTTCATAGAGAGATTTTACATGACAGTATTTTGAAAAGTATTATAAACCATTGCAAATCACGTATGAATTTAGAAACAACATACTGCACAATTTGTCTGTTTGCAATAGAAATTCCATGTGGATTTACAGCAGCTGCTATAGTCTGCCTCATAATGAATTTACAAGATATGACTTTAAGAAAAGGAAAACATCAAGCTGAAATCTCTTATCACTTGCATGCCACAATAATCGCAATTATGTCTCTTTTATGTTGGATTCACAAAGCCAAAGTATTTTATGAGTATGTAAACAAAATTATGCTGGAGAGAGCTCAATGGGCTCCACATTTAAATCCACCTATTCAATCTCAATATAATTTTGCAGCACATCATATACTTTGGGATAAGCCAGATTTATTTTTTGTAGATTGGGAGGCTCGTTATGGTCTATGGAAATGTTTCAGACTACGTGAAACTGATGATTACACAAATGAACTATGAATGTTAGTTGCACACTTGAATAATGTAGCAGCTTTCAATTACTAATAAATCAAATTACATTGTTAAGTACTATATTAGATAAAAATTTTTGTTCATTATAATTATATAATAACTGTAGTTAAAATATATGATTATTATTTAATAAATAGATATGTAATTTAGCTGATGATAATCACAATTAATTATGCTATTTTATCGTTACTTGGATTAATGATTATATTAGTTATTTTATTGTCAAATAAGTAACTTGCTTTATTGCTAAGAAATTTAATTCAATTTTTATTGAAAGCTAAGAATTAGTGATCAATAATTGATAAGTAATGTTATTTTAATTTAGCGATCGAAGATTAACGATTAATATTGATAATTATGTATAATTCATCAATCACTTTCACTAATAATAACTTTTTTGCGATTTATTCTTTTTAAATGTAATTATATTGATTTATTAATTGCATTACAAAATTGTATTTATGAATGATTTCAATTGTAAACTACATTCTGTATACGGAAAATTAACACTGTAACTATATGTACAATTGAATATTACATATTATCAATTTTCTTTCTCTATGATAAAATGTCTCCAAATATAATATTTATTAATAAAATTTTATAAATTTTTATATTTATAAAATCGCAATTACTACTTGAAATGTTGGAAAACATAAATCAACATAAATGAGTTACTTTCCGCTGCAAGATGGCAGTTTCAATATTTATCATGTCTATTTTATAATTTGACGTATCACATAGAAATGATATTTGTCAATAATGTCATACCGCCGATATAAAAAATATTTCCGTTTGTACTATAACATTCGATAAGAAAAATTATGTCAGTGAAATAAAAATTGAACATACATAAATAAATAGCACAATTACCTACATACATATATCTCGAATAATTCATATGTTCGTCCATCTTATGCCACTCTAAACACTTTTTGATTCGTGAAATATTTGTTTTGTAAACTACAAATTACAATTTTAGAAATTGACATGAATTGTCTGGAAACAGTTGAAATGATTTTATACATTTATTTAAAAATTGAAAAGAGAATAGCATCAATGAAATTAAAGTGACTTTTTCTTGTCTATGCGGATTGCAATTATTAAAATCATATTGTTTACATAACGAACGAGCTGAACATTCGGTGATTATTTTCGTCAGATCGTCGAATTGCGTTTCAATAAAGGTTAACTTTTTAAATGAATTCTAATGTTTGTTGTTCTTATACCGTATATCAGTGCATCTTGATATGGTGACAGTACATTTTTCATTTTTAAGCTATTATATTTTATGAAGCACCTCATTCTGTAATTGTTATTGTACCTTACAACTAAAGAATTATGTGGTAAATACTAGAGTTTAACAGAAATGCATGTAAAGTGGCGTCACTAACATACATGGTATTATTTAGGATAAAATCTAATATATTAATATGTTACTTTTAATCATATAAAAATAAACAAAATAAACAATTTCATTTTGTAGTAAAAATGTCTGGAGAACAGTTTTCGCTAGTTTGGAATAGCTTTCCAAGAAACTTATCCTCTGGATTATATACATTGTTAACGGATGAACAGCTAGTTGATGTAACATTGGCTGCAGAAGGTCAAATATTACGTGCACATAAGTTAATACTATCCGTTTGTAGCACATATTTCAGAGAGCTTTTCAAGGTATATTGTAATTTATTTTACTTTTATGTTACCAGCAACAAAACAGTAAAATTTTTTTACTGCTCTAGGGAAATTCCTGTAAACATCCAATCGTGATTTTAAAAGATGTCAATTATCGTGATTTGTCTGCAATGCTTCACTTCATGTACCAAGGTGAAGTAAACATTAAACAAGAAGACATAGCAAGTTTTCTGAAAGTAGCAGAGACTTTGCAAATTAAAGGTTTAACTACAGAATCTGATGAGGTATGTTTACAAAGATTTGATAGATAATTGTACAAAATATAAAATTATTTCTTACACCTTCTAGAAGTTCGAAGATAGTCTTTCTAAAGGTGCAGACCAATTAGATCACTTATTTAATATGGAGAAAAAGAGCATTAATTCTGATGCATCGGATTCAAATGCATCTACTTTTGACAAGCTAAAAGAAACAGTACAAAAGGATAAAAACTGTGAGAAACAAGGTATTTCATCAGAAGAAGAATTACATAGTAAGGAGTTCATAGAGAACAATATGACAACCAACGACACATGTTGTCAGCAAGATTGTGTTTCTGACTTAGCTTATATTCAGCAAGATGTGCATATGCCATCAAATAATAGTTGCAGAAGTATAGAGATACAGAGAAATGAAGAGGAACCATTAGACTGCACAGCTGACACTAGTTACACAGAACCACCTAAACAAGAACCATTAGATTATACGCTTGATATCGATCCAGAAACAGTATATAGGACATATTCTAATGAACCATTTTTCAAACCTGAAGACAATTTGCCTAGGAAAGGTATCAGTCCTGTGCATTGCATTTATATAAATATTAAAAGACCTCATGTAATCAATAAGTTTATAATTGTATTCATTACTGAAGAAAGGTATTATTACCGAATGAATGTATGCTTTATTACTTGGCATTTCAAATCTACATTTTACTATCTTACATAATTATACTACTTTTGATAGTAGCAAATGTTAGAATCAAATACAATAGAAATTTTTGTTTTACAGATTTTGTACCAGATATGCAGTTAGTTCCCTACGATCAAAATTCACGAACTGAATCATTTGGTATGCTTTTAATCTAATTTTTTTATGTATGTTTTAACTAATTTAAATATTATAACATGAATAAAAACTAAAGTTCCTCAATGAATATAAACAAAAATCGACAAATTTCACCTGGAATGTTACTAGTAGTATTTAAATTAATTTATATTAGTATACTACTATTATATCATATTTTATTACTATGTAATATAAAAAACTAAATATATTTAATTGAATTTAATTTTTATACAGAAGTTCAATACATTACGTGCAGTTTGTTAAATAAAGACTGTAATAAATATTCATTGAGCTACTTAGTGTAAGAAAGAGTTCGGCATTTTTATTTGATAATTCTCATAATTAAAAAAAGAATTGTCTAAAATCACAATGTCTGTTTAATATAAATGTGACTGAAAATCTAATTCATGTATGTCTTTTTCAACAGTTTTATTATCAGTTTTACTAATATTTAAATTTTATTAATAACAACAATGAATATAATTGCAATAGAAGTCAATTGATTTTTAATTGGATCGTAAATCTTTTTAAAAATATAAATTGTTATAAGCTAGTTTATACAAAATAGAATCGATACAAATTTTCCTTATTTTTTGACAGATTCTATCAATATTCAATATTAAAGGTATTAAATATTTTTAAATATATTTCTATATCGAATTTTAAAAGATGAGAAGTACTGTAAACGTACAAAATTTATCGATTTTTATAACAGAGTTCCACTACTTGCTAGTTCTACATACATTCTAATATATGCTTTACATTAAATGTGAATGATAATTAGGCACTTAACTTAATTATAATTATTACATTAATTTAACATTGATTATCAATTCCAATGGTTAAATTTTTAATTTAATTTATGAGTAAATAATGTAGTTATTAATGTTAAAATTAACATATATATTGCCTAATTTTAGTGTACAACTAATCTTCTGGCATCCATGTATACATCAGAGTTAATCTATGTCTTTTTTACAATTAGGTGTGAGTAACATGTCTACACTTCAGAATGAATTCGCCTATGAGTCAGGATGTCACAGTAAAGGTCGCAGAACAGTGAAAGGTATTTCAAATAATACCTTACCATTGGAGACAACATTGCGTGTTGTGTCTGAGCTGGGGCCAACGCTAAGAATGGACAGGGGGAAAGTAATTCGAATGTACTCATGTCCATGGTGTCTTCGGCATTTTACCCGTAAAGAGAATCTCAAACTCCATGTCCGTTACATTCACGGACCCCTCGAAAGTCTAACGTGTAAGCTTTGTGGTAATAAATACAAGAACAGCAACAGTCTCCGTGTACATTCGTATCTTTATCATAACGCAAAGCGAGACAAACCTAACAAGTCGCTCGAAGACGGCGGAGTATGAGAATAAACTGAAAGAAAACTGAGGAAAAGAAGGATGACATTAATGTTTGTAGCGGACATTTCATTATGTTATATATGAGAAGAATATAGTGATACATAAAATTGCGATACAATGTAATGCTATGACCTTGGCACTGTTTTATCGTGTGCTCCAGCTGCTACGTAATAGTAGCGAAAATAATTTCGAGAACTATTTAATGCTTCTTGTTTGCAGAATGGGCGATTTCAAGGATTCTAAGAGTTTAGAGAATGTATTAGCTTCTTTATTATTTAGAATTTACGTTAGAATGTATGAGCAATGACATATTTTATATTACAGCAGATTACATCTTTTGTAAGAGTGTAAATATATACATGTATATTGATACAGAATTTTGTAAATATACATTTTTAATAAAATATAACGATCGACCAAAATTCAATTTTGTCTTTTTCTTAACAATTGTCTACTTATATGTTTCCATCTAAATGGCAATACTATTCTAAACAATAATGTAACATCTTATTTCTAGCTCATACATCCATCCGCGTATTGCAAAATAATTTAATTAATTTATATTAACATTTACTAATATTTTAATATTATATTGTCCAACAAGTTTTAACTTCTCTTTAACGTTTGTCGCATCACAATATTCAACAGTGTTAGTTATTACTTTATTTACTGTAAAAATATAGTTAGTCACATTACCGAAACAAAACCAAAAGTATGTGCATTCTAAAATTAGAAAATAAGACAATTTATTGTTAAATAAATGTTTCAAAAGAATTACAAAAATGAAACACACGAGTTATAAATACAATGAATAATTGTAGATTTATTATAATTGCTTTAATGTTTCTCTTGTGTATATAAACTAAATAATACTGTTTGTTAATTAATTAATCTCACGTTCAATTCATAAATTAATAAAATAAAATCAGTGATATAAAGTAAATCAAATTTCAATTAATAGAAAAATATAAATTACGACCAATAGTGTGCCAATTCACGTACATGACATTTGATTTTTCATCCACGGCAATACGTGTTTCAATAAATTTGTTATAACAAAATTTCTGTGGCCTCCTTTCGACTATTTAGTATATAATAAATATAAATGTACGAAAGTCACAATAGTAACGCGATTTAACATAATTCTCGAATGAATACTGTTATATCGACATCTCGGAATACTTAGAAGTCAAGTTATCATCTGTCTTTTTGCTTTTCTTGTTAAACGAAGAGTGGGTGGAAAGATTCACGATATAGTGACAAAATCCTGGTAATAATAATTTGTTGCAATTTAGTTCATATGTTGCTCTAATTGAACATCATTTAACTCTGTTGCGATTTCCGATTGAACAATACATACAAGGAATGAAGAACAGGTGTATCAACAACAAATTTTTTATATTTTCTTGAAATATGATCCCGGATCATGATAGCGTTAACACTTACAATAACCCTTATTGATTTTATGACAGTACTTTATCCAATTTCTATTTACATTTCAATGAACAAATTCTGTTTCATTTTCACAACTCAACTACACAATTTAAAAAAGCAAAGATTTTATGGTATCTGAAAATAGAAAATTGACGAATTTCACGCTAAGGGTTTCAGTACAAGTGTTAAAGAAATATAAAAACGTGAGAGGGTCAAAAAAGACCCCAAGTGCATAACAAGATCAATAGAAACCCGTTTAAAATCCCGAGAAACCCGTGACATTACATCACGAGATCATTGATAATAATGGTAAATGTTTAAAAATCGTTATAGTTCTAACAATTTTTTAATGATGTTCAGATTTTATTCGAAAATGGGAAAATATCGTGTTTTAACACCTAATACTTGTCGTTTCTCCGAGTTTGAAGATCGCGATTTGCTGGACCAAAGGCCGACCAGAGATTTAACGATTATCTATGTGTCAGTCGCCTATAATTAAACCGCGATTGGAGTCAGTAAGTTGGTTGACGATAAATCAGCATTCGATTCTCCGTCGAATTTCACAAATTCCGGAGGATTTTGTCGAGGGACATTATGGGAAAGGGGTGCAGGCAAGAGGAGAACAGTGCTACTGACACGATGTGTCAATATATCAATGTTACTGTCTGGCTGGCCTTCTACAAAGGGTCGAGGGTCAGCTCCGCGAACATAATCGTTCTCCACGCGCGAGTCAATGCATCGCGGAATCTCGAACACGCGACTACAGTTTACAGAAATTCTTGATCGGTTGTCCGAGCTATTTTCGCGGTGGTCTTCCGGTAAACGTAAAGAAGATTTTGCTCCAGGATAGTCTGAGAAATCGCTGGAGAACGTGACCATTCTTCAGTGTCATGGATATTTTTGGCATTTCGCTACTGATCCACTTAGGTGTTAGTTTGATGCTGCTGTTGTTTGTGGTACCAGCATTCGTTCTCATTTATCCAGGTAAGTATGCGTTGTTGAATGTTCTTACAATAGATAAAAATTACAAATTATCTACTGACCAAATGTTTAAAAAACATTGGAAAGTTAAGGCTTCTACAGCATCAATGTAATCGTTTAAATCTTTCACTTTTTATGATCCACGAACTCTGCGTTAATCATTAATTAGTTACTACTAAGTAATACGATGACACACTTACATATACGAACTTGAGTAGTTTTACAACTGATTATCACAAATTGAAGAAAATATGAACTTTTCTTATATAACATATTATATTTGAACTGATTTAATTATTTGTTGGAGATCGGCACTTAGTTAAGACGCAGCAAGTTTAAATAACAAATAAAATGTGTATTCATAAAAATGATAAAACTAGTATTTGAAATGCTTACGCTCACCCTCCCTTTTACCGTTTCTTTTCATTACGAGACGGCAAAAATATGTTAATTTAGGGCAGCAAAAATCTAAATTCGTCTCAGGAAGTATACGTTTGCATACGAAGTATATGTTATTTTTTTCAAAAGTATACCATACATCTTTCCGAGGACTTTTACAGCTATCTTGAAGATCCACTATATCGGATTAATTAATAAGATTATGCAATTTATGTAATTTTAAGTAACTTGTGTTATACTTAAGCTTGATTTTAAAAGTGCCTTGTCTAATATTGTGTTTTTGAACGCACAATCTTGTACTGTATCGTGAAGCCGACATTGTTAGAAATGATAAATTGCAGATTTTTGTATTGCATCAAATAATAAGATAACAAACAATTGTATAATTGGAGACACAATTCGTCTTATCAATGAAATTAATTCCGACAATCTATAAGATCAATTCAAAACTTAACTATTTGTACATTTTGCAAAATTTCTAATTTTAATCATTTTGATTATTATTATACTTAAATAACAATTTATATTACACTTTTAGTTATTGTACATAAATAAATAATACATTGCATGATATTCATCCCAATACCCAATTTTAACTATGGTTAAAATGTAATTATCTGCAGTATCAATGATTTTTTTTATTTTATATTGCGTTCATTTGATTAGTTCGTCTTCCAAGAATCTCGCGCAGCAGCTAACAATAAGTTCATTTCAACAAATGCGTCTTTCAAATAGAATGAAAATTAGATAGCGTATTTGCTGTAGGATGGAAAAATTAATGGTAGTAGTGATTTATGTTGTTTTACATTCTGATCATGGGAACGTTCTATATTCATCTATGCCATAAATTTTATTTAATATTCAAATAATCTATAAGTGAATAAATACTTTAATTTCATAATTATCGATCCTATGAAATATAATTCGATTCATTCATATTAATCGTCTCACGTGCATGGCGGGAAATAACTTGTATAACATCAATTGATTTGTTTGTAAGTATAACATATATATGTAGACAATTTTATAAG
Source organism: Augochlora pura (assembly GCF_028453695.1). Classification (NCBI taxonomy): domain Eukaryota; kingdom Metazoa; phylum Arthropoda; class Insecta; order Hymenoptera; family Halictidae; genus Augochlora; species Augochlora pura. The sequence goes on from NC_135775.1 coordinate 10,749,352, forward strand.
TATATGTCACGTCTGGTTCAGATACCGTGTAATAAGATAAAAGACATAAAGTGAAATATGATATAGAGAGTTTGTCTCTGACTAAGGTCATAACAAAATGATATGTGTGTCATTAAACTTGAATGGCTTCAAATGATTTCTAAATAGGTTGAGGGTTGTTAAATAAAGCCTAGTTAATCTAATTTATTTTTATGAACGTTTTGTGTTTCATTGAACACGTCGAAGCGCTGTCATGGTCAAAAAGGTGCTGGATACGTTTCGTAAAATGGAAATACCCAAACGTGATCGTTGTGGAGGAGAACAGTATCCAAATAATCTTGGACCACTTTCGTAATTATGTAGGTTTTAAATATGTCGATTGAGCTACATATAGGCGGTGTTAAGGTGACAATGTTATGTAACTCGTAAACTTGTTCACAAATTTAGGGCATTTATACTTTGCTGATTCAAGGCCGCTCAGTCGCGGAAGGACTTCGAGGACATTTAGTGCGCTTGACATCGTCCAGAAGATACCTTCGTATGAGCTTATCGACGAGATGGGGTCTCTACGTGTGGAAGGACCTGAAGGCTTTCTCGGTGGACAACCACTTGTTAAATTCGCCGTCCTTTTTCAGAGGTCACCCTATCACAGAAACTAATGTCCAGGTTGGTCTAAAATGTCGCCATTTTTAAATACAACGTTCAATGATTGTAATACATTTAAAAAATAGTTTCTATTGTAACACAAAATTCTATCGACATGTAAATAATAGCGATAGTAAAGTTAATATTTATTTATTTCGGAAGCTACGTATCGATTTGTATAGATCTTTTTTCGAATTATGCAAATTATTTACAATCTTCATTAAAAAATTTATTTTGTGGTGCTCAGACATTTATTTTACAATGAAGAATATTTTTGTAGTTAGCTATTAATCGAATTGATGATAGCTAATTAAATATGTATTATAACGAATTTCAAGTATATATCAGTTCAAGCGATAATAAAAATATTTCAGAGGAGCACGTGCTTTGATTATTAGTAGTAACAAGTTGATCAATTACAGGATTACGTGAGTCATCTCACGTCGAAATTCTTCCCGTTCAGGCAATCGCCGTGGCAAGTACACGTAATAAATTGTACCCTCGATGGGGAAGAGTGCCAAATCTGTCTGGTGAGGGCACACCATCTAGTGCTACGACAAGAGCATCTAGTTTTAGCAGACTTTCTCCCATTACAATGCTCTAACGAAGTTTGGACGTGCCAGGAGCCCGAATCACCATTCACCAATCTCTACGTTCAACCATCCGCTTTACCAAAACTTTATCAGAAGCTCACAGAAAGCTTTACCAATTACTGGAACGAGTTTCTATATAATAACGATCCGAACGAGCGGCCAGAAATTCTGAAGAAACAGATCGGCACATTTCAGTGCGCCAAAATCGCCTTGATCATTTTGGTTTCCTTCCTGAAAGAAGTGATAAGGTACAGAAAATGTTTATCTTTCGATATGAAAAATGATTAATAAAGTATGGATTTTTATTTTGCAGAACTAAGTAATTCTTGAGAATGCCCTCCCATTAACAGGTTGAATGCCACGGGGGCCACCGGTGACCGGCGTGCCCGAATTGAAAAAAACATAAGAAAGTTAGACAAAATACAACACTTATAATTTCTTATTATTATCATCGTTGCAGTATAAAACATTTGAAACATGTATATACGTTGTAAATTATCTATTGTATATAATATTTCAACATTATATGTATCGCTAAATGGAAATTTCATCGTGGCGCCACGGACAATCCTGGTAAAATTGGCGTGGCATTCAACCTGTTAAATAACGAGAAAAATCGTTCGTTTTTCAGAATTTATCTATTGAGAATGTATTCAAATATAATTGATTATTTTAAATCAATTTTCGTTGCATACTGTATTCAATTTAAATGTTTTTTTCTACGAGTTCTATTAGTAAACATGACATTTACTAATACATTCTCAATTATTAATCTTTGATAAGGCGATTGTTTGTAGGTAAATTAATTAATTATTTTTTCCGTGCTGTAGATTGTATCAGAAAGGAGGAACGTCCAGGATCTTTGATATTTTCTCAATTCTCCAGAAAGAAGTATATAAAAGAAACTTCGGACTCATAGCAATCTCTCGTGCGTTGTTAAAGTCTTTGAACCCCGTGGATGCTCTTTTTGATGGCATTCTTTCGTTCTGGCGCTTGATAGCCGTCGTGGCATTGAAAATGCCGGTGCTGTTGTTTAAGGAACTGAGAGCTCTAAGGTCTCGTCACAAACATTATTACCCGGGCACATTGACCGCCATACTGTGGTATTATATTCCATTGGTGTTCGAAGCCAGCATAGAAACGTTCTCTATAATTTCGATTGCGATCAAAGCTCCGAAAACGATTCTGGAACAGTTGTTTCTGACACATCCTGAAGCCAATCGTTTACAGACTACCTCTCCATGTGGCAGAAAAGTGGTAGCATGGTCGGAGGAGATAGAGCTTGACGTTCTTCAAAAGATTTCAAATATGACCGGAGCTACGGAAGCTGAGATTTTGTTGACTGCTACGGTGGACGCTCTGAAACAATATTTTAAACAATCCCACGTTGTGATACCGGACCGTGTGCTCGCCACTGGAAAATTTGTTAAACAGCGATCAGTATTCATGCAGAATCATGAAGCCAGGGGTATTCTGTGTCTTGCACTGCCGACGAGGACGCCGTTGCTTGACGATGATCTGATTGAAATCTTGCAGGTTGGTTTCGTAGAATGTTAGCAAGAGACAGCATAGTATCGAATGATCCGAGAAAAATTTGATCGTATAATAATGTTCATGATTGTATTATGAAATCATAACATCGTTGTGAAAGTTTAACGATTCGGATTCTGTAATCTTCAATTCTACGCGGCTTCAAATTATGTACTTGAAAGTATTCTAGTCAACTTTTATCGAATTTTTTAGAAAAGCAAATTATTCAGCTTCGATCAGCATCATTTGTTGCTAAGGATAATAACAATGACGTTTACAGGAGGTCCAGAAGAACGTAAGAGAAGTAAGATCAAAACAGTCTGCGATATACGCCATTACAGCGGCTGAAACGTCCAGCGGACTCATTACCTCTTGTTTACCTTCTCTTTTATTGAAAATCGTGTTAAATCAGCTGACCAGAAGGTATTCCCTTTTATTAACTCATGTAGACGGAGATTTCCATGTGGAAGGTGTCGATGCTGTAATGTATTGGAGACCACCACGGGGCAACTGCAGTAAGTATAATTAATTCAGAACGACCAAAAGCATTGAGACATGTTATTATACAATCTGGAATTTTGTTAAACGATCTAATAAAATCTTAACCATTTTATTGTTATTTTTAGATATGTCGATCACTCTACACAGGTATGGAAAAGCTGTGCGAATGGGGGTGATGGGGGACGCGTTAATTGGTCCAGAACACTGCGTAATTACTAGGACATTTCCGAAAAGCGTGAATAAACTTGCCAGTGTGGTCGGAGTCCCCGTCATGTAGTTTACATAGGTTTTATGAAAAATTGTATGACAACCAAAGTCGACCGTTTTCCATGAGGATTTTCTCAAATATTGAAAATATTTTTTTTAAAGAATTGGATTATGCAATACAATCTGATATACTATATTAATAAGAAAAATATGTGTTGACCTTTCGTTGTTTAAATAATTAAATTATTTACGTGTAATGTTAATGATTACACAATACGTCTGGTAGCGTCAGTATGGTGACAGTAATTTTAAAAAAATTGTTTAAAAAGAAAGCGTTTCGTTGGCAACAACTTGATGTACTTGACAATAACTTCAATAAAAGATGTTGCAATTCGCAGCTAACATAATAAATTAACAAAAAATGTTAATTATTTGAATCATTAATAACATACGTGTAATTAAGTAATCTGAAAGATGGCTGATTTCAAAATAATGTATTTACAATGTTAGAACATATGCATGAGCTGGAAACTGGGATATACACAAATTTATGAGAGAAGATGAACAACATATTGGACTATACGATTATATGTATGTAGTGTGTATATATTTATATAAATATATACATTCGAATGTATTTATACAGGCATTTTAACAATTTCTTCTCCTCGCGATAATACATAACGTAATACAAAGATTAGTAAATTTACATTATTGTTCATTAAGCTAGTTAATGTTTTATGTACTAAGTACTTCGAAGTTACAGTTGTTAAGTATAATTGATTATCATTTCGTAATTCATTGTTTTCATGTTCATCGGACATCTTATTTGTTAATCGATATTCAAATTAATATAAGTTGATCCTGCAACAATACATTGTTTATTTTCTGTACTGAAATATATCACATCAAGATTATTAAAAAAGCTTTGCTGAAATTATCTAAAATATCTTTAAGTGTGTAGATTATAAAAAGCTGGGTCACGGCTATAAAGTTCAGGAGCGAGTTCAAGATAAAGTCCCAGTGTGCAATTGATGAATAAATATTATAGATTTTGCAAAAGACAGAAAAATGATTTCCTTCGAAGGTAATTTGAACATCGATTTAACATTTATATGAAAAATTGAACGGTATTGTGACAAACTGATTGCTGTCGTTGACTAGTTCATATTTGGAAGCATTTTACACACCCTTCGTTACATTGAGAGTACTTCCATGTATACATAAGTATTACTCATATAATTCAACCATATCTACATATAATATGTAATATATCTTTCATAAAATAGTATATGCGAGAGCGTATTCGCATAAATCAGAGTTGTACAATATTTAATGCAATTAACAATTAACGATTGCAATTGAAATATTTGATTATCAATTACAATTAACGATGTAATTTTTAATATAACTAGTACTTAGGTAATCACAATTAATTAAGGTAATGTATATAGCCGTCAATGGGATGATGTTACATATTGAATAACTCATTAAAATTCTGTTTTCCGTGAAAATAATTTTTGACTATCGAATACACTTTACTTTTACAAGTAAAAATGCTTGTATAGCAGTGTGTCGTATTCTTATCATTTAACTATTAATCGAAATAATAACTGTAGTGAGAGTAATTCTATTCTTTGAGTAGAATTTTCATCAAAGTAGAATTTTAATATGCTTTTGTCATTATGGGATTGGCACTCAAAACGATTTGAATTCAAAATGGATTTACCGTTGATTAATTATGAACTTGTACATTTAATCAACAAAGTGAAACCGACTGCGTTAACAGGATCATTTTCGTGTCAACTGCATGACCTTGTTCTGTAGTATCTTTGACATCCAGTGTGTTTTACTAGTTGTAGTTAAGGGCTAAAATCGAGAATTAAAATAGTCTGGAGATTTCGATTCTTAAAACGAAGATGGACATATTAAAATATAGCAATTTCTTCCGTAAAGCGATTACAAAAATATTGTACGAATTCTGTTGCTCGCTATCTGTAATTTATACATGTTTATAATAACGTTTCAATATTAAATAAAAAGCAATATGTAATGAGTCAAGCACTTTCTTTTTCAATAAAGAAAAATAAAAAAATTACATTAAATATGTATAGACTATGTATACACATTACTCGAGTAGATGGGTAAGAAGAAGAAATAACAAAATGCTCGCCGTCGTACGTAACATTACGATATCACTTTTAATTCTCCTTGCACACTCTAAGGAAGTTTGTAAAAATCTATGTTATTGAGTCAATTATAATAGAACGATCAACAGATGAATAATTCATTCTACCGTTGTTACTAGACTGCGGATTTTTTGTATTTGTGACAATAACGACTAGGTATTTATTGGTGAAAATGTGGCGCTTTGTAATTGATGTAACAAATTTTAATTTTGCATAATGATCCATAATCTAGTTATTACAAATACTACGAAACCAAGCTCTTTCAAAATAAGATTGAGACAAACCTGCTAGAAAATGTACCCGTCTCTAAAATGACGGACATTTTGCTCGAGATCTTGGAAAATTGTTAAATCGGTAAATACAAAAATATTAATGAAAATAAAGAAATATTCTGAGATTAGCAGACTTCTATTTTTTTTTTCATTTACCAATTACTGTGTACAGTGTACACGATATAATATTAAGCTCCACAACCCTGGAATGTACTACTACTTTCTAATTAATATAATTGCATGTTCGCAACGCCCGGTATACTCGTTACATAGGCGTGTACAGATTATTATAGTATTAATACCAAAATTTTCCTAGCTTCCTTTTTCTAAGAATGGATACAATCACAGTTGGGACGTTTCGTTATATCAATATAGGCATATAACAGCATGATTGCGCTGTTTCGAGTAGTTTTAATTCTTTGACTCGTCGCTGGACTTTATAAGGCAAATGTTTATGTCTGCGTCAATGAACCATGTGCGAAAAAAGAAGAAAGGGATTTTAATAACGTTGTTTTCCATTATTTTACGTTTAATGTATATCGCAATAAACAAAAATCGGAAAGAACTTTTTCGAAACACTAATTTTAAAGTGCTCTATGGGTGAGTTTCGTGTTAAACTGTGTAACTGAAATTTTATTTCTTCATGTAACTGCTATTTTAAAATTAAGTTATTTTGCAGCATTCTGTATCAGTTAAAGAAATAAAGATGTCGATTAATTATCGAAATCTATTCCCTTTAATTCCGACTGTAGCAAACTAGAGCTGTCATATGTATGTTTTCGTTTGTGAACAAAATTTGTATTTACTAATCGTTGTTTGGGTGATCAGCACGGATACAGCTTGAATTCGTGTTAGTTCGGATGGATTCGGTGCTTTCTAGTTCCGGGTGCATAAATAACCAAGCATTATCAACCACCGATATCTGGCATTGTGATGTCTGATAATGAGTACAAAGTATACTGCACAGCATGGCGATTTAGGACACGTATGTGGCCGGACAAGCAGCTGCTTGGGAAACAGAGATGGGCGGAACGTGAAAGATAGATAAGGTAATACGTCGGTTCTTATAAAATGTCGTATAGTATAAATTTTTAAATCGAGAGAACTGTCTCAATTACTAATTCTAGCAGTTTCTGATTGAAACGTGTCTAGCACTGTTTGTGTTCCTTGCTTTTACCTACTTTTTTCTGACTTTTACTGTCGAGGTTGAATTATATTTTTTTAATATTTGTTAGTAAACATATATATATATGTAACTTTAATTAATACGATTAAATTACTTACTGCGAAGATGCCAATTATCAATGATATTTAATTAGTCATTTTTTCTCTGCGCCGTAATGTAAAGAAACAAGCTGGAATAAATTGTTAAGTACGTATTGTAAATTGTTCTCCATAAATTAATTAGTTATTAATTAATTAATATGAACATCCGCGTCTATTTATTATATTGGAAACTAATGTTCCACCCATCTCTCAGAACAACCGTTACATATGACTAGATCAAAAATAATACAAACAGTATCCATAATAACAAAAACAACCTATAACAAATTGTTCTAATAATATTTGAGTGAGTGTTGTGAACTTCGATTTTAAAGATTAATCTATCTAATATTTTATTGAATCTTGAAAGTAGAAATTTTATTTTCTTGTTCTAAAATTGCTTGAAACTAAAATTATATAACATAGTTATTTTTAGAGTAATGTTTCTTAACGGATTAAAAAATGTCTCATTTCGGACTTGTTTTATTGTACTTGTTCTCAGTACTGTCAGTTCTGTGATCACTATTCTAATTCCCAGAATAACGCAATTCCAATAAAGTAGTAACTTTCTCTGCTTAACCAAGAATACAGTTAACTATAGTTTATCACATTTGAACTAATCCTACGGTATTAATGTTACAAGTACGGTGAGACGTTCTACAAATGTCATCATTAGACAGCGGATTTGTATGCATTTGCAACTTGTAAAGAACCTTCAAAGTTTAAAAGATGAAGAATCGAACGCTACTTTATTTTTATTTTAATAAAGATTTAAACACAAAAAATTAAGCTATATTAAACTGCAGTTCTTCAAATATGCTTATGAAATTCTTATTTTACCCGAAGATGCAAATAACCCGACGTCTAATCATCACCGTTATTATTCCTACATCTCCATACAAAAGGCAATCATAAGAATTAAGCAACATTTAACAAAAAGAAAAACAAATTAAGATTGGACGAATTGTAAATGACTCACATTCATCCTACTTTCAATTTTATATTATACTTTGTATCATCGTCTACGAAGTTAAAAAGACTGCTGTATAATAAGAGATCAATTAACAATTTCATTGACTACATCTACAATGTTAACATCTAAGCAATCAAATGGCTTAACCCTCCCTGACATTTCCATTAACCATTTTGATTTCGATTGTATTATATTTCGTTTAGTCACATCAAAGATAGGTTTTTTTTGTTATATTCAAATGTGGCTTTTCTATTACTTAAAACTGGCCTTTTTATTGGAAAAGCTACAAGTTTCTTGTTGACCTTTTTGATGAACAAAGTTACGAGCATATACAATAAGTCGTAATTAAATCCTCTGAATCAGAAAACATTTATTTACGTTACAACCTAAATATAACATAATTCAATTATGTTTTATGTATCCTTTGTTTCATATATTTGCAATTTGGCAAGTATATAAATATTTGTGAACGATTATGAAATAAAAATGTAATGTCGAAATAAATATTTACCTTCCTGTTGAGTCATAAATTGACTCAACAGAAAATAATTGACGAATAATATTTAACAAGAAAGAACCATTTGTAATACTAGTAACAAAAGTAATATTAGTAACAATAATTAATAATAATTAACAATGATTTATAAAACTGTTCATAATTTTCATAATAGCAATATGCCCCTCATTAAGGATACTAATAATTGTAAAAACAAAACATCACAACAATTTTAATACATTAATTTCAATTATCATGCTTTTAACATTTGATACCTAAAATAATCATTCCTTTCCTTTTATAATCAATGTCCTAATTTGTATAACATACAGCTGAAAAATTGGCTATAACTCTGTCAATATATTTAATTTTGCATTGAAACATTAAGAATATATTTGCCAAATTCATGCTGAAGAAATCGATTTTTTCGACCGATTACATGCTTTGTTCCTTTCAATTATATATTTATTCATTTACTTGTTATAATGAAAGTCCCACGAAAGTCGTAACACTATTGGTTTTCATTTGACTATTACCAATATAAAAACATTATGGTTCCATTAACAAAAACATTGATACCTTATAATCTCAAAAGATGCAATGTTTGCCCGTTCATATCTGATCCCAAACTTGTTTTTTTAGATGTTCAAAGATATTTGAGATATTTGACAATGTGTAAAAAATATTTTGAAAAAATTACCATTCCTTCGAATAAAAAACAAAAATTTTTATATCACTTTTTTAAATTTTTCTATTCGAGCTAATAATGAAAATTTATACATTGCGTTTTGCAGATCATTAACGTTATTAGAGTGTGCAGTTAAAGGTAGTGGAATCATATCTCGCTTTACCATAATTTTTATAAAATTGTTAATAATTGATTGAAATCTACAACAAGCATATGCGTTCTTAATTTTCTTTATATGGTCAGATAACAAAATTGAAAGTTGCGTTAATTTGTTGAATTGTAATTTTTAAAAATTTTGTTTCTACATTGTTTAGCAAATTATTCCTCTGCCATCTTCAACAAATTTAATTGTTTGGTTCAACTTAAAAAAAAATGTTTCCGTTTTGAAGGGCATTCAAATACTTTCGTGATGCACTGTATCTATGGAAAATGACTATAAATGTTGATCTCTTCAACACATTTAAAGCGAATAAATAATCAATTTGACTAATATACCTGTAAATGTTTTTAATTACCACTAACTGTGTCGATACAATAAACAACTGATTATTAAAAAAATTCGCTAAATTAGAGTAAACCTTTCATCTGCAAACTAGGTTGTTATCGATCCCATTCTTATTTTTATAATTACTCTGAAATACGAAAATCTTTCTAAAAAAGAGAGACTTCGTTGTTAACGTAAATAAATAACATAAACAAACAGAGCAAGTAAACAATCTACAGTTGGTCAACTTGCAGTCATGCTGTAACGAGATATCATGATAAGAATCGCGAGTAATTCTGTAATTGTTGATGCATTGATGAGAGTTAATTTTTTAAAGGTTAACGTAAACAAATAACATTGAAACACTTAAAATTATCGCGACATTAGTTCAATTTTGTAACGAAAAGTTACAAATAACGAATTATTCTTTTATGATCCTATACAATTTATATAGCATTTGGTTGCGCATCTTCAAGTAATTTCTTATTTTTTGGATTTTTTAGAATAAAAACTATCGTCTGGTATTCTAGAAATATGGAACAGTATTCAAGAATTTTTGAGAATTCTTTAAAACGTAAAAGCCTTAAACAGGCTATACAGCGACCCAGTATGCAGACGTCGGTGAAAATAGAGTTGTAGACGGAGGATTAATCAGGCGAATCCCTCGGTTGCTTAAATGTTAACATTGTTATGGTACTGATAGTAATTAATCTATGCTAAACAGTCTTTCTCACGTTCCATTTCAATTGGACCTTTGCCCCAGATTTTTCGGTTCTTTGTGTAGGGGATGAGCCCTACAAGAAGCCCAGAGATAATGATCCCACCACCGGCCATATGAAAAGACATATCCCATGAATCCGTCACATCGAAGATCCAACCAGCCAGTGGCGGTCCAAGAAGATTCCCTATACCTTGACAAAGCAGGCTAAGCCCGTAAGCGGTTGTAAATCTCTCCAAAGGTATCAATTCGACAAGTATCACCGGAGTGAAGCTAAAGCTACTCGCGAAGAATAGGCCGAACGCTGCCGAGGTGGCCATCAACAGGTTGTAGTAAGGAGTTAGTATTGACATTAGGGTTGTCGCTATACCGCAGGCAACCAGACACCAAGTGTACGTCTTGCTAACGTTCATCCAAGGTTGATCTCCAGCCCAGCCGAGACCAATCTGCAAACAGTGCCAGGTTCACATTACAATGGAGATTCGTTAAACGCTCATGTATTATGACCATCATCCACTAACGGAAAGTAACTGGAGCGAGCTAATTGCAACTAAATGCTCGCGAGTTGCGTATAATTCGGTGAAATTAGTTTGATCGGATTAACCTTCGTGAGACGTTGTTGACAAATAGGAACAGACATTTCGTAATACATACCGCCTAATACGTTTTAATAGCGCATGATAATAAAAAAGCAATTCTGTAATCATTTTCTGTGTTTGAGCTGTGGAAGCTATGCGAATGCTTTGATTGAAAATAAAAATACATAATAAATACATTAAAATACACTAAAATACATCATAATTAAAAATAGATGGAAAACAATTTTTCTGACATGATCTTAAATATTTTGATATGTAGTACGAAATGAAATAAAACGGAAATTTTACAAATTTTATCTATTTGCAATTTAAATAGTTACAATTAAATGAAGAAAATAAACTAAAAACCACTAATTAGATGTTTAAGTGTAGCTACAACATCCTCCAAGATAAACACTTGAAATTTCATATATGTAAATCGTTTTCTCAGTGAATCGTTTGGATTCGCTATATTTCAATATATTTCACGCCCCTGTCCGGCTAGGCCCTCTACGAAATTCCATTAACAAAATTGAATTACCATTCCAATCGTATTGGTGATGCCAATAATACTAAGGAGATTTGCAGCGTCAGGTTCGGAGTAACTGTTCCTAGTAAGATGCTCGGCAAGGTAGAAGTAAGGCACGATAAACCAAGTGAACAACAAGATCGTTGACAGTGATAGTAATAAAAAGTGTAGCTCCAGGAACATAGAGAAGTCCATCATGCCTTTCAGTAAATCTAACAATTCGCCGTACCACTTCTAAAAGTACACATAAAGTTAAAATAAATAAATTTGTAGTATTAAGTTTCTCTAATTTCCAATATTGCTAATGGCTTAAGAAAGCGATCCTCAACTTGCTTGTACAAGTTGTACCCGATACAATAATCAATTAACTATTCATTCATTTTTATCAAATATTTTAAGGGGAGATGGGCTACAAGCCAATCTAAGTAAAAAATCAAGAATAATGATTTTACTGTAACCACTTTATTTCCAAGTCATTAACGATTAAAGTTGTCCAGTTGCGATGCACGAGGCAGTTTTCTGTGACTATCTTCCGCACGATACGTCATTGTTTGTGCACTTTCTGACCTGACTTACGAGTGACAGTATTGGTGGATCAGAAGTACTTTTCATCGTTATTATCTTGAAAACGAAGCCGTTACTTACGTTAATTTTGTTGACACACGTAGTCGAACACCCTATATACAATATGTATACCATATAGTTCTTATTTCTGAAGCCTTCGGATATAAATTGTGCTCTTTTGGACTTGGTTTCACAACGTTCGGAAGCATTGAACAAATAATTCAGGAGATGCATTCTTTCAATTTTTATTATAAGCTCCGATAAAAAAGGTTGACTAAAAATATCATTTTTTTTTATTCTATCAACCAATAGCCATTTTTGAAAACAATTTCTTAGCTTTTATATAATGAACTGAATTTCTTCTAACGTTCCATCAAAATTTAAATCGCTTAGTTCGATTATGAAAAAATTAAACGGTGTACGAATACTTTGTACACAGATTATAGCTTACACTCGTAAGTGTTTTAAGTCTCTAGGTGCGTACACCAGTTGTGTATACATTTGCAAGATAAGGAAAAAAAATGTTGAGGACCACTGGTGCAAAAAACGATGATATTTTAATGGGCAAATGTGAAAAGTTCGCTTAATCAAATAATTTCTTATAATGTTCTAAATTATAACAATTGTATTTTGTTTGAAAAGCTAAGGATAAAAATTGAGCTACTTTTAATGTATCAAATTACATGTGGATGCAGCGTGGTTTTCACGCCTTCGATTTATGAGTAGTAATAAATGTAACAAAAGATTTGATATAGTACCTCCTCGTTTTCTTTTGCCAATGTAGTCATACTGTTCCTATAAATATCTGGGCAGCTACTGGCTCTTAATCTGTACTTGTGCAAATTTAAGGCAGCACCGCGATACATAACAGAGTTCCTGTGAACTCTGATATCCTTGAAGTAGTGAGTATTTGTGTTGAATTGCCTTCTCAGCCATGGTAGAGAGTCCGTTCGGACAACACCGCAATTCAGATCTCCTAAGCGTTGTTTGGAAACTGATTTTACCTTTCGAGCTTCGGTTCCCTAAAATAATTCGATACAATAACCATAAAATACTTGCACAAAGTATGTTTGTTGAGTGTTAATAATAAAGCAAGAGCTTGATATGCACAGTGAACGATGCAGATATTCATTATAGTAATACTATATGGAAATAAAAGAGACTGTATTTTTTACATTTTTAGTTTTTACCGTGACCCAGTGACATCAACTCTCACGAATATCTACAAAACTGTTGGTGATATCCAAAAATGTTTCAAACAAAAGCTGAAGAGCGATTTGAACGGGTACATTACTTGACGCAAGTACTTTTTCCGCAAATGGATGCCTAGAGAACATATGAAGGTCAACTGCATTTTTTTAAAAATCGAATCATATATTTTTTAATGTAATTATATTATGTTACTAAAGGACAGTCAATATCTGACACTACGGTTGCATTGAAATATCTTAATGGTTCACAACCGTAAATAGTTTAGTACATTTTTGTAGCGAATTATGAAGAATTCCATTTAGAATAGCATTACAAAATATATGATCACAATTATAATCGATCGTAATCGAGCTGTAAATGGTCAATGAAGAAAAATATGACAACTTTCATTTACGCTAAATTTATTGTGGAACAGATTGCGGATCTCTTTGGATTAACATATGTATATTATATAATATACATATATGTATACATATATAAATGTTTAAAGTTGAAAAAGTATGTGTTGCTAAGATATTCAAAAATATAGTACATAAACGAGAATTTGCATAGAGATCTACAATCTAGTGATAACTTTTGCCTCAGTTTACTCACTACATTTTCAAGTTCTTTGGTCAACAAAGGATTAGCCTCTTCAGATTCTTTCTTGGATATCTTCTTAGTTACATGATTTTTTACGGAACTGGATACAGGTCCTATTTGGACATGATTTGCTGTATTTGTATCATCGCATTTCGGTTCATCGCTTGCTTGTTTGATCCTTTGAATGGACAAGGGGAATGTTAAAATTTTTAGGCAGACAAAAGTAACAATCAAACGATTACAAGGGAACCATCTAACATAATCGCAGTCGCCGTAAATTATTCTATTATTATTAGACTGCAGATCTTCACGCAAATTCAAGCGTTTAACATTATACTTATTAGCAATTATTTGGTACGTTACGATTAAAGAAGATTATTAGGACATATTAAGATGATTGTATAGAAAAGATATCGAAGCTCCTCTTTTTACAATTATGTCACAGATATCTCTGAATTATATCATTAGAAACAAAATTATTAACCAGCAAATCACATTAGGTGGTCCACCGTATTATTAATTGTAAGGGATACATTATTTAATAAAAGCTACAACCTCATAGACATTGTGACGATGCTTTTCTTGGCAACCTCTCCAGCGGAATCATGCAGTTTTTTATCCGAACAACTTCGACACGACAAAAGATTAGGATAGTTCTCCAGAATGACGTTGTATAGTCTTGGGTTACTGGCCAATAGTTCTAATACCTCCATGGGCACCTGCAATTCTCAAAAATAGATATTTCTTTATAATTCCTTTATCCTTTTTGCCAAGTTTTTAAACATTAGATAGACTACACATTTTTTCCCTTTTTGTTAGATGTAATTCTTAGAAAAAAAATAATTTAGAAACGATTTATTCCTAACAGAAATTCTTGAAAGTGTTTTCACTCTTAAAGCGCACTTTGATAAAATTGTTTTTGTACTTCAAATACCCATAGACGTGTATACGTCAAAGATTAATAAAAAATAATTCGAATTGTTCTTTTATAAAGAATTCCAAAAAATGATTCGATAAATGGCATTCAAAACCAAAATAATTTCATGAAAATCCCCGTAGGAGATACCTCCGTGCTCACCTTCTCGTTATGCCTGACAAAAGTAGGCAGATTAACGACGCTCCTGAATCTAAAATCCCCATTATCCGCGTGCGGGTCCTCGGTGGTGGTGCTCAGTATCTGCAACAAATACTCAGGCGCATGACCGCTCTTCAACATCTTCCTAAGCTCCTCAATCCCAGGGAACTCATCAGCGACGCTTCCGGTGGACCTATCGCACTCGGACCTGGTTACCGATTTTTTCGGGGTGTTACCATTCTGCTTTTGCTGCTCCATAACCCACCACTCGGGATCTCGCATGACCGTGCCGCAGACGATCATATTGAAAAAGGTGCCCGCCAGTAGCAGGCAGGTGCCTCGCCATCCGTACTCCTCGATGAAGAATGTAGTCATGGGGGCGTACACGAAGGTACCGATACCAGTGCCACAAGCACCCAGACCTACAGCTAGTGTACGCTTCTTATCGAACCAATAAGCGATGCTCACGACCGCAGTGACGTAGCACAAACCCAAACCGAGACCCGCGATGACTCCAAAAGTCAAGTACATTACCTCGATGGTGTTGCTGAAGCAGCTCAGCACAAAACCAAACCCGGAAATCAAGCCACCTAGAATGGTCATACTTCTGCAACCATAACGATCCACCAGTGCGGACATAATGGGACCAGACAGTAACGGCACTGCCATAAACAGCGACCCGATCCATGCCGTCTTCGACTTCGAAGCTCCGAACTCCTGCAGGAACTCGATGTATAGTAACCCAAAGCTGAAGGACACTCCGTCAGCGATCATAGATATGACCAAAGAAGCTAATACAACCACCCAGCCCCATCCGCCGTCAGGTACTTTAGGCTTGCTCTGCTTAGCCTTGTTAATCTCTTCGTCCTCCAAATCCAGAACACTATCCGAATCAATAGAGTCTCGAGTGTCGTCTTCGCGGTAACCAGGATTAGTGGTGATAATAGCTTTCGAGTCAGTAAACTTTTTATTATAGTCATCCTCATGGCTGAAATACTCTTTCTCGAGTGGACTAGTGTCGAATGAATTGGGCACGCTTTTGTTGGTAGGACTGGGGCCTAAGGTGAGATTTGGTGATGTTAGGTAACTGCGATCGATAGGCGTGGGTGGTATTCTGTCCTCGGTACAGTCCGTACCTGGGCTGAGCAGATCGATTTTATCTTGTAGATCGTCGGCCAGGCTGAGGTTCTTGCTTAATTCTCTGCCTAGCTCTAGCGAGGCTGTCAAGAAGGTGTCCTTGTCGGGTGATAGGGATTCGACGCTTCTATCTATGGTACGGGCGGGGGTGGATGGCAGAAGCCTCTCCCCAGCGAGACTGCTGAGGTCTTCGGTGTTCCCGGAATCTTGACAAATTTCGGAGCTCCTTGTAGAAGAAGCGAGACTCTGTGACCGGGATAGATCGATCGGATCCAGAGAGTCCGGATCTGGTGTATGACACGGTGTGCTAGGGAATACGGTCGGACTGCCATTTTGCCAGCCAACTATCGGTGCTTTTCTATATTGCCGGTGAATCGAATTGCTTTGATCTGTTTTGTAGAAAGGCCTTTGGTAATGATTCTGATCTTTCGGTACGCTTATCCCATTCCTTTGGAGCGTGTTCACGGAACCGTTACTACAGAGATTGTTGTTATTCCAATTGCATGGTGGCTTGTACGGGACGGATTGCCCGCTCGATTCATCTCCTTGATCGCATAAGACGTTTTCGTTTCGATCGGTCATGGTTCTTCTAAATGTAGGTGTTGGCCGAGTGAATCCAACGGCGAGGCCAACCTTTCAGCCCTTGAATCTCGCTCGGGAAGGATCGTCCACGCCCTTCAGCTACCATAAGGACTTCCCAGCCGATCGGGGGTGGGTCACTAAACGACGGTCGCTTCAGCATGCACGCTTCGACCAGTTGCTTGTCCTGTGGGATGATTTTACATTAATATTTTAAAGAAATACTATTTAATAAAAGTATTACTCTAAAAGAAGGAGCACTTCACTTATTTGTATCTTTTATATAATTAAGCAGTGATTAATAAACACATTAAGTGAACTTCAAACTTCAGGGCAAACTACTCGTTTAACGCTCAAATGATAATTTAATAGTTCTTTAATGAACTAAGATTAAAAAATGTTCATTAATCATTTTTACAATGGCGACAGCCCATTAACTTGTAAGTCCATTAATTATCTTGAATGATATGTATAGTCTAGTAATTTCTTTTAACATTGTTATCTAAAATAATACCTGATCGGTGAAAGAGTTAATTTATTTGTGATGATTCTTACCGAACCGATAAGTGAAAATCAATTTTACTTTGCAGCATTAGACATGCTGTAAGAGAATAGAATATTACCTAACTCTTCAAGCAGTTATATCTAAAATCGTTAAATAATTATTAGATTAGGAAGAAAATCCGACCTTTCTTCCGTTAATAGTACAAATAGTGGAGGAATTATATAAAGTTACTGCTGTTTATGCGCGACTGTTAGAGGCATACAGCAGAAATCATTGTTAATAAAATATTTTCAAAAGACAATTTCGATGCTTTACTATCATCTTATTATCTTGCTTAGTGCTGGGTAAAAGTATGTATTTGAAATAAAAATATAAAACTATCTTCAGAGATTATTTAGTAAATCATGTTAGTACTAATTATGTTAAAGTGCTAAAACACTTATTTGATTTTACAGATGTATGTAAATAGTATTTCAATTATGTATTTATTTGAAATGTACCTAGCTCTGATCTTGCCCCATGAATTGCAAGATCTATTTATACATATGTATGTATTTCATAACTTCCTCATTGCTTAATACAGAAACCTCAAAATACTTATTCTGAAATAGGCACTCAATCTATAAGATATACGAAATGAATATTCTTATGCTTAATTATATAAAATGTACAAAATGGAAAAGTGCTCTGTTATTTTGTCTCGCATTTTATGTGACTAGGAAAATTAAATACTTGTAATAGTAACTGCTGTAAAAGGAAATTGAGAATTTTCGATTTTCCACAATATAATAACTTCGCTAGTTTATTACTTACCCATTACATAAATAAATATTGATTCTTTAAGAGTCTAATATAATTTTCAATAACAAATTATTCAACGTACAAGGGACAATCTATTTTTAACATTGCTATCTATCTATAGAGATTAATCGAAGCGGTAGAATTCTCACGTCACATTTCGCCTTTATACTATTTAGAACGTACTTTTTAGTTTCTCGATATTTTCTTAAAATAACTGCAGTGTTTTGAATATTGCATTCGACAATCGACATATTTTTAAGACAACTTAGAATCGACCTTTCATGCGACTCACAACCCCATATTTTTAAGCAATATGAGTTTATCAAATGTAATTTATATCCACAACGTTCTGAATCGTATAAAAACGTTTCTCAAACACTCCAACAACATTAGTAAAGTGTCCTACGTATAGCATGAGTGTAGGTTCACGAAAAGTGGACATTAATGAACAGTGGTCACTGATCACTAAACTGCGAATTTCTATGCAAAATCGAAATTATTTGGAGCGATTTGTAAGAACAGGTATCAAATAGCAGTTAATATTTTCTTTAAAAGCTGTAATAAATGAAAACTGAAATAACAGCGTCTTTAAAGCCTTTGTAATAACATAATCATTATAAATGCAGAGAACCGAAGTCTAGTGATCAGGTATATCCGATCATCGAATATTAGTAACATAAGCAAACTGAAAAAGAGTTACTAAACATAGCTGGAATAGAAGAACAAAATAATTTTATCAGAAAAGAAACGATTATAAGAAAAAAAAAAAAGAAAAGAATAAGGTCTACTCACCATAGAGGTAATGTAAAATGACTTATTTCCAGGAGTGCATGCGTGTCTGGGTGTAAGAGTGTGCATGCGACACTGAACGATGTGAGCAAATAAAAGAAATCAATAAAAGGAGAAGGATCTATAAAACCATCTGCGCTAAAACGAGCTAAGCATACAGCAGCCTATTAGATACTGATGAAGGCTGTAAAAAAATTATAGCAGGAAACTTTCCTGAAACAACACAAGCTGTACAAAAATCGTTTTAGTGAACTAAAATTAATTCTATAAATTAGCGGTGTTACGGCAACACAATCATCTACGTTTATCAACAACATATAGTTAGACACATATTTACATATTTACAACAATAATTTTGTTTGAAATCAATTGAGCAGTTTTTATCGTAACTTTTTACATTTAATGCGTAACAATAAAAATCTTTGTTGGTAATTAAACAGTGGATATATGTATTTATTGCAAGAAATGAATGGATGAAATATGAACAAATGAAAGAATTTAAAGAATTCGAGAATGTCCTGTCGGCTTATTAAAATATCATAACAGAATATTATTCGACTGCTGTTTCTTACAACTGATGCAGACAATTTTTATTTTGCACAAAGATCCGCAATCTACTGATAGTACAATTAAACTTCTTTATTCTAAGATCTTCGACGTGAGAAAGAAAGTTAGGTATAGTGACGTCATAAATGTCAGACCGCGCTTTTAAGAAATAGATTCATTATAATCATCAAATAGGTCGGCTTCTGTGCTAAGTTATAACATCGAACCTACTCGGAACAGTAATGTATCATCTGCAAAGCAGTCATTGCCAGGCTTCCGTGAACGGCAACATGTTTCGTCGAACGAAGCTCTGATTTCACGAATTTCATTCAACACGAAATGCGATCGGGCAATTCCGCGAACACGCGAAGCAATAGTACTTGGGAAGGTGCAAAAAGAAGCAGCGATGCAATGTATAATGTAATGTAAGATTTAGTGCTCTACATATATGTATTATACGTTTGTGCACATAAGGCCATAACTCACTAAATTAATAAGCATTTCTTGGTTTATACTACTATTAACCCCTTACCGAGTAAACCCTTACCGTACTTTAACGATTCGGACTCGCGATAGAGATTTCTAATAATAAGCTGTTACGTATTAATGTTCATCCGTTCCTTTAAGTAGAAATCAAATTTTATTCTCTTGTCACCGATATTGAAACATTCAAGCAGATGTAAGCATATAATAAATATAAAATTATTTTTTCTTGTAAGAAATTAGTGTGATCGAAAAAATTCTAATAATAGTAATTGCAAAGAGAATGATACGGCAAGGGGTTAATGAATTTTTATGATAATTACGGTCACTGCATTACTCGTTAATAATATACATTCTACAACAATACAACATTTTTAACGTCCAATAAATTTAAAGCAACTTAATATTTTGAATGTTCAACTAGTTTAGTAAAGTAAATTCAGAGAAGTACAATACTTTCAATAATCCATAAGTTCAGAAAAATGTAATATTTTTAATACGCAACAGATTTACAGCAATATACTACTTTTTAAATATTCGTTAACGTTTGTTAATACATAGAATTTAACATATTATTATAATTTTTTATAAATTTAATTACCAGATTTTAATGAGTTCAAAAAGTTTGAACAATGAGAATTTGTCGTTAAAATCTTAATAAAAATGAAAAAAAAACTTAATAAACTATGGAAATTAAATCTCTTTTTACGATTCACCTTATTTTGTATGCTTTCTTACCGCGTTATGTAATGATTCTAATACTTAACGATTCCTGGCAACATTTCCGAATTTTCCAAGAATAAATCTATTCCGGCGAACTATGCGTCACCAGGTCAACAGATATTGAACTTTAGTTAATAAAAAGGAAGTAACGTATAGTCGATACGTGGATTTATACTTTCATGAGACTTAATGAAGTTACAATAGATTTCATTTCACTCGACTCATCCATATTATGTTTTAATGTTTTAATGTAACATTGAAAAAGATATATTCTTATCACGTTATGTGTCATGTTATTTATTGATAACTAAAACTACGGGCTGCCCCAAAAATGTCTAATAATCCGGAAATAGAAGATAACTGATGCCATTTCAAGCAACTTTCTCCTTTACAAAAATTTTCTTCAATTCATCATTAACGAGTTATTAACAAAAAATATTGACCAATGCGAAGCGAGCTCCGCTAACGTGAGGCGGCCGATCCAATGAGCGAACGAAGACCAGCCGCGTTGACGGGTTCAGCCGCTTTGCGTCAGCGGTACTCGACATTTTTCGAACTGTATCAGACGCCAGTGACCGACGATATAAGATTTTAAAAACGATATTATTCTATACAAATGAATTTTTTAATAATTTGTCAACTATTAAATAATATGCCAAAATATTATTTGTTATTAAAAGAAATTTTAAATAGTATTATTAAAACACGGTATTCACAATTTTTTGACATTCTTTCAATAGTTTCATCGTATTTTCAATTCTACCTTGAATAGTACGATATTGATTTTTGCCCACGTGATTGTACGCCTTATGGATCGATAAGACATCACATATCATCTCCTATAGCTACACTGCTAAGAAAATTTCCGTTTCGAACAACTATAGCGATTAAATTTTCCGCGTGGGCTATTGGCATTAATACTGAAACTACTGTACTCATTTCAAGTTCCTTATTTTACAATTACTGATATCACGAAGCTACTTAAACTGAAATTGTGAAATACAAGTGCATTTGTTAGCTAGCCTAGAATATGAAATGTCACGTTAACTGTTAACAAATGCATCTTTGAGAAATTATTCAACTATACGAATTTACATGAATTCAGCAATTTCGCATTTTAAATTAAAGAGTTTTTCTTTTGATTTTTAATATTTTACCATTGGCTGAATCTTTTGTTAAGAATTTCATATAAATGTTAACTATATGTTGGTTAACATTCATATTTTATAACTATGTGAACTATATGTTGGTTAACATTTATATTTTATAACTATGTTAACTATATACAGGGTGTCCCGGAAATCGTACTACAACCGGGCAGGGGGTGATTCTACATAAAAGAAGAAGAAAATATTTTGGTATAACATTTTTTCATCCGGTGCTCCGTTTTCGTGATAATCGACTTCAAAGTTCGTTCAACTTGTAAACCATTTAATACAATTTGCTTGTCGCGTATTTCACTACTCTGCTTGTCTCTGTCCGGGACAGTGTTTACAGTGAAAATTACGATTTTTTAAATAACAATTATTCCTGTTGAATCGGCCGCGGTGGTAAGATACGTTTGCCACCAAGATCTCCGGACCTCACGCTTTTAGATTTCCATTTATGGGGTCATATCAAAGAACAAGTTTATAGCATGAACGATATTTCACATGTTACACATTTGAAACATAAGATTACTCAGGCATTCGAAAAATTAAAAAGCGGTGACAACTTACAATCTGTCCAGATGTCATTAATTCATCGAGCAAACTTATGTATGGAACAGCAAGAAGGACATTTTTAACAATTATTGTCGCATTGTAATAGTAAGTAGTAAAAAAGAATAAGAAATGAGTAATCAGTGGACACACTTTGTATTGTGTCAACCGCACAATTATCACTGTTTATAAACACTGTCCCGGACAGAGACAAGCAGAGCAATGAAATACGCGACAAGCAAATTGTATTAAATAGTTTACAAGTTGAACGAACTTTGAAGTCGATTATCACGAAAACGAAGCACCGGATGAAAAAATATTATACCAAAATATTTTCTTCTTTTTTTATGTAGAATCACCCCCTGCTCGGTTGTACTATGATTTCCGGGACAATCTGTATACATATAAGAACTTGTATATTTGTTTGTGATTTCTTTATAGTTCCAACTTAAAAACATAAAAAAAAATTTTCGTCATAAGTTTACAAAATCAGAAATTGTTGTGACGTACATTGGATCTTTGATATCTTCTATCGTAAAACAAGATGTAGTAATTAAAAGTTAGTAGGCTGTTGAGTTCTACAATTTGTAGTTTTCAAGAGAATCAACTATGGATTAGAATTTTCCTGTTTGTAATACACTTGATTGATACACCGAATTGCGATAGCGACGATTTCATATTATCGTGAGACAACAATAATGTTTCATATCATCCAGATCTATTACAAATGTTAGGTACGTGAAAATCTCTCGAGATCACTCGAGATAGTTCAGATATTTACCCTTTAAGCTTCTACCAGTTCTTTATCGAAAGTCGATGTAAAATAATAAACAATTTTAAATTAAGATTAAGTGTTTCATCGTTAAATAAAATTAAATAGAGTATGACTTTAATTTAATAATAATACGTACGAAATGTTAATTTTATGTTTCATCACATGTATGTTTTATGTAAATGACATTTCAATATCGCACGGGCGAAGTTAGAATAACAGATAAATGAATACATCCATTCGATGATAAAAATTAATCAAATTCTGTGAGATGATATTTAATAAGTAAGTCAGTTTACTAACATTAAAAACTAATTCAAAATTATATTGTTTATTTATATTATTTTTATATTATATATAAGTATGTTAAGTTTACTAACATTAAAAACTAATTCAAAATTATATTGTTTATTTATATTATTATTATATATAAGTATGTTAAGTTTACTAACATTAAAAACTAATTCAGAATTATATCGAACTGAATTGGTAATTCGCTTGCCTGATTGTTCTATCGCATTTTGATGCAGCTTGGCAAGGGTGTGGTACAATGCAACATTTACATCGCTATCATTTCAGACAATTGTCACGATTGCAACGAAGCTAATGGTAATGGTGTTAATTCGTTCGCAACACGCGAACGATAGTGCTATCATTATATGAGTAAATATTTCGTCCTTACAATTTCTATGATCGCTACGTCTAAAATACCCAAAGCAAAGATACATGTTTCAGTGTGATTAATCACTAAGTGAAGATTTTTAAACTGCAAAAAAATTAATCTGTTACACAAATATCTTTTCTGGCAAAAAAGCTATAATGTTATTAGAAAAAATTAGGAACATGGAAAAATTGAAGAATCGTAAGGAAACAAAAGGGTCAGTCAAGCTATCTGATACTGATTAATGGTTCTTCAACGCATGGTGTTCTTTTGTCGTGTCAAGTCGTTGACTATATAATATCGATTAGGTCAGATATGCGCGTGGGACCAATAGCAAGGAGAAAATAAAATTTTAGCACATCCAAGGTCACGTTCACGGTTCGTATTATACGAAATCACTACCTTCGTTACCATGATCGATCGTATTATAATTGGACGAGAAGAAATATTCTTTTGTAGCTTATTATAGAATATCTAAATGGCATGGAACTCGTGCGAATGCTTAGTATACTGTAATCGATACCGCGTACGAGAAAATAGAAGTTGGCATTTCATTTTCCGTAAGAACGCTTAGGTCAAAGGGAAAAGAATTAGCTGCAGATGATCCGAAGAACAACGGTTGGAGAAAAGTCACCGGACACAACGGGGAATGGAATATTATTGTTTCTTTCCGTCAAATATTTTTGTATAAACAGACTTGGATCCTTACCGAAAACAAAAGTTAGCGACCGACCGTGATAAAACAAAAAGATCAAACGATATCTGAGTCACTTTTTACTCGATCAGACTATTGCCTGTTACATCTACGTATTCTTGTTTTGGAGTGTACTTCCCTTAGCAAAAAGTGCTCCGTCACACAAATCCCGTGACTACTATTGTATTAATAAATTGGTGCGTGTGAAATGCAGTTTTTTTTCTGAAAACAACGCCTATGTCCAATTATTTATCTTTCTGACCTTGCTGCTTGAAATAGGACGATGACTGCTGATAGAAATGACTAATCATTTTCAAAGAAATGCATTCCACGATCCCATTTATGTATATAACAATTAATATCACAATTATTCAGAAATATGTTACAAAAAGAAATTTGTATTGGAAAGAGGGATAAGAGTATTTATTATGTTTTGTATATTGTAGTATCGTAATATAAGGCTATCGGTATAATATAAGGACAACGTAGCTTTTAAGACATTGGAGGAACCAAGAGGCGCGACATCGAAGGGGGCGAGCGACGTTCGTTGTTGCAGTAGCAAAGAAAAGTAAGAGTTGTCGAATAGTTGTATTGTCAGTTTCGGTGTTTTCTGTTAATTATTCTAGTCTATGGTTCTCTAATTTTAAACGTACTTATTATACAGGGTGTTCCAGAAATTGTAGCACAACCGGGCAGGGGGTGATGCTACATAAAAAAAAGAAGAAAATATTTTGGTATAACATTTTTCCATCCGGTGCTCCGATAATCGACTTCAAAATTCGTTCAACTTATAAACGATTTAATACAATTTGCTTGTCATGTATTTCACTGCTCTGCTTGCATCGATGGTATGGTACGTTGGCCACCAAGATCTCCGGACCTCACGCCTCTAGATTTTTATTTATGAGCTCACATCAAAGAACAAGTTTATAGCATGAACGTTTTTTTTTACTATCAGTATATTGTTTTTTAACAATTATTGTGACTGAATTGCTAATGAAAGGAACTGTCATTATAGGTGCTTAAAAAAGGGTGGTTCCATTTTAAAAAAGTCAAAGTGATTTGGATATTACTGAAAAAAGAACATAAAAACCAAATTTTTTATAGCATCGTGTCAGTCCCATTATACCATCAAACTTTGTCCTTACCATACTTTACGTATTTTTAGAAACAACAAAGATATTTGAGGTGCTAACGTTTGGTGACTCACCCTGTATATATATTTTTCTCTTTTGAGTCCAAGATAAAAGAAAACGAAGTACTGAATGATAACAGTATCGTGACTGTAAGAGTCGATATTTGAACTTTAGTTGTTGCGTGTTGTGTTTTGAAAAACCTCTTTAAGATGTCTGAAGGAAACGATAGCGTTGTTGAAGTGTCGCAAGCAAGTCTATGTGCTTATAAATTGGAAGAAATTGTAACAATGACGTTAGCCGATCTAAAGGAAGAATTCAGGAGTCGCAAGCTGAAAACGTCAGGAAGTAAGAAGCAGTTGTAAGATCGACTTAAAGCAGCCAAAATTTTGCAAATGGAACACGACGAAGAAGAAAATGATACCGATGGCAGCGAGGACGAAGACGAAGGAGGCGATATGAAAAAGTGGGAGCGACGGATGCAGACACTAACACTCAGAGATGTTGAGGTGTCCATGTGTACATTCAGCGGAGACGATAGAACTAACATTCGTTTTTGGCTTGAGGAGTTTAAAGACCTGACGGAGCTATGAGAATGGAATGACGTACAGAAAGTTATTTATGCGAAACGATTGTTACGTGGATTGGCGAAATTTTTCGTCGGCTATGAAGAATGTTGACGCAAATGGGTTGAGATGAAGCAGGCATTAGAATTCGAATTTTCTAAAACTGTAGATGCGTAAAAGATACACAAAAAATTGTCACGTAGAATCAAAAAACCGAATGAATCGTATCAAGAGTACATTTATCAAATGTTGTAGATTGCTAAGCAAGCAGATATGGAAGTTTCGGTAATTATTAGATATTGTTGCGGACTTCGGGAACCTCGTCCGGTTCCCGTCGCCCCGTTTCACGAGTTCGCGGCATAATTAACAATTTATTTTCACAATTCCTTTCAATACAATATCGTTATTAAATTCAATGCGTTTTCCGTCACGAAACCACCACTGCCGAAGTTCAGCTCGGTT
The DNA here is from genome assembly GCF_028453695.1 of Augochlora pura. Lineage (NCBI taxonomy): Eukaryota > Metazoa > Arthropoda > Insecta > Hymenoptera > Halictidae > Augochlora > Augochlora pura. Next base: position 10,775,984 of record NC_135775.1, read on the forward strand.
GGAAGACCCTGAACCATGTTGCCGTCTTTTATTTCGGCAAGGGAATTCCAAGGCGGCACCGGTCATCCATCCGGTGTTCGTAACAATATATTATTAACGGAGTTCAGGATGACGAAATAAATGATATTGTACGGTGCCAGAAACCGGTGCGAGTTGAAAGAAAAATTTGAATTTTACGGAGACACGAAGGAGAAATCCAGAACGAGAAGCAGACGACTGGAAGAGAAGAAGAGGACGACCGTCCACGAAGTTTCATTACGGGAAGTACGGCGATGTTTTTTGTGTGGAAACCGATACCGTTTGAGTGCAAACTGTCCAACGAAAGAGAAATGTATAAAGTGTTTCAAGTGTCAAGAGTATGGGCGTATTGCGTCAAATTGTAACGGTACAAATAGTACAGTAAAGGATGTGAGTAGTGCGTTTAAAGAGTCGAGAAAGAAACACGTTAAAGAAGTACAAATCGAAAATTGTAACTTGATGGCGTTAATAGATTCTGGAAGCGATCTGAATTTGATGTGAACGGATTATTATGTTAAAATTGGTGCTCCTAGGTGAAATAATAAAATTTTACAATTTCGTGGTTTTCGGGCAGAGAGCGAACATACATTAGAAAAATTGTCAACAACCATTACAATAGATCAGACAACATATCCAATAAATATACACATTCTACCTAAAACGTCGACGTCGCACAGTTTTATAATCGGTACAGACTTTTTAGATTGTGTAGAGTTGAGTATGAGAGGAAGAGAAATTTCTATTAAAAAATTAGATTTGTCGGAAGTTTTTCATATTAATGTCGAGATTATAGATAACGATACAGATTTATCACATGTGGAAATTCCAGAATGTTGCAGATTATAACCGTTTGAAACACAAGAAGTAGAAGTTAAAATTAGTTTACCATTGCAAGACGAGATCCCTGTATACGAGTGACCGCGGAGATAAATCTGAAGTTAATAAACAAATGACGTCATAGTTGAAAGATGGAACAATTCGAGAGTATTATTCACATTATGTGAACCCAGTTGTGTTAGCAAAAGACAAGAAAGGCTCCACTAAAATTCGTGTTGATTATAAATAGTTAAATAACAAGTTTGATGCTTGATAGAGCATCAATTAGATTTGCAAGGCGTAAAAGTATTTAGTACATTGAAACCATCGAGACCATTATCAAACTTAATAAAAAAAAATGTAAGATTTAAGTTTGATGCGAGTGAACAAGAGACTTTCAATAGATTAAAATTGGCTTTAAGTAGAAAACCTATGTTAAAGTTGTATTATGTAGGTGCAATATGGTAATATTGTTGCAGCGCGAGAGTAAAGACGGCGTTTTTACTGCTCCAGCCGAAAAGAGATATACAAGCTACGAGCTTGAAGTTTTGGCGATTGTAAAAGCGTTGACGGCACACATGAAGTTTATGGGTCATTGATTTTCGTCTGTTGAAAGGGGCGGTAGAGTTGTTCTGGAAGTCGAGGAGTAAAGAAGCCCAAGAGTTGTCGAGTAGTCGTGTTCTCAGTTTCGGTATTTTTCTGTTCATTATTCTAGTCTATAGTTTTCTAATCTTGAACGAACTTGTTATTAAATATATATATATATATATTCCTACAATATTTTTATGGATTATCGTTAGCTCTTCCATCATACTTTTCATATACATGATATCGTGTAACTGATGGTGCAATCGGATAAGTGCTGATTCTACGTATAAAAATAAGTCGAAAATATGGAATAATCGTTTTTTGTTCAAGATTCCCTCTTTGAGAAAAAAGTAATACTATTGAATAGGAATCAAGTGGCACGTCCGGTCATTACACACCAATTCTACTTCCCGCTGCACTACAAGTCACGCGAACTTTACGTATCTCTCAACTTAGTGTTCTCGAAAACGAGGCCTCAAATGAGAAAATGTTATTCTTTGTCTTAACTTATTTTTTGACGCACAATCAGCCCCTATCCGTTTGTACTACCAGTTACATGATATCCTGTATATTTGATTAAACTATAAATATGTTTCACCTTAGGTATAAAAAGCTAATTGAACGATGATGAACTGACAGTAACAACGAGATCAGTTACACCAGAATTATTAAGTTCATTGTTCATTATTAAAACTGTAAATTCGACAAATGTTAGTTATTAAATATTCCGCATCGACGTAAACTTAAAAACTAAAAACAGAATTATTTTTGCGTCAATTTAATGCAACACCATTTGTCTTCTAGTCGTATTTATATTCAAAGATCCCACCCACGATAGTTAGAGATTGTATTGGGCCTCGAGTCGCGAATTTTCGTGGCTAGTACACATTGTAGATCAATTGCCAAATGAGTCGGGATAAAGGAGGATCCTTCTCGTTGATTTTCTTCTCAACCAGAGACGTAGGAATCGACCAGGCGGTCGCCATGGTGACTCCCCTCGATCACCTGCTTCGAACGTTCCTGAATTGTCCTGTGCGTATACACAAACACCCCTATGGCGCCACCCAAAAGTATGCTTTTCACCTAATCTCTCCCAAACGATAAATTACATTTTTATTGTGAATATCTGCCCCATATCTGAATCAATGCAATCCCCATGGCGCCACCCACAACTATGACTTCGACCTATCATTTTTTTTCTAACGCGACGAACAATATCTTTTTCAATTTTATGTGCGACATATAGATTAATCATTTTTATGCAAATTACCATTTTCGTCAATTGTGCTGTTCAGTATACGAATTAAATCGCATCTCTCGTTCTTACAATCAATTTATAGTATCGTATATTATAGTATATTAATGTATCGATTATGTAAATAATCTCCCGTAAGCTTATTATATTAGCTTTTCCAAGATTAATTCAACGGTTCCAAAAACCAGATAACTTCAAACTGATCAAATTAATCGACCGACTATCGCGTCAGAAATATCCTAAAATTGATTTAATATCTTGTACGTCCGTAAAGAGATTATGCAATCATTATCAAAATTCAAACTACGTATCTATAACGAAATAATTGACGCAAGAGACAAAGAAGATCGAATCGATAACCTGAAGCCTAATAGTATCTTCAAATCTTATACTGATATAGCAAACTCACAAAATTTTCTTATCTACAAAGAACGATAGATAATCAGGAAGTCAGGGATATAATTAATAGTATAGGATAGATACAATAATTTGCTTGTTTCGTATCAAATACTTTGGACAGAAATGTTTTAAATATAGAATGCAAAAAGATATTCGGTACGAAAACTATTCTATTTCGCTTTCATATCTGTTGAAATTGTATAAAAAATTTGATAATTATATTGCAAATCGAATCCCAAATTTTTTAATGTTTTCTCATAGAATGAGAGACACATTTCTACAGAGAACACATAGGATATTTAATTCTTATGTTAATAGTCAACACAAAATAAAAAAAACTAGACTTTCATCCTATTCTCAATTCCGAAGATTTTTCAAGTTAAAAGTAAAAAAAAACGAATCGAACAATATGTATCTGACTATTTAACCGGATTCATATTAGTCACAAAATTTTTGCACGCTATTACATAAGGAAAACAAGTTACAAATCAAGTTTTCGATTTTATCTTATAACAACCATCTCATTCGATTTGTTTATGCAATATCGACTATCTCATTACATTGGATTTAAGATTTCACTTCTGACGCTCAGCTGTATTCTTCAACAAATGATATTTAAACCGAAATATCAAATGTGATTTTGCAGAGTTTAAAATATCAAGAAACTAGATGCAGTAGCGATTAAGAAGTGATCGCGTGACTACTACTAAGTCCTATTTTATATTCTCTTCCTAATAACCTTAAAACTGCGACCACACCCTGTAGGTCATGGTGCATGGTAAGTCAAAAGGGCAATCGATTGTCAGATAATTTCGATGAGAAATATGCTCGACGGAGATCCACGATAAACGCGATGTTCTCTGTACTGCTGCGCAACATTAAATACATTTCGTTCTTCTTCTATTCTTAAAAACTAGATTAATGATTTTTAATAGAGAGTTCATAGCTTGATTTGTTTGAGATAATATAATAAAAAAATAGCACTTGTGTGTTACGCACGTATATTATTTGGACGTATTTTAAGCGTTCCATTTTGCGCCACTAAAAAGAAGACATTCAACGATGGGAATCATAGATCAATGAGACCATAACATCGTCTTAGCACCGGGGTCATAAAAGAAAAGTTCATGCTACTGTTGCATTTTTCGTTGCCAAATGGATTAACACGAGATTTATTTTACAAAATTGGTAATGACAACAAAATGTTACAGTATACGTATAATTACATCGTAATATCCTTTAACTTTAAAAAGGACCTTATGTAATTAAAATGACCAAAAGGTAAACATTTCCTTGTAAAATGTAAACTTCCTTTTATTATAAGCATACATTATAAATTAGAAGAATTTTATGTCGTAGAGATAAATATGACTACTTTAAGACTTTTAAACTAATAATATGTAAAATAAATATAAATTGTTCCTCAAAATATTCAGAAATAAATATTTTGAGAAAGTATTGCAGCGAATTTAATTACCCAATTCCATCACAATTCAATCACCAAGCACAAACATTGAAAACATATTCAATAAATAAACGCTTATTGCCGAATGTTATGCTTAATTCACATTACATACTAAATTCATTATTCTTTAATATAAAATCGCATATAGTTAGTTATTAGAGAAAATTGCAATTTCGTTCGACTGTTTGAAAAAATAAATTACTAATACCAAATTCGTCTGAATTAATTAATAAATAAAAGAACCGTATTTTCTAAACGTACGAACAGGTTTCCTGAATACTTATTTCACAATTATAGAAATGACATAATTTAACACACGTTCTTTACACTTATATTAATTTATAAATTAATAATCAACCACGAGAATAAGGTAAGAATTGAATGCTATCCTCTTTTGCAAAGAAAGCTTGTTTAACTCTTCCTTAGCCTTCAATGTCATCGCACAATATACGTATTTAATACTATTTCCGTATACCATATCGTACCCCTAAAACATGCGAACGAATAAAAATAGTTATGCCATAAACAAGGTGTTTTTAACTCTGTTCATAATTCAACAATTTCTCTTAAGCGTAAATAATTGTATGGGATGAAGGAGAAAACCGCTTTGTCCAATACGACTACAGTAATAAGGGCACTATTATTTATTTATTATTAATTACACATAAATATACAGTTATAATGCATTAATGTAATATAGTATAGTCATAACAGTACGATTCAGTTTTCTTCCCGAACATACTTGACATAGTATCTGTAAATACGTATATGATGTTAAAGTTTCCACCCCAATTTTCTTTTCACATTCAAAAAGCAAATTTTACCTACAATAACAATCAAGAGAGCGACGAAAGTAAAAGAAAATAATATAAACAACAAATTAGAAACTCTATGAAGCACAAGTGTTGTGCATATCACAAAATGGTTTCGTTGCACACAAATAAAGAGAAATATATTTAAATAATTGATGTATTCGTATTCCTCACTTCGATGTTAATAATAAATGGAAAAAACCTCCTACTGCTACGCACACCGATAGATGGCTACATTTCCCGCTACTATCTAATTCGCCACCGATTTACATATATACCGTCTTTAACCGGCCTTACAATATACTCACGGTTCATGCAAAGCCTAAATATGAGTATTCTAGCAAGTCCAGGACGAAAACTATATCGCCTTTCTTTTATGAACCATTTTTCTCATGATTTGGAGAACCGTCAAAACAAAAACTACCCAACTGTCAACTTACCCACGAGAAATGTCCTTAAGCCCTCGTATATCCGTGGACCGCTGAAAAATTGTAGAATCAACAAGGAAACACTGAATGGAAAGTGATCCCTTTGTCAGCTCCAAGTCACGTGATTTCCTCGATCGATATTTATTGACGTTCCGTCTCCTTCATGAGCGCGAGCTTTTTCGATACTGAACGTGCACAACCACTTCGTCGGAACGCGCCCCGTGTACTGAAATAGAGAAACGTTAGGCGTTCACTGAGCTTGCGCGTGCTCACATACGTCATTGGAATCGCTTCTGAGTACACCTGTTAGTGAGAAGAGGGCGTGACATATAAGATATTCCCCTGGCGGCTAAAGATATACAGCCTTAATCCATTTTATAAGATTTAATCATTAAAACCAGAAACGCTAATAAATATCGTATTGGTCCTCACACATTTATGACTTTTACAAATTTCAAAAGCTACTGAAGTATTTATATTAATCCTTTATATGCTGATGATTTACTTCTCTATAACGCAAATTTGATTTTTAAAATACAATGTTGATCTTTACAACTAATAACTTCTAAAGTAGTTGCAATTTATTTATTATTGTTAACAAAACTTTTAATTAATTACTATTATGATGTAATGACTATTGAAAAATAATTGCATTTATAGATTGTAAACAAGTAACATTTATAGTATGTATCCATACTAATTCAAGCACGTAGTACTTACGTCCACATTTCAAACATTCTAATAATATTGAAAGTAATTTTATTTTTATATCTATTATTTTTGGTTATTTTCATATCGTTCTATGTAAATGAATTTTAGAAGAAAATGTATGGAACTTTCTGTATAGAAAAGTTACTGTTATGAATGAATGCTATATTTTTAGTATAAATAACGTTTTAGGATTAGGCGCATTTTAAATAATGCGCCTACCGAGTTGCAACCTGCAATACAATAGTTGTAGGTCGGTAAATGTATAGACGTACAGCATATATAATATGTAGACCTCTGCATTATCGACATTCCTGTCACGTGATCGTAAGGGCTTGTATAATTCAGCGATCTTTTTCAAACAAAACCGGAGAGTATTATGAAATTTTTAAATGATGTTATCTTGAAATTACTTTTTCAATTTAATACATGAATGATTTAATGATTATTTAATAGTTTCTTCTTCTGACAAGTCTATAGAATTCGTTGCAGTATAGTGAATGCGTGCTACATAAATAATTTTTCATAAAAATACATACACTATTTTACTTTAGAAAAGTTTCTCCAACATGTTACGATTGAACCTAAGCGGAACTTTCTAACGTGTTTAGTTTTCACACAATACATTTTCATTTCAATTTTCAAGTACAGCACATCCAGTTTTAAAAAACTCTCAAATAATTTATTTCCTATGTACGCGCATACATACCACACTCGGAGAGTGTGTTTATATATTTATACTGTACATGTTGAGGATAATTTACGTACGCATGCGCCCTGGAAATTCGTTTTCGAAAAATGCTGGAATTTTAACTTGCGTAAGCGTCCTCTACAGTACTAATATGTACTAAATGTGACAGAAAATCTATTGCAAAGCATTTCTTCTACAATTCAATGGAAAACTACTACTATATTTACGCATGAACATCAGCTGTGGAATGACAGGTGGAATAAAAAATGGCTGAAAATGGGTTGGGATCAGATGCTGAATCCCAAGAATACCTAACAACAGAGGTTATTAATTTAGATATTGAAGAGGTAATTAAATATTTCTCAATATTATATAGTAAACACATAAATTCCGTAAGACACTTCATTTACAGGTTATGTTCTCATAGCTATAATGATTCTGTTGTGAAGTTTATTTTACTGCGTTTTTTAAATAATACAATTACTAACTCACATTTTTTTAAAGTTTTAAAAATTTGATTTTTTATTAAGTTCTTAATATATCGTATTTTTTGTATCAATTAATGGATGTTTGTCTCAAACTTTCAAATATACATGTAGTTATCATTTATAATTAAATTAAGAAATAAAGTATAATATAATCATATCTCTTTTAGCTGGACAATACAGAATATGCTATACCTGCTGTGGAGGAATTACCCTCCTTAGAAAGTATATTAACAGAGCCTGACTGTGCTTCCTTGTCTGGAACAGATGATGATTTTGTTTTAGTAGCAGGAGAAAAATTGGGGAGCAGTGAAACAACAAGTGTTGGAAGTCATTTATCATTAAATTCTTTAAATAAACCGAATAAAAGTTCACAATCAACATGTTCGGGTGCTATTTTGAGGCATGTTATACTAAAAGGGATATCTGCACAAATTGTGTCAGCTAGTGTAAGTTTTTAGATATAACAATGGATTATTATATTTAAATTAGATCTAATAGTTTTATGTAAATACGTGTATTTAGGAAAAAGTTAATGCTGGTTTGGCTAGTGCAGTTGCTGCTGGAGGAAACATGCTAGTAGTTGGTACTAGTCATGGTTTGGTACTAGGTTTTGATTCTTCACAAACTTTGAGATGGTGCGATCAAGAGGCACGGCATCAGGGTTCAGTATCAGCTTTGTGTTTTAATTATGATGGAAGCAGAGTGTTAGCTGGTTTTGCTAGGGGTCACATATTAATGATAGATAGCTTCAATGGAAAAGTATTAAGAGTACTTACTGATGTTCACCCTCTTGATACAGCTGTACTACATGTTAAAGTAAGATTTATTTACATGTAATTTTGTATCTAATTTATTTTTTAATTTTCGCTATTAAAAAACACCTATTTTTCTATAGTTCACAGATTCACCAAAAGTTGCATTATGTAGTGACAGCGGAGGATCAGTTTTTGAATTAAATTTTACAAGAGTTATGGGAGTACGAGGTTGTGATAGTAGATGTTTATTTAGCGGATCTAGAGGTGAAGTATGTACATTGGAACCTTTGCTACTAAACCATCTGCCATCGCACCCCCTTAAAAATTATACATTAGTTGCAATGGCAACATTATCAAAGGTTTGTTCAAATATCTTTTTTTTTTATTAAGTTTGAAAACATGTTAAATGTGTTCATATATGTATTTAGGTACTAGTAGTTTGCATAAGGCCTCGAGTACGTGTTGTATTAACTCATTCCTTGTCTGGTGCTCCTGTTGCACCACCACAATTGTCTTGGCAACTTGTTGTTATACAAGCAGCAGATACTTCTCGTGTAATTGACCCAGTCCTAGCACTTGCAAGAGACGATGTGGTACACTTTTATCAAGTAAGACTGTTTCACGAGTTTATTCACTAAATAATCACATTGCCAACATTTTCTACCATTTAAAATTTTCAATTAGGTATGCACCGAAGCTTCTTCAAGAGTGAAATTGTCTCCTCTACGAAGAATGACTCTTCCTTATACAATAAGTAACTTACGGTGGCTAAATCCAAGGTCCTTAGCAGTACTGGATAACCAAGAAAGATTACATCTATTAGATGTAAGAGCACAGGATAATTTGGAAACTTTGGATATGAGTCGTGTTGGTATTTCATATGCCTCTAGCCATTTTAAGGGTCTGTCAACTGGTGGAAACGTTTCAAAGGTAAAGATTTATTATACAATTAACTAATTTTATCTAATGTGAGAATAATAAATGTTTTTCTTTTCGATATTAGGCAATGGCATTAGCTGGTGAACGAGCATGTTATAATACTGTAGTCACATTTGGTACTCAGCTTCTACTTTTGGGTACGAAAAGCTTACATGTAGTATGTATACGAACGTGGACAGAACGACTGAGACATTTAACAATGCAGGTTTGTACATTTGAACGCATGTCGCAACTCAATGATACTATTTAAAATAATTTTATACTCCCTTTTGCATTTTCATACTGCTAGACGATTTTCACAGATTTTCTTTCGTCCCCTTAAATTTAGAAAATTTTAATTTTAACAAAATAGTTAAATTTTTAACTTTAATAATTTCTTTTCTCTTAACCGCAAAAAACTATATAGATGTTTTTCGCATTATGTTTCACATGTTTTTTTTTTGTTTCAGAAAAGATTTCCAGAAGCATTAGCTCTAGGTCTCTCTTTCTATCAAGATAAAGGAAAGGCAGTTGTTGGTCTCCGTGGTTCAAAGCAACGCCGTAAACAAATAGCACGTGATAAAGTGTGTCAGGTTTTAACGCAGTATATGGAAGAATTGATTCGTTGCACTGCAGATGAAAATACAGAATTCGAAATAGTCACAACATGTGTAAATTATTGTATACAGTTAGAGAATACAGAATTATTATTTGGGAAACTATGGGATGCAATTTCCGAATCGGAGGGACTTAAAACATGCTATTTGCACGCTCTTGAAAGTCCTTTATTAGATGGGAGTTTGCGACCGCGACTACCACCGTTAATTGCTCAACAATTAGTTATTGTTTACGATCAAGAGGGAAAAGTAGACTCCTTGCAAGCAATTATAGTGCTATTGGATGTTGACTGCTTAGACATTCATCAAGTATGAGAAAACCAGTATTATAATTAATTTTTAATTCGTATTTAATTTTTTTTAAATTAATTTTAATGTGCAGGTAACTACAGTTTGTCGACAACGAGGACTTTGGGAAGCTTTAATACATCTTCAAACAACAGCGTTGGGTGATTTTACTGCTCCCATTCATCAACTCGTACCAATTTTACAAAGTTCATTAACGAATTCGATAAATCCATTAACGCGAGATATTATACAGCTTGGTAACGCAATTCTGGTTTATGCCAGTTGTTGTCTCGCTGGTCGTGGATTTCCCAGAGACGAGCTCCCTGAAGGGAAATCCCAAAGAGCAAAAACAGATGTATTGAGAGCTCTACTTTCACAGCATTCTAGTTTAGCTAATGACTCCGAAAAGCAGTATCCATATCTAAGAACATTGCTTCAATTCGATGCAAAAGGATTTCTCGATGTGATAGCAATTGCATTTCAAGAGCCAGAATTTACATCTGAAATGGGTCTCAGGCAACGACAAAGGCTCATAGATGTACTGATAAATATTGTCATGCCTAATACACCACTTAGTCCAAGGAACTCTGACTGTATCACTGACGATCGAAGAAGTCTAGTTCTTATATTCGTAGCTAACGAAGTCGCAGAAAATACAGTTAGTTTGGAACCTAGTATGTTAAATAGGATGATAGAAATATTATGTGCCGATTCAAATATGGGATCATCAAAAGAGCTTAAGACTGATAAAGAAAACGCAATATTGGGATTGTTACGTTCGAAGAAATTGCGTAATATATCAGATAATACTTTACTCAACCTGGCTGAACGAGCTAAGTTGTAAGTATAAACTAAAACTTCTTTTTCAATCTTATGAACCCTTTACTATATGATATAAAGTCAAACTCGTGATGAAAATTTTAAACAGAATTTACTGAATGTGAATGCTATTTATTTCTTTTTAACATTAAATAAATATTGTTTGTAAAAAATATAAATTCTTTTATCTTCTGTGAAATAACTAAAAAGAAACAAAAGGCTAATAATTGTATAACTGATTTCAAGGTGATTCACTTAATTATCTTCTTTACTGTGAATAACGTTTGTGTTAAAATACCTTAATACAAAAATATTCTTACTAGTGAATTCAACTTTTAATATGATTCAAATTGCATACAAAATATTTTTTGTATCATCATAATTGAAGGAGATATTTAAATGGCTACCTAATATGAAATATGTTCATGAACAAAGTGTGACATTAAAATTCTACATTTCAAGAAATTCCATAATTTTATTAATACTAGTAGCATCATACATAGTAACTTGTATCGCAGTACATAATGTTACAGTATGCAAGTTGCGGAGTTGCTGTACAGTGCCAGAGAAGATTGGATTGCAGTTTGTAAATGTATGATACTGCATCCATTCAGACACCATGATATCTGGCCCTGGTTGGAACGTCTTTCTCAGAATTCATTACAAGAAGTTGTTATGGTTAACATTGAAGCTCTAGTGGAAATCAATGCAAATCAATTTGCGATGCTTATAGCAACACATATGCAACATAGTGTAGAAAAAATCATACGAGAACTAACAAATAATCCAAGCTTACAGTATATACTATTGGAAGCTTTGTATCAAATAATCCAATATAAAGAAGAAGACATTACATTAGAGCTCTCAATTGAATTATTAGAAAAGTATTTGGAATTAATGTGCAAAATGCATCCAGAATGTGTAAGTAAAATTTTCGATGATACTTATATTTGAAAATTTATAATTTTGGAAATTAATTATTATCTAAATATAGGTAGTTCGCCATATTCAAGGTGCCCATGGTTGTAGACTGAATAAAGCACTTAATATAGTTCAAAAGGCAAAGCATAAAGATGCAGAAGCTGTAATGTTGGAAAAGTTGGGCAATTATCAGGATGCATTTGAAATTCTACTGAAAGAATTTCAAAATAACCTCGAGCTGGTAAATGTATTATATAGAAATAAATATTGATAATACGGTTAAACATTAATTTTATATTTTTACAACCAATAGGTGATTCCCAGAGATTTTGATTTGTCAATTAAGAATTTGATATTTTTTTTCCCAATTATCTTCAGTTCATAACTAAAAATGTATAAGAATCCCCTATTGCAGTAATTCATTTATAAGCATTTCATGAGTGCTTCTTTTTAGTACTGTCAAAACGAGATTTCAGAAAATGAAACAATTCATACTACTGTACAATTAGCTGGGTTGTGCAGAAGGTCTGCTGGAAATTTAGATTGGATGCCGCTTGTTGAAACCATACTTAAAACTCACTCAAATAGTAACAATGAAAGAGGTATTTTAGTTAGCAGTTCCATTGTTAATATGTAATATTATATATTTCAATCAAATGTAGTATATTATTATTTATATAATAATATCCAAGGTAGTATATTATTATTTATATAATAATATCCAAGGTAGTATATTATTATTTATATAATATCCGTGGTAGTATAATATTATTTATATAATAATATACTAATAATATAGTTTTTATAATTACAAATAAGTATTAATTATGTTAAATTGCAGTTGAAAAATTAAGTGGTAAACTATTAAGGATTGTCTTAGAATTTCTGAGTGGTACAACAGCACTGTCTCTTGTACTAGAACAAATTCTAAAACATCCACTAGCAACAAGTGGTACGATAGGTGATATAAGACAGTTGTTATCTGGAGTACTTACACATTCTCGATACGAACAAACTTTAGTGGAAACTACTGCACGTTTGGTTAGTTTAGAGCTTCACGAGGAACTAAAAAGAACGTTAAGGTATTAAGTAAATCGACATAAATTCTGAGCATTGAATCAATATTGAAAGTTGTTTAATTATTTGAACTTTTATATTTAGGGATGCAGGAAAGGGGTGTGCCATTATATCACTGATTTGTCCAATATGTCGTCATTTGTTGTCACAATGCACGGATTATGTAATAGTTTTCAATTGTGGTCATGGTTTTCATTCAGAATGTTTGGGTGAACCGAGATCATGCTATAAGTGTTTACACTCAAAGGGATGGGCTCCCATTGTTACTAATATCACACGTCCTACCAGATCATTCCATGTAAGCAATAATGCAATTATTCTTGTTATTAACCCTTTATGGACGAAGACAAAATATTAAAGGAATTTTTCTCAAAGAATTAGATTACATGTAAAAGTGAACATAATCTGAGATCTCAATATTTGTGATACAAATAATACTTATTTACATACACTTGATAATGTTGATATGTTGACATTCGTCCTCAAAAGGTTAATTCATACTGTACTTTGATAGTATTATGTTAAAAAATGTCATCATTTTGCAGGAACATAAACAAAGTCTACCACCTGAATTTATGCATAAAGATCTTACTCTAAGACTCGCACCACCCACTTTACCAGATCTTGAAGGTATTTTCTAATCTAGTCTTCAAATATCAAAATTCGATATCACACTTACCAGTGGACTGTAGCATTTTAATGATAAAATAATGATTCTGGACTTTTATGTATATGTATATTATACCAGATCTCCCATTTTCATTCCATGAACACTATTTGGTTTTGCTTCCATATATCATATAATAAATTTAATCCTCACCATTTTCAATAAGGACCCTTTCTATACGATTGCTCGAGTACAGTGTTATTATATATCCCCCTTAATGAACTAAATCCCAATATTTAAGTCATTCGTCTGCTTGACTAGCTACAAATATGCTGTACGTTTGTATATTGTAAAGTAATATATTGTGTATAAAATCGATAAGAATTTATTGCTGTAAATTCTATTCATTTTGCAGCTTGTTGCCAAATATCAGTCATTAAGTGAATAAAGACATTAATTAAGATGATAGAAACATTTTCATTTTTTGTTAATATTTCATATTGCTTCACATGTGGATGCAAATTACTTCTAAAAACATACAATAAATAATTTGTTAGAGTTCAGAATACATGTCCGCCTACACATTGTTCCTATGTTGGATAATGACAGATAATTTTGCGTTTAATGTTCTTGATAATCAAAACCGGTTTCTTCGGTACATTTTCTGTTAGAATATGATTAGGATCTAATGGCTCATATCCTAATAATTCACCTGTTAGTAACTTCACAACAAATGAAAACGTACTCAAATCAGATAAAAATGACTTTTGCATAGGCAATAACTCAATATTGGAAACGTAATTGTCCACCACTGATTCTAGTTTTGTAATATGCGGAATAATGTTTGATATTGATAAATACTGCTGTAACTGTAATTTGAAGAAAAAAGAAGCATTGAACTATTACTGATTTCAACTTAAAATTAGTCAACTCCCTTACCTTATAATCACATTTCTCTAAGTTATTCAGAAGTTTTTCAACTTCTTTAATTAACTTGTATCCTTCCAATGCATGCCCATGGTTGTAAGATGGATCATGGGCTTGTAGACATACTTTTAACAAAATTACTTCCTTTTTTACTTTATCCAATAACAGTGATAATGGGACTCCATGTAATGTTCTACTTGCCATACGAATCTTAGAATATTTATCACAAATCTGCACTTATGTATAATTCAATCAATTTCTAAATTATTATATGAAATATAAATTAAGTTTAATAAAATCATACATTAAATAACTATTTGAAATATAATAAAAATAAAAAAGGAGAAAGTACAAGCATTATAGAGGAATTTAGGTAATCTTCAATTTTTTATGCTTGTAGTAGTTTTGGAAAAAGTTCAAGTGATCTTCCATTAAAAAATTGAGCATTTTAATTTTAGTGTATTTAATAATGTTTTGTATGCAGTATTTTTTTCTTAATTTAAACTGGCCTTCAATTTTTTAAATGAAAAATACATATTCATCGGATGATATGAAATTTCAAATAAAAGTACATTATACAATGACTTAACTGTACAGTAACTATGTGAACATCTTATGTACCAAAAGAATAGGTAATAAAAAGTAGTAGATAAACAGAATATTACCTGCCGATTGATAGAGGTCCACGAATTTGAAATCTTATCGACAAATTGTTTTATTTCGTTACCTCCTGGATGAAGCGGATCAATTAAATTCCATAAAGAGTCGAGTTTATTCTCGAGACCCCGTGAAATGTTATTGAATACCAAGAGTTTAGATTCTAATTCATGATTGATTCTTAAATTGTAATGATTCTCTGTCTTCAATATCGCTACCTAAATAAAAACCTGTCTTATATTTTTTTTTGCTGATCTTAATTTATAATATTTTGTCAAATAAACGTTAATGCACTTTTTTTATTCTTTTATATCCATGAATTGTAGTTGTCAAACAACTCTTCTCTTTTTGTACGTTCACTGTAAATACCTTTTAAGCTAAATAACTCAAGAATACGTAGTTTTAATGCCAGTATGTCATACAATTCCGTTTTCAAACATTCCCGATCACGAAATAAATTATGTAAATCGGAATTATAATAATTTATATCAACTTCCGGGATTATGAAAATGTTAAATCGTATAAATACTCACATTTCTCTTAAGCGTGCTTATGAGCTCGCTTTGAGACATTTCCTCCTTTCTCAGCAGAAATTCCATTTCTGGATAACCAGAATTATGTGGGATGCTTTTACAAATAATACAGATATACAATATCGGCAAGATATAACATTAAAATGCTAAAATAGATTACGTGCGTCTACAAACTTTACATTCTCGCTCAGAAACACGATAGTCTTCTTTTTTCCATTATAGCGTGAATGAATCTCGGTTTCTATGGATTTTATCGTTTTCTATTCTTATGTCCCTCGATATATTAATGTTTCAAACATCTCATAGATGACAATTGCTTTTTAATTATTATTATTTCCTTTTTTTGTTACGATATTTGATACATAATTTAAAACTGGCATTCACCGCTGTATAATTAGCATCACAAATCTCACAATACTAACATAGCGATCTTTACAAAATCTTGAAATCCGTTCTCGCAAATGATACATGAATTTGCATGCCCTCTGTAATGACCATTATCCTACCTCAGCGGATGCAGTAATGTCGTGCTCTCTTACTACAAGGTTACATCATGATAATTGTATTATATTTACCGCGTTACCAAGCTAATATGATTATTAAATTGCGTCTAATACTTAAGATATAGGTCTAATGAGCATACGACAAATACATGTACCATTCAAAACGAAATTATCAGTGAGAATCAGTAAGATCCGTTAATAATTGCCAGATCTCAATATATGTTATCTTCTTTTGGCTCATATTTAGTTTGTAGAATGATATAACGAGGTATTACAATCTAACGAGCTGACAAAATCGCTGTGCTCTTTAGACTTCGCTTAACAATTTAGCTATGGCTTTTGCAATTTTTAATGCACTATAAGAAGTCCATATTATTAAAACTCTACACTTAACTATATAATTTACATTTTTCGTTTTTAAGTAGTATTTCAATAACTCAGTATCATTATCTTTATAATTAAACATTCTCCTTTCGATTATTCACAATTTTCTCAATCACTCTGGAATTATATGTATATTAATATATAAAAAAATTCAAAATCCACGTATATTCACAGGTATGCACATTAATTATACTTTTGATGAGAAATTGTTCGCTTAACGGTTATAATAGTGAACACGTTTTTCTGCAATATTCACTGACGAAGAATTTCATTCTCTTAACATAACGCTCAATCAAAAATTACTGCTCGATTATACTATTTTGGCTATCGTTTGAAGAGGGAAGAGTATCTTTGTCAACCAAAACAAAGGACGGATTATTATGTTATAAAGAACGTAGGGCATTTTCCAAAACGAAATTGAATTTTAATTCTTTTAATAAAGAAATATAATATTATAAAAAGCAATTAATTTCAATCGAGAATTAAATGTATGCAATTTGAAGTGCGACATGTACATACCGTGCTTGTAATTTTACTTCAATATTATATTCGACATTATAAATAACGTAAAATTAGTATAAAATAGGTCTTTAAATTCCTGTAATTATTATGTCTTGTAGGAGTTAAATAATTTTTACAAATAAAATTCAATTACGTAATTCAAATTAAATAACATAACGGCATAAAACTCTATCGACATATTTAAAAACCATTAATGTAACGATTAAACACCTTAGCAATTATTCATCCATTCCTCCGATATTACGCGTACAAGTCTAAATCAGTAACATTCAAAAGTTAATTTTATTCATTTTGAACACAAGATTGGCAGAGTTACTGATACTCATCCCCCATATTCTGTGTAGTACAATGTTTGCGAACACAATGTAAACTACAAAACGACGTCGGAGAACTTTTAAGTCTCTTTCAGAAACGTGCACGACTGTCACCATGCAGTTTAAACCTTTTACAATTAAATATTGAATATTTAGTTTCAACGTCAATTGTCTAAATTAGCATTAGTCGCTTACACGTTTTCGTTTCAACATGTTGAAAAAATTACAATTTGCTTTAGCAATAGAAGAACTAACAAAGTCTTTTGATATCAGATTGCTTTTTAAATTTCCTTTTTTCCTTCAATAATAATTCTCTTTTTATTTTATTCCCATTGCCAGTGTGCTCGAGAATGATTATGGTATCTGTAATGTGCAGATCTGTATTGTCTACCATGCCGTTGTCTATTATGGGTAGAGGTATTGTAATACTGTCTCCGATGATAATTATTAAGAGACCGGTCCCACGTTTTACCGTTCTGGTACTCTTGGAAAGGATTGTAGCCCGTATTACTTCTTTCTTCATATGTTCGGTGATCTTTCACCTTCTTCACTCGACCACGATCTATATCGTCGTCGTTTGTGTTAAAATGACGCTTACGTTCTTCCCGTCTGTCGTTGTCTACTTCTCGATCTAAATGCGTTCTGTTGCCATTCCAATTTAATACTGTAAACATATAAACATATATTATGCTGTTAATATCTTTAAATGTATATACATACAGAGTGACTCATTTGAATCGATCCACTCGAATATCTTCAAAACTGTTGACAATGCTAAAAGATGTTTCAGACAAAAGTTGAACAATTTAACGCGACCCATGATGTAGCATAAATATATTTTTACAGATAGAAATAAGAGAACCATTTGAAACTCAACTTTATCTTTTCTAATTAAGCCATAACTCAACTGCACTGGTAGATTGCAGCTTGCAATACTTCACAATTTAGAAACAATACTATGCTACTTATGAATTTAAAACATTACCATGCAACGAGAGCACTGCGCAATATTTAAATGGAAATATTTCTTAAATCAATGATTTTTAAACATAAGTTTTTAATACTTTTGTAGATAATCACAAGTGCCATCAATACACTAAAAAATATATAATTACATTTAAAAAAAGAAGTTACGGCGTGCCACGCGAAACCATCTCGCAATGTGTGGACATAGTGATATATATAATTTTGAAATGAATTTGATATTGCAATTTAACGGTGAGGAAGTAATATTATTTAATATAATTTGTGTAATATATTGATGCTTGACAAATTGAACTTGATGTTCGTACTTTCATTACGGATTTAAATATCATCATTTTTTATACAACTCGAACAACTAAGACATTCCTATAAACGTTGTTGAATTATTTTACGGTGGGCTTTGGAAACATTTAAATTGTTACAAATTTTCGAGCCTTGTACATTTATCTTACTAATTAATAAAGGAATGTTTGACTGGCGACACATGGAGGTGCAACTAATTGATGAGGATTTTGAAGGAACAGGTGCTGGTTTCAGTGGAAGATTCAGCAATAATATTCTTTTGCTGTACTGACCCGTAGAACTGCCATAACCGCGGTGGGACATCTTCAATAAATGTGAAACTGTTTCCGAATGGTTTGTTCCATTGAAATCCCTTAAGGCTGCAGCACTGGGGGTAGTGTTATTGTGACTAATTTTATTAATATCTTCCCTGTATAAACGAGAATAACAAGTTACATGAATCGTTAGCCATAGTAAATAATTCGAGACACTATTCTAATAATCAGAATCAAGACATTTTGATCAATTTGATTGTTTTAGTATTAATTACTTAAAAATTTAAAACATCACTTACTTGTCCGTAACGGACCATCCATTGGGTGCCGCAGTCGACGCAGGAGAAAATGTGTCTTTCGACACCTGCCATCCTTTCATACTAGTTGCTGCTTTAGTGATAACTTTATCATCTTGTCCAGTCTTTATTCTACCAGACTGATGCCACTTACTCTTACTATTTTCCACTTTGTTGCATTCCATTTTACCATTTGCTTCCAACTGACCATTCTGATACTTTTTCAGACTGGTAACAGTACTACAGCTGGAACCATTTTGTGTTTTCGCACATTGTACTACATTACTTTGATTTTGCAAAACAGTACTACCATTCGTCTTTGATACTGATTTTTGCACGTCTTTTGTGGTAAGAACCGTTTTAGGTGAATTACTTTTTATTGGACATCCTTTTTGGACACCGTTAGTGCTAGTGGGAGAAGTGTTTGGCTTCGACGTGATATTTGAATTTATTTTATTTTTTACTGATCCAGCAAAATTAACGTCTTCTTCTTCACTAGATCCGTCGTAAGGGACCAAACTATTTTCGTTTAAGATTTTTCCATTTTTAATATGCATAATTAACCTCGGTTGAGTTTTGTCTTGTAATTTTTGTGGCAACTGTGGTCCAATAAAATTGGTTATTTTTTGCGTGGAAAACTGTGCATCTGTGTTTTTATTCACTGATACTTGAGGACTAGTCTCTGAATTTTCGCTACATTCTTTAATAGTTAAGGAGCCGTTCATAGATCCATTCAATGTTATCAATCCAGACGTTGACGCTTTAGGACTAATTGTTCTATTCATCGGACTTCCAGGTGAGGACAATGTATTGTTTACAGTCAATGTTCCATTAAATTTAACAGTCTGTTGATTCTGTACCTGAGATTGTGTCGATTGCTCCATCTCAAAAATCATTATATAAGCGTTTGTACTCAATACATTACTCAAACTAATTGGACGAACCTGCAGAAAACACATTTCAAGAATATTTAAGATCTATTCTACGAAAATTGATAGAGTATAGTGTTCAACAGATATTGAGAGTAATAAAACTTACACAAGAATCATCAAAAGAATAATAATGACCCGTTGAAACCTTGGCAACCGCAGTATAATGTCCACAATTTACTGATGGACCCATATGCGTAACTATTGATGTCAGCTTGTATGTAAGCGGTTGTACAGGCTCCCCTGGTTCCCTCCAGAGATAAGGTCCCATATCAATAGTTTGTTTAAAACCTATGTGTTTCGATATCTTTCCACCTAGAACGCTAAACCTCTTCAACTGTACACAAAGTACTTTGGGAGGTCGTTCTAGACTGAACTGTTTTGTGGCAGGAACTCTTCTTTTACAAGCTTCGCATTTGTAATCATTGTTATCTAGCTGTTCTCGACTAAAATAACTACTTAATGCTTCATTCAGAGTACTTGCTTTCCGTATGTCTACCAATAAATCCTATAAAAATTTAGAAATATGCTTCATTTCTGCTACACATAAATCAAACATTAGTACCTTACCTACCAAAGATTTAATTTTAAAAAATTCGTTTGCAAGAAAAAATCGCAAATTGGATTAAATATTGTCCTTTCTGATTTCATATATACCTGAAAATGCTGAAATGTAGTAGAAACATGCCGACACTGTAGGCACTTTACTTCGGTACGAATATAACCACCAAAAATTTGATTAATAGGAGTTGTCTCTTTAGAGTAACTGTCTAATTTACTAGCTTTGTGTCTTGCTAAATAAGCCTTCTCCATGCCTTCTAATAAATAACGTAAAAATTCATGAGCATCTTCTTGTTGCCCTGGCACCATGGTTCGGCAAATGACTAGTAAACAGATCGAAAAAGTATTTATACAGATAATTAAAAAATTTATGAATATCCTACAATACACAAATACTCACGCTTCAATTTATTGTATATATAAAATGGCTTAATAGCACATCCAGACTTTTGATGACTACATTGTAAAGTCTTTGCCACTGCACAGGTAAGGCACTCTCCACCTGCATCTAAAACTAACCTACTATCAAGATATGATACAAAAGCATAAAATTATAATATTAACTTTTATTCAATGCAATTTGTATTATTAAAGAAGTACAATTTACTGAAACTCACCATTTTGTTCACATTTTGACGTGTGATGTGTATCTGATAACAACCAGTTAACAAGTGCGGGTACGTGAAACAATGCTTGAAGTGTACTATTCAAATAACACGTATTTCCAACATTGTACATGCCCGCTCCAACAGGAAATGTGCCTTTCCATCCTAAAGCGACTTTCTTTGAGGAATAAAGAGTAGTAGCTGGTTCTGGTAAACTCGGACCCTTAGGTAGCTTCTCATTCTTCTTTCCATAATTTCCATTGTCTTTCACTTTATCCTCAGAATTTTCTGAGTTTGGTAAGCTTAACACAATGTACTTGGCTTTGAGTTGATCCAAAATCGTTGTTTGATAATCATCCACTTCTGTATATTGAATTTCCGATTGCAGAATCCTAGATGCACTACCAACTAAATTTGCTGATAAGTCATCTGACGTTTTGGATTGACTTGTATCCAGAGTACGGCGGAGTGTGGCCGTTACTGGATCACAAATGCTCACTGCAGGCATTGTGATTGTTTTTTTCTTGTATCAAATGGTACTTATTTGTTACCCCTATAAATAATTAAAATATCAGAATTTAATGATGTTTATAATACGTACAATATTTTAGAACCTTTTTCATAATTTATATATTTATTTTCAAATCAATGTAAAAATAACAGAGTTAACATTTTCAATTCATTGTTAATTCAATTTTAATTTTCCGTAATATTGAAGACATTACTTATACAACACGTTCGTTAAATATTAACGTTCAGTTAAATATTGTAAGTAATTAATAAAGTAATATTTATCAGTGAATGATATTTTAGTGAACGCTAAAATAACCCAATTACTCTAAAAGTGACAGAAGTGACAAAAAAAACAACATTTGTAGTACAATAATCTTACATTTTTCTTCTTAGCACTTAAGATACGTGCGTGCATGCAACAAAGGTAAGAAAATGCCGCAGATGTTGAAGTGAAAGGGTTAATTCCATAACTAATTCATGTACAAAGGTACTGTTAATAAATAATTGATATATCGTTATAGAAATCATTTAATACGTAAACAAAAAAGTTGAATTACTTTAAGTCAAATCAGTAAACATATAATATTATATATGAAATCTGTAACGGAATGAATCAAAAGCACGCGGCGTGTAATAGATACCGCGCGAACGGATTCATTGTTTACCTTCTCCTCGTGATTATACACGTTACAGCCCTTACAAAGTATTTTTATTGACGATATCACGATACATGTCACATAATAGACGAAATTCTCGGATCGCGATCACGTAGAATCACAATGCTATCGATTTATTCGAAATTCCACACGCTTACGTGCTCAGTAACGGTTACCGGATCAGTTTAACTGAGGGCGCGTGTCTCCGGCCACGAGTCATTTTTTCCCGCGTACTTTGTCACACTTACCCAATTGTCGTTTCGACGCGTAAAACAATAACGGTAATTTCAATGAAAATCACTGTTAAAAATACCGCGCGTCGACACTACACGACATTTTTCGAACCGTTAGTTTCGGGCATAGGAAATCAAGGCCCATCCTCTATTGAGATGTCAGCCATTTGCAATTACATGGGTGGCCATTAAACTTCTGGTGGATTGTACGACACGTTTGAGGGCGCCTAAAATATAAAGTTCGGTTCTTATGTCAGTGGACGTGCGATATTAATTCTTAAATTGTAAAATTGTGATCGACCAATAATGATATGTAATCCATTCTTCCATCTTCGTTTCTTAGGTAGCATCTCCTTACTCATATTTTCAAACGTTAATAGCTTGAAACAAAATTGAAATTGCAAATTTTATATTCAATTTTAACTTCATATCCTGAACATCTATCCCCTAAATTTCTACCACCAATTACCAAATGTCACTATAGAATATACGTTTATGTACTGTTACGGTTTGAATTGTTTGGATGTAGGGAATTTGATGTGGTTCGGTTGCCCGTGGAGCGCTGAACCGCTCTGCTCGTGAAAGGTTGTAGAGAGTTGTACAACTTTGAATATTTTAAGCAAAAACTGGTACTTTATTGATAGAGCTCTATGATCTACTTTCTTTGACTGTCGAATAAAGTCTGTCTGTATTTTCCCGAGGAAAGCAAGTTTTATTCCTGCGTTCCTTCTGGTTCTTCCTCCCTTGTCCAATAGGAAAATTGGGGTCCTCTAGCTGGATGCTGATTCGTCGGATGGCTCATCTTCTGGTTGCAGATTGGTGGTGATTGGTGGTTCGGCGGTGCGCGTGCGGCTGGGAGTGCGCGACGGTCGAGCGCGCAGGGGCAAAAAGCCCGCCGAAACGAACGGAGTGGGGTATGCCGCGCGCGAAGACCTCGGTTCAAGGACAGCGTGAGAGAGAGAGAGAGAGAGGTCAGGGAGAGTTCCGAGAAGTCCCTAACTAAAGGTTTTCGACGTGCAACACTTTAGCGGTCCGGATTTGTTACTGTGACTCGTTTAGTTTGTGCAACATTGTAGAGGATCTTACGAGAGCCAACGTGACATTGTCTATATTCCTCGATTAGTCTTGCTAAAGAAAGCGAAGGCTTGACGATGAACTTCGTGGGAACTCTCTCATTGTCTCTTTACATATTCTCAGTTATTCCTCTCGGGCGATACAATGTCTCTATATAAATATGCGATATAAATTTGTATATACATTCAAACTTCCCTCCTGCCGCCATAAATTGAAACGTATAGTCTAGTAGCGTGGTCGTAATATAAACAAGTGCCTATGTTCGCGTCGCTCATGAAACGTGATAACGTAACACCTCCATCCCCATAAAGAAAAAGTTGTTACACGTGACAACTTTTTGTACAAAATTTAATAATATGGACGCATACAGATAGGACATCTAACGCATTGAGTCGGCAAATAGAAGATTGATGGGTACAGATCAAGACACGCAAAAAGGGGATGGGTGAGGATTAATAATTAAATAAAGCGTAGGTGCAAATTATTAAGGTGTGATACAAAACAAATGTGGAAAGGGAAAGCAAATACCTAGTCGGTTGGCCTTATGCAAGCTAATTTGAGTTTGTTAACATGCACGATTTTAAATTTATTGGTCCCTATCTCAATTTCTGCAGTTAAATTAGTTATCATTCGAGTAATTTTGTAAGGCCCGACCCAATTGGGGTCAAATTTCGAGGTTCTAGGTTCTTTTAACAAATATACATCATCGTTTTCTTTAAAGGTACACGGATTCCGTTGTCTGTCGTAGTACGATTTGCTTTTTCTTTTAGCCCTGTCAAGATTTTCCGCCGCAGTGGTCTGAGTGGTAGTAATTTTTACAAATAGGTCGTTTAAGTATTGATTGAATGTATGAGGTATCTGTTCCTTAACAAATTCTGACGGGAGAATGGCCCTGACTCCAAATACTAATTCATGTGGTGTGAACCCGGTAGCCTCATGTGTGGAGGTATTATAGGAAAACATTCCGAATCGGATCCATTCGTCCCAATTATTTTTGATGCAGTAATGTTTGAGGTAATCTATAAAATTCCTATGTGCTCTTTCTAGGGAACCTAAAGACTGCGGGTGGAAGGCAGACGAAGTTATCCTCCGTATTTTAAGGATTTTACAGAAATTTTCCATTATCCGGCAGGTGAAATTTGTACCCTGGTCAGTATGAATGATTCTTGGATCCGTTCTATTGAAAATTTATCTTGGTCTATTAGAGTTTTGCTGATTTCGGTTAATCTGTCAGTACTAAGAGGTAGAAAATGTACTAAATTATCTTTTTGCAATAAGAGAGGATTTCTACTGTATTGTATGACGGGGAATAAGGTACTTGTCACGTTTTCAGCTGTTTCAATAACGTTAACTGAATTATTATCCGCGTGAATTTCTTCACTCGTTTGAGTGAGCCGACTGCCGAGGCTACATCCCTATCTTCCCCATTGCAAACTTGGCAAAAAAAATCGTTGTATTCCAGGTGCCTTTAAGCACATACGGAACGGCGGTCTCCCCGCAACCGCGTTGAACATGCTCAAGCTGCTGGCCCCGCGAAGTTAGCCCACGCGATTGTGTGACCCATCGCTGGTGACCTTGACTATCCGCCACAGTCCCTGAAGCGACCACTTGGGGTTCAGGGTCGTTCAGCCAACAGGAAAAAGCTTTGGATGCCCGGGGTACCTTTCTTCCCTAACTAACGATTTTAGGGCGCCCATATGCGGCCTCGGTTTTATTTGCGACGGCGTTCCCACGCGTAAGGAAAGCAGAAGCTACAATTATTTCGTTTTTGGAATAACATATCGTTGTCTGTCTCATTGGAATCCGGATTCGAAGACGGTGTCAAGTCTGCGCAAACAAGCACCCTCTCGGAATCTTTAGAATCCAAATGAGTAAAAATTTCGACTATATATAGTCGATCTAATATAAAATAGTATATCTAAATAACCTGACGTGACAAGTTGAATTCGGATCTACAGGGTTTCTGGGTTCAATATTTTGCCATCTGAACTGGCGACTCACGTTAGATGTTGTTTTGTTTTATATACACTGTGGAAAGCCACACCAATGGAGGAGAGAGCGGGCGAACCCGGTGTGTTGATGTGTTCTACTCTACAAGTAACGAGATTCGAGAGAGTGTATGGTAATTTTATTCAAGATTCAAAGAACGTGGCGATAAAGAACGAAAAGAGAATATATGGATTAGCGAGGACACGCGACGACGGGTAAAAAATGATTCGAGACCCGTACTTGTACACGTGCGCATCCCGCACGGTACCAAACATCAAAAGTTCGTTCCCATCAGACATCAAAGCGTTCGTTCTCACACACTCTGTATATGTACTATGTAAGAGTAGAGACATCATCGATAACCTCACACAGGTTCCAAAATCTCCCTGGGGCTATATATATATCCGGCGTATAATATAATCAACAACACACGGTCGCACAATTCCATTTACGGTTTTGTGTCAAATTTTCTTTTTGCGTCCATTGCATCTTTGGTACAGTCTCTATTCTGGATTGGATTTCTGGGTTCGTTTGATTCTATTGGATTGGATTCTGGATTGGATTTCTGGGTTCGTTTGATTCTATTGTGAGGATATCTGCCCTGTCCCTTTTAATTCGAAAATCCTGTCGACCTGATTCCTGTTTCATTCGTTTATCTGCCCGGGTAGCTAGCATAATCGCGGTGTCTAAATCGGGTGTGTCTAATCCCGATATGGCGGATGTAACATAACTGGGTAGTCCCTTCAAGAAAGTGTTGATTGCCTTTTCGGTAAAAAGAGAGGTCAACGCGCCTAGAGGTTCCAGAGGGTGTGCAATCTTCGCGTTTTGTATACCCTTATACAATGCAATTTCTATCCTTTTCCCGAAATCGTTAATGCTTTCGCGGTCTGCACGTCGACACCCTGCTAAGTCATCTAGCGTTTGTTCTAAACTAATATCTTGTTTGTAAGCTGATTTTATTAGGTCGATTAATTCTTCTATAGTTTTTGGGGGTTCTAGTTTTTGCAATTCTAAAATATTCATTCTGTTGAATTTTACTCCTAGCCAGGGTTAATAATAGATCCTTATTTTCAGGCCCTACTATGGAAATAGCCGTCGTGCATTTTTCTACAAAGAGATCTACTGAATTTTCCTGCCCAGTGAAGGGGGGAATGAAATTAATTAAGAAGGTTGCTAGCGGAATAGAATTATGCGATATTCCTACACGAGGTTCGTATTACGCGGTCATTCTCTACCGTAAGGATTTCGCGGCCACTCAGATCACTTTCAGAGATTTCCTGACGTTTTAAATATCTAGCGCGTAAAGGCGGCATTTTTATAAATGAGATGACGGGTAGTCTTACGTCTATAGAAATCGCTCGTTGCCGTTGTTTGATGTCCTTGTAGTTGTTCCCAGGGATGATTCGTCTCCGCTACGTCCAGGGATGGCGAGGTCCACGTAGTGTTGCTGTCGTTCCCAGGGATGATTGGTTCCGGATGTTGAGTTGCAGGACTCCTTCCTCCGTTGGTTGTACGTGCTTGTGATTTATGGCTTCGTTAGCATGGATTGCCAAAATCACCCGTCTCCGGTATTTGCCCTTATGCTCTTGGGGAAACCATGCAAAACCCAAGAGAGAGAGGTGCACTTTTCACGAGCCGGCAAATGTTGTTTAAACAATCCCACCGCTGTCACCAGTGTTACGGTTTGAATTGTTTGGATGTAGGGAATTTGATGTGGTTCGGTTGCCCGTGGAGCGCTGAACCGCTCTGCTCGTGAAAGGTTGTAGAGAGTTGTACAACTTTGAATATTTTAAGCAAAAACTGGTACTTTATTGATAGAGCTCTATGATCTACTTTCTTTGACTGTCGAATAAAGTCTGTCTGTATTTTCCCGAGGAAAGCAAGTTTTATTCCTGCGTTCCTTCTGGTTCTTCCTCCCTTGTCCAATAGGAAAATTGGGGTCCTCTAGCTGGATGCTGATTCGTCGGATGGCTCATCTTCTGGTTGCAGATTGGTGGTGATTGGTGGTTCGGCGGTGCGCGTGCGGCTGGGAGTGCGCGACGGTCGAGCGCGCAGGGGCAAAAAGCCCGCCGAAACGAACGGAGTGGGGTATGCCGCGCGCGAAGACCTCGGTTCAAGGACAGCGTGAAAGAGAGAGAGAGAGGTCAGGGAGAGTTCCGAGAAGTCCCTAACTAAAGGTTTTCGACGTGCAACACTTTAGCGGTCCGGATTTGTTACTGTGACTCGTTTAGTTTGTGCAACATTGTAGAGGATCTTACGAGAGCCAACGTGACATTGTCTATATTCCTCGATTAGTCTTGCTAAAGAAAGCGAAGGCTTGACGATGAACTTCGTGGGAACTCTCTCATTGTCTCTTTACATATTCTCAGTTATTCCTCTCGGGCGATACAATGTCTCTATATAAATATGCGATATAAATTTGTATATACATTCAAACTTCCCTCCTGCCGCCATAAATTGAAACGTATAGTCTAGTAGCGTGGTCGTAATATAAACAAGTGCCTATGTTCGCGTCGCTCATGAAACGTGATAACGTAACAGTACATACGTTGTATATGAATTAAAATTACATTAAAAATTATAATATCTCTATGAGAAGACATTAAAATACATACCATTTTTATGAAACACTATACATTGTTTAAATTTTATAAATATTCAACGTAAAATTATATAATTATTTTCAAACCTTAAACGATATACTATAAAATACATTCTTGCAATTTATTTGCGTGTTTAAAAATAAAATAGTCTTTGTAGACTGCTATTATAAAATTGTCTCTTGGGAATATTTAAATCTAAGTGGCATACCTGGGAAGATAGTTGAATACGGTAAGAGGTTGTTAGGCACATGTATATTTTGTTACTGATCAAAGTGATAACGTTAACAAATTAGATTATAAAAAATAGATTTTACTCATTAGAATCTTCCCTTGTCGTTTCGTGTAAGTTCTTTCTAAAAGTAGATAATAGATTCTAATGTACATACATACTACACATACATATATGTACTAAAGTCGAGGTATAGGAATATGTATGTACATAACTGACACATTATGTATATATATATATATCAGAATTCATAGCTGACAAGAAAATATACAAGTATATCTCTTGTACTGATTTACTGATTGTAAGAATTTTATATCTATGCTAGAAAAAAATTTCCTCTTGTTGAGTGTTATTCTAGTGCAAGTTCAAGAATTGATGAGTATAGGAGCATGAAGTATAGTACCTTATACCTACACGTATAAGGTAGACAAAAATAATATACTGAAAAGAAATAAAAAATTATGCTGTGTTTAAGTTTCTTTTTATCAGGAAAATTTCTTTAATCGACTGGTAATGTTTCCATTATGATATTATATAATAATGACCAAGTACCAACATTTTATCACTAGATAACTATAGTGTTTTACATTGTGGCGGTTTATTCGAATTCAATTTTAATCGGAGGGAAAGTGTTTCCATTTCGAATTTGCTAATTGAAGGAATTCTTTAGGCTTCATAATATACATTGCCATAAATGCTGACTGATCTACATATGTTTATTATTACATTTGCATTAATTCCACCATTTATTGAAGTGGCTACAGTATGCATGAAGAATCTATTTCCATAAAAACCATTCTTAAGCAATATTATATATAGTCAATGGTGTAGGCAGTCATTAGAGATATTTAAAAATCTAATATTTGATCCTTGAAATATTAATTCTAAGCTCTCGGTTTTCGCGTTATTTATAGCTTACAAATTTCGCCACCAGATGATACCACAGCACGTTATTCTTCGTGTTTGCATAATATGTATATTGAAGATTCTGTAGAACACTACTGAGTTTACAATTAAATGTTTAAGGAATATTTATTTCACTATATAAGTGTTTTAAATCGTTCACATTTGTCTTATTAACTAATTTAACATTCCATTCTATTTTTATTGAAAATTTGTCCACCAATATTTTAGTGGTACTTGTATGTCTTGTGAGCCTCTGAAAATAAAACATGCTCTATTATTGTAGAGTCTTTCATAATATATTAATCCGAAGGTACTTTCAAAATAATGAACTTACTCAAACGTGGATAATTTATTATGTAGAAAAAGATTGATGATCCAATAGCAATTTGAAAAATTGGAGCTACACCTGTCTTCAAAGGTTGTACATATTTCATTTGCCAGCGCCAAAAACCTACAATATGATAATAACATTAAAGCTAAATTATATTATAAGTAATAGTATCAGTTTATATAATAACAATGTATAATAATTCTTCTTTGTCTTTTAACTCTGATATGCTTCTTACAAATATTTGTACAAATGAGGTTTCTGTAATTTTGTCTCATATTATTCTAAAATATAAAATAAATAAATATTCATAAAAGGAATTTGCAAAGATTAAATAGGATAAAATGAAGAAAAAAAAATTAATTTATTGTGGTTGTAAATAATTTTGTAGCAAACACTTTTTTACAAATATTCACGAATCCAAAGGGTTAATGAAAGTAGGGCTCAGCATTATTTTTAAATTTTGTACATTTAATAAATAGATTTATTATACTAAATTAGGAAAAATTAAATGTCCAAAATCTATCTTTTAATATTATTTTGAATGGGGTGTATAATGCAAATAAAATAGAGAGGGACCGTGTGGGAAAATAACTTTCTGAACGAAATTGTTACGCAATTATTGAAGTATAATATAGCCATTTTGACAAAGAGAATAAATACCTCGTGAAAATAAACCCACAAGGGGACGCAGTCCCATATTACGTCGTCCAATCCATTGAGACAACTCTCCAAGTTTCACTTCACCAAGTGGTGTATCGGCTGTAAATATGTATATATATATATTTTTTTAAAAAATTAACATTCAATCAAGACAGCAGCGGATTCGTGAGATAGTAAAACTCACGTTTTCCGTAATATCGAGAAGGATCATACGGGCCATGTATTTGTCTATTATATTCCGGAGGATATTCTCCGATTTTTATTTGTGACATGATGAAAAATCTCAATCAGAAAGAGAATAGGAACGTGAACAATTAATTAAACTTTCGTCAGAACGTATCCACGAACTGATACGTACTATGTACTACACTGTACTGCACTGCCATCCATAGTGTGGGTAACTTCTTGTAAAGGAAATCCCTAAAACAATATACTGTTGCGTAGCTTTGGGTGGGATTTGGGAAGTTTTGGCTGGTTCGGATGACCGTGGAACATAAAAGTATTCTGCTTGTGTAGGGCTCGTAAAAATTAACTAGTTACATAAAAATCGTCTTTAAAACTTTATTTCCTGGATAACGATGTTATCTCCAAGCCTTCAAAATAAAGTCTGTTTGTATTTTCCCGAGGAATCGAGTTTTCTTCCTGCGTTCTCTCTGGTTCTTACTCTCTTGTCCAATAGGAAAATTGAGATCCTCTAGCTGGATGCTGATTCGTCGGATGGCCCGTCTTCCGGTTGCAGATTGATGATGATTGGTGGTTCGACGGTGCGCATGCGGATGGGAGTGCGCGGGAGTCGAGCGCGCAGGATTAAAAAGCCCGTCGAAACGAACGGTGAGGGGGTGTGCTGCGCGCGAAGATTTCGGCTCGAGGACTGAGTAAGAGAGAGAGGTCAGAGAGGGTTCCGAGAAGTCCTTGTCTAGAGATTTACGACGTCTTGTACTTGAGAGATCCGGGTTTGCTATTGTGACTCGTCTAGTTCATGTGAGATTGGAGAGGATCTTACGAGAAGCTACGTAACTTTGTCTATATTCCTCAATTAGTCTCGCTAAATAAAGAAAAGGGTCAACGAAGAATTTCGTGGGAACTCTCTCATTTCTCCTTACATATTCTCAGTTATTCCTCTCGGACGATATTGTGTCTCTATATAAATAAACGATCTAAATTTGTATTTATATTCGAATTTCCCTCCTGTCGGCATCAACTAAGTTTATGATTTGCATAACTAGAGGCGCTATTTATAACTACGTTCGCGTGATCAATAGAGCAGTGATGTTCACTAGGAACTTTAAACCATGTGTTCACTTCCGAGCAGAGCTCGGAATTAACTGGCACATGACAGAGATAAAGCATTTTCGGAGATTGTTCTGAAATGCGTTGCTCTGTTTCTGTTATATTCAGCTGTCATGTAATTCAAGAGCTTTTCCTCCTCCAAAAAGTAGAATCTTTTTATCCCCATCATTCTATTACACATTCACCTTCGCGCAAAAACTTAAAAAAAGAAAGACTAATGATCAAGAGAGACAGAATGAACCTGCAGGTTCTCTGCGCGGATGTCAATACGGACGAGAAATTTAGGCCTCATTCTTGTCATGAATTTGTCGCCTGGCTCTCCATCTGAAATATGCGACGAGATATTCGACTCATATTTGTCATCTTGTAGGATTCTCTACCACACATCCCAGCGTCTTTGCCAACGTCTCGAAATGGCAATCATTTCCGCAATTATTAAAATTTTTGAAAACCTTTAAGCAACATTGTAGATAATAGTTTCTAGTTCATGAATCTAAAAGTTTTTTAAATTCACGCATCCCAGTACTTGTCAACTGTGACGACCAGTAATCAATGTTCTATTTTACGAGAAGTAGTTTTGAAAACAACTAATTCCGTAATTTTATACGATTCTTATTTTCAAAAATTT
This sequence comes from Augochlora pura, assembly GCF_028453695.1. Lineage (NCBI taxonomy): Eukaryota > Metazoa > Arthropoda > Insecta > Hymenoptera > Halictidae > Augochlora > Augochlora pura. The sequence goes on from NC_135775.1 coordinate 10,808,538, forward strand.
GGGAAACAAAGCTGAAACGTGTATTTATATTCTCTTGGAAAGATTACATATTTAATTCAGTAATTACGCACTGTTTAGCTAAGAAGTGTCAACCAATCAGAGGAAAACTTTACTTACTCTCAAATTTCTGAACGCTTTGCCACTACATATTACGTATAGTTTCAGTATTCCACCGCGGACTTATGTTCGTGCTCAAATTAAAATCATTTTTACATTTAAGACACTATAACACTACGTAATTAGTTCACGGATTAGTTACGCTAGGTTAAATAAGAATTATGATATAGTACAACCAATCATGAAATAACTTCTTTTACTCTCAAATGTATTGCTGCAGTTTCGGGGTCGCGCGACGTTAAGAAGATGAGATTGTATGCGCAATTCGACGTGATTAGTGCACGGAGAAATCGTTGATTGGTTGATCGATCGGTAAAACTTGTTTGGTCTACCAATGAGAGCAAAATTGGGGGACAAAAGTCAGGTTCCCCTGCAATATGGCTGTCAGTATAAATTTGATGCTTGTAACATGCGTTTCTCTCCGAAAAATTTGACAAATAGTCCGTCTATCAGTCGACTTTTTCAAAATATACAGCGTAATGTGATTTTTGAGGAATTAATACAGTGGGAAACGGCTATGCGGGTGAGCTGAAGAATAACGGAAACACATATTATTTTCTAGAATCAGGTACGTTTTGATGCACTTGTAGATCACTATTTATTTATATATCTGCATATTTGTTTTTTCGTAACGTCTGGCTGAATATTACATTCTGCTTATATTATTCTAATTCAGATTCTTTGTATCATGCAAGTAGTTCGCAATAGTCGTATACATAAATTCCTAGAGCATTCGACAAACGCGTTCTTGCAGATGTCATCTATTATCTCCACCTCATCAATTTAAAAGCAGCAGACTTTCGTTTATAGTCTTGACAATTAAATTGTGTCGCTCGAGTTATCGGTAATGACTGAAAAACAAACGATAAATAACGTACGGACGATTTGAACATTTCTTGTACTCCATTTTATTTTGCACAGCTGGAGCTTTTAATGCACTTCCTATAAGACTTATAATTAGAGGAAAATATATTTCATAATAAATGTATAATTATTTGAAGAATACAGTGTTAATAAAGTAATATTATTAATTGTTTATAAATGCTATGACGAATCAATTATTGTTATAAATATTTTATAGTAGTTTTAAAAAGGTATCATATGAAAGTTTATTTTGATTATAGGTACTCACAATTGTTTCCAATTAGTGCAACTTGCAAACATGACATCAAGGTAAAATATTAAATGATTTGTATATGTAATTAATTCAAAGTTGTAGTAATATTAACTTTTTTATGAAGTATACATGAAATTTGAATTGTTGAAATGAATTTTGAAAAAACACCAAAAAAGATAAGTAAAATAGCATATATCTGTTCTAAACATAATTGTCTAATAAACATTGTATAGCAATAATAAAAAATCTATGATGTAGAGAAGTCTGCTTGATAATTAATTCATATTTCTATAGGTTGGATCGATTGTTCATATTATTGGAAACAGGAACGAATGCAGTAACAAAAAAGGCTGCAGCACAACAACTAGGAGAAGCACAGAAATTACACCCCCATGATTTACATCATTTATTAGCTAGAGTTTCTACTCTGTTAAAATCTCCACAATGGGATACAAGAGTTTCTGCTGCACAAGCTGTACAAGCTATATTAGCACAAGTTCCTGCTTGGGATCCAAAACCAATAAAAAAAGAAGATCAAGAAGGTAAGTGAGTATTCTCATTTCTCAGCACATTATATGTAGGCTATTTTTGAAAATTTTAGTATATTAAACAAAATTTTTTTAAATTACCATTGTTATTAATTCATATTGTGAATTATTGTGTGATCATATTTAATATCTTATCATGAAAAAAATTCAAAATAGAGGTATGTGTTTGCATTTTATCCAACAATATATGAAAAACGTATTTATGTGCATGCTACATATGATGTATGAATACCAGTTTCATTGTGTCTAACTATTAATTCACAAATTCTATTAATTAAAGATGGCGAAACGAAAAAATATATACCAAATAATAGATTAAAATTGGAAGATTTTGATATGGAAAAGGTTTTGGCACGTAGTTCACACCTCACTGGATCAGAAGGCAGTGAATACGACTTAGTTAGCACTGATGGAGAACAAGTATTGATTCCTAATCAAGAAGAGAAACTAATTGCTGCTAACTTAGGTTTACATCCCCAGTTGATGGGTGTTGATGCATCAGAATTATTTACCGCTGAGGATCTTACACCAGTAGTGTTACCACCTACTTCAAGTGCACAAATTAAGGTGTCTGTAGGTGAAACTTTGAAACAACCTAGTGAAGGACTGAGTAGGAGAGAAATAAACAGAGCTAGACGTAAGGTAAAGTATGATGTTATTATCTGGATATTATTACATATTGCGTGTTATTAATATTTTTCGAATATAGGCACGGCAGTCAGTTTCAAAGCAACGTTCTCGAGAACCAGACGATCATCGCAGCAATGAAGATCACCACAATAATTTAAACGCTCAATCCCCTACTAACAGTACAGGAGAATCAGGCTGTAAAAAACTAAAATTAGAAGAAGTAATCTCAGCAGAAACAAATGTACCTAACAGTAATGTACAGACTGAATCAAATAACGGAGTACCAGACAGTACTGGTTGTTGGCCAGATTCTGCTATAGACTGGCCTCTAGAGCCATTCGCTGAGAGTCTTCGTCAAGATTTGTTTAGTCAAAAGTGGGAAGTGAGGCATGGAGCTGCGACTGCTTTACGAGAACTTGTAAAACTTCATGGAAAAGGTATATAAAACTAATAACACTAACATAACGTACTAATAACACAGGAAAAAAAATTTTTTATTGATTTGTAATATAGGTGCAGGTAAATCAAGAGCACAGACTACAGAAGAAATGGAAGAATGTCATCATCAGTGGATCATAGATGCAGCGCTACGATTATTATGTGTCTTAGGATTAGATCGCTTTGGTGATTTTGTTTCTGATCAAGTCGTTGCGCCTGTACGTGAAACATGTGCTCAAGCACTAGGTTCCCTTTTGTTACTAGTGCAAAGTCAAAAAGATACTGAAAATAAAAATAAGGATATCATAGGGATCATATCAGTTATGTTGAAACTTCTGGAGCATGATGAATGGGAAGCAAGGCATGGTGCATTGCTTGCATTGAAATATTTGCTCGCTGTACGAGATGATCTGTTGGATGATATACTACCAAGGATTTTTGCAGCCACTATGAAAGGCCTTTCTGATCCAGTTGATGATGTAGGCGCGGCTGCAGCCAGTGCACTTATACCAGTTGCGTCTGTTCTCCCTCGATTGTTAGAACCATCGGAATTAGAAGCTATTGTAACTCGTTTATGGGAACTCTTGCGCGAACAAGATGATCTAGCTGCGGCATGTAATAGTTTCATGGGACTATTAGCTGCTATACTTTCGCTACCTACCGCACGTGCTTACCTTACACCTCAACCATTATCACAGGTACAGCAGGTTTTAATTTCTTAAATAATATATTAGGTTGTTTTAGATGGTTAGTCATTCGAAATAAGTTGTTAAAGTTTGGTTGGGACCTTCTACTCCATCCTTCATTTTTTAGATCCTGATCTAGATACTATCTTTCAGACTTTCCATACATAACAATGAAACTGAAAGAATTTTTAAGACAATTTTATATATTTACTGTTTTTCTTAAAATAAAACAAAATCATTGTAGGTTCTACCACGATTATGGCCATTCCTCAGTCATTCTAGTTCAAGCGTACGCAAAGCCACTTTGCAAACTTTGGAAACATTAACCGGAGATGACGGGGCTCAAGGTGTGAACAAGAAGGAGTTATGGGGCGAAGGAGGGGGGCTTGTGTTGCAAGATGCTCTCCGTCATGTCTTTCAACGTGTACTGATTGAGCACATAACTGCCATACAAGATGTAACTGAACGTGTTTGGGAGAATCTAGTCGTTCAAAGCGATCTCGAGTTGTTACTGCACGCAGCATGTCCTCTTGTCAGCACATGGCTCTGTCTTGCTATGCAACCAGAACATGTGCCGTTCAATCCAAACTTATTGATGACAATAAATTTGCCCAATAAAGGGGCTAAGAGCAATCAGTTTGTTGGCACTTACGATGGACAAACGGACGCCAATGGAGGAAATAATGCCGCGCCTGGAAACGCGAAGTCGATGTCCGAATTAAAAGTTTACATCGGCGGGATCGAAACCGTAGCTCAGAATATAAGAAAATCAAACGTAATACCGGCTCGTTGTAGAGCTGCACGTATGTTAGGATTGTTGTCGCATTACGTAGTACAACCGGCTCCAGGCGTCACTTATACTCCAGATATACCTAGTCCAGCACTTTGTTATGCTAAAGTATTACTGGCACACCTTAATTCGCGTTCAGCGCTACAACGCACCATTGCTGGCTTAACAATGTCCCATTGGGCAACTGTAAATAATAAACCACCTGCGATACCAGATATACTCAGGTATAGAGATGAATCTTTTAATCTGACTGTTGCTTAATATAATGTTATATTTATATAATGATGTATTTGCTTAAAAGGGACAAACTCTTGGGGTGTTTAAACGAATGTGTGTACTATGATGAAATTGCCACATCTTTTACACGACTATTGCACGACAGTCGTGACTACATTGCAACTCTCAAACATTATAAATTACCCGTACCTGTCGAAACAGATGCATCCGGAGTAATGACACTTGATCAAATCGCGAATCTTGTCGCAAAACCGATTACAGACCTTTGTGCCATGAGCAATACCACAGGAGGACCAGGTGGTAATGTTAGCGGTAGTCCTAGCACAATTAAGTTAAAGCCGAAGGTAATAGAGACCTTGAAAGAAAGGCGAAAAGCTTTGGAAATGGGTGCTAATGACACTGCAGCGCAACAACTGGCTTATAATGTTATGTCGATGTCGGCACTGGCTGGTGCTGCTACGATGTTGCATTGTTTACCTCCTTCTCCATTGCCTCTTAATCCATTAGTGAAACCATTAATGGAAGCTATTAAACGCGAGGAAAATGAAGAGCTGCAGAAATTGGCTGCAAAACATTTGTCGTATCTTGTTGAACTTTGTCTAGATAGAAAACCATCTCCTAATGCAAAGGTATGCATGTGAATTAAGATGCATAGGTGTTGATGGAAAAAATATTGTGACCTGTTTAGTTAAGTTATTAAATATTTTACCTTATGTATTTTGTACAATGTAAAATATCCACTATTTGTAGACCCTATTATAGCTATTAAAAAGTACAGTATTTTTTGAATAATATCATAGAAATTTTCTGTCACAGATATCGACCAATTTATGTACATTCCTATGCTCGGATAGTGAATTTACGCCTCGTGTGAATTGTGAAACGGATACGGACCTTTTTGATGGAATTCTTACTTTAAGTAATAGACAGAAACATGCTGAGAGAGTAGCTTATAATCGAGGAGCTAACAGTGGACTTGGTGGAGGAAGAGGGCCAGGTCGGCCACCTAATACTGAAATTCCTTTAGAAGAATTACTAGCTTGTGAAGAACCTGAAGCTAAAGCAGCTAGGACACGTCGTCGTGGAGCGACTTTGGCACTGACTGCTATAGGTTAAATATCGTATAATTACTATTAGTTACTCTTTGATGTAATTAATTTTTATTTTAGTAATGTGCTGATTTATTTTTACAGCTACCCATTTTGGTGATCAACTGCCAACTCGTCTACCATATTTGTGGGAATTAATTCTTCCAAACGTAATAAGAGAAGAACAAAAGGTTGCTGGACATAAAAATTCTCAAGAAGAAGTGAATCAATTGATATTTGGTTTACAAGTTTTAGAAGTTATGACTCCAAGTCTCCATAATGCTCTACTTCCACCAGTCTTAGAATGCCTCCCATGTTTATGTAAACTGTTGGCTCATCCCTATAAAGCTGTTAGGCACATGTCATCAAGATGCTTGTCCGTGTTAGCCACATTAGATACAGAAAAGGTATAATTTTTAGTTTCTCATATTAACCCTTTGCACTCGAGTGGCGACTCAGCGGCGCCATTGAAATTGTTGTAGACGTTCCACAATTATTTTTATAGTTATCGCCGAAACTTGGATCTAAAAAATTGTTGAAAGTGTAATTGTTATGTGAGTCACGAGACTCAGTTTCATACGCGTAGAATGAATTTTGTTGTATAAAATGGAAATACTAGAAGCCAGAAAAATTATTTTAGATTTCCAGTTGAAGTGGCTTCGAGTGCATAGGGTTAACATCTGACTTAACTTTGTTTCGTCGAAGGTAACGACCTTCTAATAATTAATTTATTTATAATGATATTTTATTTTACAGGTAATAGTACACATTACACGTACAGTAATACCACTTTTAGAAGTTACCGGTGGAGAGAAATTGTATTCAACAACAGTAACAACTCCACGTGAAATAGATTCAATTAGGCAAGGAGCAGCTGAAGCATTAACTTGCCTTGTTGAAAGTTTAGGTGTCAATATTGTACCATATGCTGTACTTTTCATGGTTCCCTTACTTGGACGTATGAGTGATCAAAATCAAGCTGTAAAGCTAGCTTGCAGTGCAACCTTTGCTACACTTGTTCAGCTTCTACCTCTTGATCCTGGCGCAATAGCTGATCCTCCAGATCTAGTGTAAGTTAGAAATTATATTTTTTAAAAAGTAATTTTTATGCAGCAAAGACAAATCAAATAGTGTACTTCCATGTTTCATAGTGATTATCCGATGCTATACTAATGTGATCTATTTTTTAAATTCTTATCTAAGACTTTGTTGCTTACACATAATATAAAAATTTTCGAAACAATCAATAAAACATGAATATAATCGAAATAAATATTCAAATTGTATTCCTCTATGAAGCTTTGTCCATTTCTATATCATTGTATTATTCATTCATAAAAGACATGCTATTAATGAGAAATAAATTCATTCGTTCTGGAAGTGTCAATGTTATGTATGGACAACGAAGTAGTAAATAAGAATTCAAAACGCCCATTTTAATATCTTAAGTACATTTCAGAGAGAAGAAAGCACAGGAGCGACGGTTTTTAGAACAATTGTTAAATCCACGCAGTATTCCAGACACAGAACTACCAATTCCAGTTGCAGCCGAATTGCGTTCTTATCAGCGGCAAGGTCTCAACTGGCTGAACTTTTTAAATCGTTATCGACTCCATGGCGTCCTGTGCGACGACATGGGCCTTGGAAAAACGTTACAAACGCTTTGCATATTAGCATTAGATCACCACCGTAATCCTCATGCTCCACCAAGTCTGGTAGTATGCCCACCTACCCTAACAGGTCATTGGGTGTACGAAGCAGAAAAGTTTTTCGAATCGAAGGACCTATCAGTTTTACAGTTTGCTGGTACACCACCTGATCGCGACAAATTAAGACCGAAAGTCACGTACCATAGACTGGTAGTTGCCAGCTACGATATAGTACGCAAGGACATTGATTATTTTGAGATGCGACAATGGAACTATTGTGTGCTTGACGAAGGTCATGTTATTAAAAATGGAAAGACAAAAAGTGCTAAAGCAACGAAACGATTGCACGCCAATCATAGACTTATATTATCAGGAACTCCAGTACAAAACGACGTTCTCGAACTGTGGTCCTTATTTGATTTTCTAATGCCAGGTTTCCTAGGGACAGAAAAACAGTTTGCAGCAAAGTATTCGCGACCTATTTTAGCTTGTAGGGAACCAAAAGCCGGGCCTAAAGAACAAGAGGCAGGCGCTTTAGCTATGGAAGCACTGCACAGACAGGTAACATTTTTCTAAGCTTGTATACGTAAAGTAGACCAAGAATAGTAGTAGTACTTCTAAATTTGAAATACACAAATGAAATAACTTGTTACATTTATAATAAAAATTCTTGTATAAAAATATTACCTATCTACCATTATAAAGTCATATGAATTTTGCTGCTATGTCAAAGTTAAGGAAAAAGTATGACCCAGATTTTACCCAGATTTAGTTGTAACACTGTATGTGATTTATAGTAGCACAAAATTTTATTGTTGTGACATCATCATACAAATTATTTTAAGTTAACTGTTTTTATAAGCATTTTTTTTAGACAAAGTAAGATGTGCAATAAGAGAAGTTACTCTCCTATTGGTGTAAACTTTTCAATCAGATATATTCGTTTATACCTAACAGAATTATGTATTTTCCATAGGTATTGCCGTTTTTATTAAGGCGAAATAAAGAAGACGTTCTCCAAGATTTGCCACCCAAAATTACTCAAGACTACTATTGTGATTTATCACCCTTGCAACGAACGTTGTATGAAGATTTCCGCAGCAGACATTCCGCTACTCTATTGTCTGCCACATCGGGTACTTCATCTACAAGTGATCCTCAAGGTGGTCATGTGTTTGAGGCATTGAGATATTTACGCAATGTTTGCAATCATCCTAAACTAGTTTTGAATCCACGGCATCCACTGCATCAAGTGGTAGGCACTATTATGATTTAAGTTACATCAATTCATTTGTATGATTGGTTATTAATTTGTAAATGTTTAGATTCTCAATTCACTGAAGCAACAGAAAAGCACGTTAGCCGAAATAGAGCACGGAGCTAAATTGCCGGCATTGAAGCAATTGTTGTTGGATTGCGGGATTGGACAACCACAACAAAATCGTAATTGTACATCCACTGGCAACCCGCCAGAGAATCAGTCGCCACAACATCAGCAATTAGTTAGTCAGCACCGGGCTTTAATCTTTTGTCAGTTGAAGGCAATGTTGGATATTGTGGAGAAAGATCTTCTTCGTACGCATCTTCCAACTGTCACGTATCTCCGCCTTGATGGTGGTGTACCAGCCACCCAGAGACATTCTGTGGTGGCGCGATTTAATGCTGATCCGTCGATCGATGTACTTTTATTGACAACTCAAGTTGGAGGACTTGGGTTGAATTTAACCGGTGCCGACACTGTCATATTTGTGGAGCATGACTGGAATCCCATGAAGGATCTTCAAGCAATGGATCGAGCACATCGTATTGGACAAAAGAAAGTAGTTAACGTTTACAGGCTCATTACAAGATCTACGGTGGAGGAGAAGATCATGGGTCTTCAAAAGTTCAAACTTCTCACGGCAAATACCGTTATCTCACCAGAGAATGCTTCTTTGGAAACAATGGCTACCGACCAGGTAATATTCAGTGACTGGATTTCATTAAAGTTTTCATCATTCATACATCATTTCGTAAAGATTTCATTATATTGCTGTAATAATATGAAAACTATTTTGTGTGCAATTTGTTGTAAATGAATTCGATTGCAATTTTTATAAATCGTTTTAGAAATTTCATTTTTATTACTCCGTCGCAAAGTGTTTCGTTCTTTTTAAACATTGTTCATTTATTAAACGTATTTAGGAATCGTATTTGTTGCATCGATATCTATAAGACAAAATTTTTGAATAATATTATATCTGTTAAATTTTCAGTTAATTCAAAAGTTAAGAAAAATGTTCTCTAAGAGAGCATTTTGCATAGTTTTTCATAGATCACCCTTATAATTATTATTTATAATTTTTTTACAGATATTGGATTTGTTTTCACTGGAAAACAACAAAGGAAAAAGGTCAGACAAGCAAGGAGAAATTGCATCTAAAATCACTGGCGTGCCCGGTGTTAGTCGTTCAATTCTGGATATCCTACCTGAATTATGGGAACAGCAGCAGTATGACGATGAATATGATTTCGATTCATTTTTATCCACATTAAAGGCTGATAACCAGTGAGCTTTTTATTTAAAACAATTTGTATCAGCAAACACATAATAATCCAACAAAGTTGTCCGTATGTAAAGTTTCGATGAATGTCTCAAAATAGGAATCGAAAATCGTCAGTATGTGTAATACGAAGGCACGGTTATTCAATCCTCGCAGCTCGCCGTTATCGTTGGCGACATCTCATGAAAGTGAGAGATAGAACGAAACTACCTGAAAGGCAGCCGCCGCATGCCGGTGTAGATTACTATGAATACATTGTAATGCTAGCATAAAAACGATGACTTAACTTTTTAATTTCCAATTTTATATACATGAAAATTTTGTTAATATATTGGTCAGATTTTTCCAATTAAAATGATACCAAACACGACATACTTTACACCGTATTTGTTCATTATACGAATCAAATATCTTATTTTATTTACGAAAAAAAGCATTAAAAAACTGATTCGTAATTATAAAGGAAGGATTAAAGACAACGCTACATATATGGTATTGTGTAATTTGAGAGACATTCAGAGTAGAGACAGTAAGTATAGAGATGGCCTCGCGTTTGAGACAGTAGGTGTAGTGATGGCCTCGATTTCGACGCGGTAGGTGCTGAGATAGCTTCGATTTCGAGAAAAGTGTAGATACGGTTTCGATTTCGAGATGGTAGGTGTAGAGATTGCCTCGATTTCGAGACGGTAGGTGCAAACATAGTCTAGATTTCGAGACAGTAGGTGCAGAGTTGGTCTCGATTTCGAGACATTCAGAATTCTATGCGTTTGACGGAGAGTGTGGCGGAACAGTTCACTGTACTTTTTCCATCATCCCTGGAATTTGAAGAGGCCTTGAAGTAATGATGGTCGAATATTGAGAAATTATATCGTGTTTGATTTTATTTTAATCAGAAATATTTATCCAAATTATGTCATGTTTGGTCTTATTTTAATCAGAAAATTATCAGCAATATGTTAAAAAAATCAGTATTAAAATGTTAAAATTAAAAAAGTTGTGTTATTGTATTATGAGTTGTCTTCCGGGAATTAGAGTCAAAGGAGTCGCAGCACTCGTGTTCACCGACTCCGACGAACCTCGGTATCGGCGTAGCGAGAAAATCGAAAAATTACAGTGGCGAAGCAATAGCACTCCGACGGTAGTAGCAGAGTAACGTTGAGACATTCTTCGAAACATTACGTATCTAAGTGCTAAGTATAATGACGAGCAAAAACGATAACAAAACAAATGAATGCCCTTACACCCTAACTTTATGGACTGAAAACAATAAATAATCTTTTATTAGGAAAAAGGAAAACGATACAAGAACTACTTGTTAAAAAAAGGAAACTCGCATTAAATAAGTCGCTAATTGATTATGTATTATAAGTAAGCGAGTCTTGTTTATTTATAATAACTTATAAAAACATCGATACAATTACAATTCCGTATTTGTACCAAATAACACCAGGGTGCATGTTTATTTATATATTGTAATACTAGTCTTTTTGTTCACCACCACTTATATACCATTGAAACGTGTCGGTAAAACCGTGACATACCGATTGTCTTTTATAAATTACCGATCTCCATTTTAGAAGAATTATGATTATCCCGAGTTAAAAATGATCCCCAGAGTGTCGTAATTTCAAACTATTGTGAAATGCCTTTCGTTGTTTACTGGCTCACAGTTTCGATATACTTTTTGGGTCCAAGTTTCCAGCTGCGAAAATATTATGGGGATCCAAATGTGCTTTGGCTGCCCTATACAGCGACACACCTACTTCTCCGACGGCGTCCGCATAGTAACAGGAACGTAATTTACCTACGCCGTGATGATGAGATAAAGAACCACCACTGGCAAGTATCTCCTGACGAGCAGAATGCTCAATGGCTTCATACGTTTCGACGGGATCCACGAGACTCTGATAATTAAACGCCATATAAAAGTATATACAACACCCGGCGTCATAAGTTTGCGTCACACGACAAGAAATGAAATAATGTTCGATTTTATTCTTATAACACTCCCTGGCTACGCGTGATTTCACATTTCTACAGAGTGACAACGTACGGTTCCACGAGACGGACGTCTCGAACGACTCTGCCAGAACATAGTAATCTAATCCGAGGTCTCGGATGTACGCTATCACGAATGTTAACAAGTAGCCTCGTTCACCGTTCGTCTCCCCTGCAGGCACACCATTATGTTCTTTCGCGATTTTATAAATCTTTTGTTCTCCAGCTGCCACGTCAGCTGTTGTGTCGCCTTCGAATAACAGAGTAGCAACGCATATTTGGTCCCAGGTAAAACCTTTTATCCTGGTGATGTAGGCTTGCTTCAACCCTTGCAAAATTAAACTACCCCAGCCACTTTCTGGTCGCAACATCTGTCCGAAGTGAAATTGTTCGTTATCCATCAAGCGTATGCTAGTAGGTTGGCATCGTTCTTTGGCTACCTATTCGTAAATACGAAATGTTAGTAACGTTTTCACTGAAGTAACAGTGCAAAACAAATATTTTGTACAAGTTACTGAAGTAACAGTGCAAAACAAATATTTTGTACAAGTTACTGAAGTAACAGTGCAAAACAATTATTTTGTACAAGTTACTGAAGTAACAAAATTCAAGAAAAAGTTAAAATTTATTGAACAAAGTTATTAATATAATTGTGAAACAATGAAGGAACAATTATTCATGTTGCCTATTATAATGACTATATTGAAGTTATACAAAGTTAGTGACAACTAATATTTACCTGACGCATTGCTGCTACACCGGTTTCAAAATTTGGGAAAACTATACTACCATATTTGACTACTTTTGGTAACGGCCTAATCTTCATTACTACTTCTGTAACAACACCCAAGGTTCCTTCACTACCAAGGATCATGTGGTCAAAGTCTGGACCACATGAAGCTCTGGGCACCATAATACCCCTTTCTAACGTTATCTCAGCATCTTCTGTTCTACCAGTAACCATCCTCACTCGTACAACTAGGTCCTCGATGTTTCCATAGCGATTCTTTTTCATACCGCTTGCCCTCGTCGCCACCCATCCTCCTAAGCTGTTCTTTCCAAAAATAAAAACAATTATACGAGTACTAATTAAAAGGATTTATATTATAGTTTCTAATATTTCGAACAGACTTTTCGTATTTCTAAATTCTAACAAGCGAAAAGTTTATAGTGCTAATGATTTTAAATCAAATAGACTGTTTTGAAGTTATTAAAATGACTACATTATCTTTATATTTTTGACAGAGATATTCTCATAAAAACAATCTACAAGAACCTTTATAAAAGCTTTTGTAAATCAATCACTTTCTCCGTTTTAGCGTACGATAGTAGCTATCATTCCGGGGCCCTTGGAAATCGTAATTTACATGAAATTTATTTTTTTAATCAATCATTCCCAAAGAATAAAAGTTTATTTTATGTACCTAGAGAATTCATAAGAATCAGGTTCGTGGCCAGAAGTTAATCCTTGAAGCCGTAATTGTTTTTCGAGATCCTGGCCAATAATTCCAGACTCACAGCAAGCGATTAAATTTTCCCTATCTATCCATAATATTCTATTCATTTGGGAAGTATCCAGCAAAATAATCGTTCGCTGCTCATTTATTGGACAAGACGAGGCACCACTGACGCTTGTTCCACCACCAAATGGTATACAGACAGCTCCGTAGCGAGTACATAATTTAATCACCTTAACGACATCATCGTGGCACTCTAAAAATATAATGCTTAAATGTTAATTGCAATTTGGTAAATAAATATAATAAAGCTGGAAAATCAATTTAAAGAATTAGGAATAAATTTTTCTCTTGTTTAAAAGGGTCTTGCTGTATGATTTGTTTCATATTTTCAATAATAAATTTTGTTGTAGGTATTAAATTATGCGAGTTATACGCGTGAATTTAAACACAACTATTTAAATTTTCTACTTTATTCGTAATTTATCGATGTCTAGCATGTTGCAGACCTATGATTTCAGGAAGTGTAGTGTACAGTCTACTGTATATCTAAGTCAAGGCTTGGGAACTTTTTTATTCTCACAGCCATTCTAATCAATAACAGTGTAAAGTTGAGCTAATTTGAATAAGAAAACACAATTGAAAAGAATTGTTCAAATACTATCTAGAGAATGTAAATATACCTGGAAAAAAGGGAAAACGTATTAATACAAGATGAATTTTTGACTGCAATCTTACGTACCAAAATAGTATGAAAGTCAAAAGTAAGTAAATTATGGTTTTCGGACTATTTTTAAATGAATAACAAATCAAAATTTCCAGTAGCTACAATAATTTATCAATGATGATCATGAGTTCAGATAATTGTGATGAATACTATTCCATGGTGTCCCATGGAGCAATTTTACTCGATAATATATCAAATCTATTCATGAACTGAAATCCATAATTCAAATTTAAAGAATAAGTCGTGTTTAAATAAAAATGCAGGAGATTTTAAAAAGGTCATATCCTAGTTACAAATATATAAGTTATGCTTAAGATAAAAAATTTACGAATAGGCTTTAATTAAGAAAATATGAGAAACAGATAAAGACAAATAAATTAAATTTACGATTTTAAGATTATTGTATCAGTATGAGTCAACCTAATTGTATCAGTATGTATCAAGTTAACACGTATCTATTCTACGAAAACGATTTAAAAAAGGTAACGGGGACTAGTAACAAAATGATGTTTTAAAGTCTATTGCTATGACGCGTGATTGTAGATTATTCGTTAAGCGTTAACGATTTAGCTGTGAAACACTGTAGCTGTCTATCTGACCTGCGTATCACTTCAGTCTTTTGTACAGGATTTGTTCAACATCTCAGTTTGGCAACCGCTACCAACGTAAACAGTCTGTTGGGCATATTTCCTGAGTAGAAAACAGTCTGCATTTATCGATTTATTTACTGTTATGAAAGATCAGATCTTTAATTTTTCTTCGTATATAGAAACGTAGATCGTCATTAATATTCTGAACCAAGACAGTCATAATGTGTGGTAAATATAATTTGATAACGCTGAAGCAGATATTAAGTTTGATGTCGTGCAACGATTCGTGTGAATTTAAAAAAAAAATTACACATGGGATACCAGGTTACAAGCTTTGTCTTTTGCAAGGTGCATCACTGTTAATGTTCATCATGACTCGACTCACGTGCGTAACTATTAATGAATTTAGAATTGCTAATCATTTAAAAACAAAGCCATCTCCACAATTTCATCTCTCTTGATCTTCATCTTGTTTTGGTTTGTAGAATTTGAAAGGATTACTGCACGCAGTCGAACATCCTGCAAACTCATAATTAAATGTTAACGAACTCTATTAATAATTTAAGATACATAAAATAATTTAGAACCAGTAAATAATTGTGACCAGTTTGGACACTGATTCATCAATAAACGGAACGCTAATATCTTCTTAAACTCTTATTCAGACAAATGCTAAGTTAATTAATCAAAATAAATGAATTTTAAAGTACCGAATGAATACCAAAACAATCGAAAAATGGAGGTCAATGTTCAAACGAATTGGGGGATCATGTGGAACTTCGTGAAGAGTTTCAATAGTACTTACTTGGCCAAATAACAATATCTGGTATTCGCTGGAATGATCCATACCTCAGATTAAATATCTCTCTCAGTGTGTGTCCGTGTGCTCGAATGAGTCGGTCGACACCTTTTATAGAATATTCAATATTTAAATCTTGAATTGCTTCTAACAATTCCGTCGTTAGGATCGAATCTGGCAAGTTTGTTGGAATTGGTTGAGATATATTTTTTACGGTTATATCTACATTTAAAATATCTTTCACCCATTGTGTAAAATACGGCAATTCCTGGTTACCAATTGGATATCTGGAAACATTTCCACTTAATTAGTGAAAAATTACATATGTATGCATATATCTACCTAAAATAAACAAGGATATGTAACTTATAAAATGTGCTTCATCGTGCCATTTAAATTCCATATCTCCAAATTGTCGTAAGGTTTGTTATTAAGTCATTATTCGAGACGATCAAAAACGATATCGTATATGCAAGTTAGCTAAAACATCCTGTATATTAAAATGTGTCAGACATTCTTTTATGCTTCTTATATATTTAAATGAATCAGAATAAAATTTAATCCAAAAACTAAACAAGTATCTTTAAGACATATTTAGTAATCAGAAGAAGTAAAAAATATCTGTTTGGTAAAGTTTTAATTCATTATTGTATAACTATATTTCCGACACAGAATCTTTCTTCTACATTATGCATAGTGATGCTACAAGGTTGTACAGATGAATCTAATTTATGCTTATATTAAAAATTCTGTTTTTAATGTCAGTAATTAACTTCACAGAGACGTGATTAGTTTAAGGACTTATTGTTTGCTTCTTTGACGAGTATTGCAAGTTCTTAAAATTATCGACAATTTCTTTCTAATACCTTATAAAATTGGAGAAATAATCGTCATAAAACCGATATTAAAATAACGTTAATCACAATATTTTATAATAGTTTAAAAAACATTCTAATCTGCAATATTTTCAAACAAAAAGTATATTTTTAATTCTTCACTTGCCATATCATGAAATAACATTTTAGAAAGCATTGAACGTTGCACTGAAAAAGTAAGGATATGAAATTTTAAGATTAGTGCACATTTATTATTTTCTTTTGTATATCGATGATTATGTGTGTGGAATTATCGTATATGTAAAAAACATTTTTTCCTTAAAAAAAAATCTATGAATATGTGTTATTTTGTCAATGTAATCGAAGAATTATATTGCCGAATCTAAGCAGCAAAAAGTTTATAGCAAAATTATACAAATCGTAAGTGCGACACATGAACTTATATAAATCATTTTATTGGAACATTAGATTGAGAAAGTCAAAGTGGAGCAAGTTGTTGATAGACGTCTGAATGAATGAACCACAATTTTCTATTTAACTCTGCCACTTTATTTCACTAATGTTAGGTTTTTCCACTCCTCGTTTTCGTCGCAGTGAGGAAACGAATCACTTGGGGAGGGGGGAGATATCAGTCGACAATTTTCACGTGCATTCACGTATCGAGGTCGTCAATAAACATGTATACTTTGTTCTTACAATACAATGAACCTTTGATCCATTTTTATATAATATTGCGTAAATTATTATCTATCGTCAATCAAATTTTTAATTTCTAGCTTCATTCTTCAGAAAAAATATATAACTTTATTGCGATTCCATTATAAAACAATATGGAAGTAAAATAAAATTATTATATTGCGATTAATGATAGTTAATTCAAAGAGGTTATCATGAGTTGAATAAAAGATTTCGTTGTTAAAAAATTGTATATGGTTAAGTTTATTTTCATACGGTCAAATATTTCCAATTCATGGTTTAATGCAGGAGCAGTTTTATAATCTCATTAGTTAAAAGTTAGAAATTTAAGAATTGATCACTTTAATAATTTTAGTGTTCAGAAGAAAAAATAAATAAAAGCATTACGACCTATTTTATTATTTGCGGATTGGGTATGCTTCTGTATGTGCAGTAATTAAGTTTAACCTGTAGTATAAGGTATAATATGCATCTAGTCTCACGTTCCATTTTTAAAATACTCAATGAAACACTCCAATTATATTTTATAAATAGATATCAAATACACCAAGATCGTAACGATTAAATTCGCTTCTGTTGCGTTACACGGTTATTCTTAGGAAGTGTATCTTATCGCATCGACGAATCATGAATGTAATCATATCTCATGAGAAACTACACATCGTTACACCTACATTACCAAAATGCCAAGTTAAGATACTAGAAAATAAACAAATTCACTGTAATTATTAACTATTTCACTTTAGAAATGATTAATATTAATTTCTTCATCCCAAAGTATTACCTTTTTAGTCAATTATCTTGATCTCAATTAATGTAATCTTTCAAATACTAAGGAAACTACTTTTAACTAAGAAACTTTCCGCTACTTTATAAAACGTTTTACACTTTACAGACTGACTATTCTAATCGGAACATGCGGTATATTTAAAATAGCAATAAAAATGCCAAGTGTAACAGCGTCAAAGCCGTCGTACGTCGAACCGAAGCTCGAAAGCTGACAACCAAGCGACAACCGCGAATTCACTCAACATTTCTTATTCTAATACTCAGTACAAGTTGTTGTCAAAGGCTCCATCAAAATGTAAATTTAGCTGTAGGTTTGCAAGAAACGCATAAATGGATAGCTCAAAGGCCAATGATTATAAGTGCCCCGAGCATGGAGATCGATGATTAAGTTTTTTAAAATATAATTATACGTAAATATCAGTGCATATAAAACTATACATACTCAACAGAATATGTTCATTAATAAATAATGTATAGGATAGATCGCGCAACGTGATCTGCTTAATTTATTCTGTTGCTAGTGTTTCGATTGAAAACATTTTCAGCTAAAATAACATGGTTGATGATTTTTTTGTACCCGTCGTTTAGAGGATGCTGAGACGAATTCGGCAAGCATCATAACATATAATTTCTGCAGAATGTGAACATATAAAGACTATAGGTTATTACCAAGAACCTTGTTAACTCCAGAAAAATAGAGTTGACATAAAATTTAGAACAATCATCTTAAAATGCTTCTTAAACCATGTTATAAAATACGAAAATTACATGACGTTAGCAGTACAATGGATAATTAAAATAATCTGAATAGATAATATATTTTAAACACTATCAAGCTTTAATAATAGAGAGGTAGATTCTGTATATACGGAACATAATTTCGTAAGTATTCAAGTTTTGTCTAGAAATTCATCTGATATTAACACTTATAAGAAACGAAATTACAATGTATGAAATATATGATAGTAACCAATATGTATTTAGTTTTAGCGTCGCAAGAAATGTCCATATTGCCGACATTTTAAATACGGAGTAAAATCTACTGTTGAATATTCTACAACTTGCACAAATGGCCGCCCTAATATTTACGTATGCATAATACAGTATGTCAAGAGATTGCACAATCTCATATTGATGCAACAATCCAATACGCCTGCAATTTATGATCACTACAATCTTTCTATTCTCTAAAATTGCTTCTCTCGAGTCAGACAGCCTCTTCCTTCACTTTACAGCATATCAAGGTTCCATATGAATATGAATTTTACTTTGCGTACAATACTTACAGTTTAATGTCAAGAGAAAAGGGAAAAATAAATTGTAATACATTATCCATTAGAAAGTAAATAAAAGTTTTTAAAGATCTGTGATTCATAAATTTGTTCTTTAAATCGTTCAGTAGCAGTAGCAATTTTAATTGTTAATCTACATGCTATCACCGACACTCTAATAGAATCACTAGGGCTGGTGGATGTTGTTTATAATACCAATTTTAAGTTTCGATAATCGATATCCATATTTTTTAATGGACTGAACACGAATTCGAAAATTATATATCTTCATTATTCTCGTTTTTAGAAACCTAATTTTGAAAAAAAAATTATATTTTTCATTTTATATAAATTGTATAATAAATTTTACATATGAAGATCGGATAATGGCGAGCAGAGAAGGGTATTCTGAAAAAATGGTATGTCCGCAATGTGAAACTGCTTTCGTTTGCATTGACAATGTCGTTTGGTGTATTCTTGAAACGTCGCAACCTAACAGTTGTTATGCAACAAGGTAAATATGCGTTTGGTGTGTTTTTGACGTAATTTGTGTTACATTGTGAACCCGTAACATGAAGTGGTAAGCACTGGCTTATTTCGAAGTTCTTTTTAAATTTCATTTAAATGTGGGTAAACAACAATAACAGATACATTAATTTTCATCGATTAACACGTGTGTGAGCTGTACTATCTACTTGATAAAGAAACACTAGACGAATTAAAAAATAAATGAATGGAAGAGGAAGGAAACATTTAGAGGAAGATTAAGATGGAAAAAAATAACGATCTGATAATTTGAGTTCCCGAACTTCAACAATGTTCTGAAGGGAAACCAGAAAATAGATGACAGATACATTCGAATATAAATTGCATACGCATCTAAATAGTAGAACTGCACGCCCAAACGTTTGAACATATGGAATTACGTCTTGTGCATACGTATGTTGAACTTCCTTTTAGTACATTACTAACTTTCTTCACACCTTTAGCGTTTCGAACACTTCAAAAATAAAAATAATTTGTTGGACAACTATATAAACAGAATTCAGTGTTTATTGCAATAATTAATTGTGGAATAATTTGTACCTGTTATACAAAAATGTTTACCTTTATATTCTCTACATTCTACTATATTACTATATCTACTGTATTACTTACTTTAAATCATAAATTAAATTACTTCAAATCAAGTGTAATGTGTCTATATTTATTGTTTAAAATTTCTGTAGCGAGCGTTGGAATAATTTCGTGAGCCACTCTATAGTTTATCGCATTAACTCTCACGAAAATTTTGCGGTTATGACCTGGGCAGGATACGATTATGCACATGATAAGAATGCGATGGAAAAACATTAAACAATGTGATCAAATACGATTGTACTCTTATCAATATTATATTTTACACAGTTATGGCAACTCGCTATAAAAATTCAGTAATCAATGATAGTGGTCTTTATTTCAATATCACGTTCCAGCCATTAGGTTTGCAATTTCAGTAATATTAAAGACTTCAATAATTCCGGTTAAAATATGAATCACTTAAAACGATGATACCGGCTACGGGTGTGTACCGTCACTTTACCGAGGACGCGACCGCCAAACGCAACATCAACGTATTAACTAAAATGAAAAACAAAATAAAATTCGTTGTAGTATTATGAAATTATGATCGTAATGCTGTACCATGGTTAGTATTAGGATTGCGTAATAGGACCATCGCGATGCGTGTTGGGTTTAATAGCACTCTTGACCCTTTCACGGGTTCCCTCGCTTCTTTATGTGCCTCCGTTGAAGGTTTCTTATGACAGTGTGAAAAGTGCATGCCACAAAAGCCCATATAAGGACGTCGTGTATCTGACTAGCAATTAACACTTCCACGATCGTCCAGTAGCGGCATTCGTTTACATTCATTAGAATTCATTTGCTGAATAAAGGACAAACTGACTTCACTGTATTTCTAACTTCGATGAGAAAAAAAATTGCACCTCTCTCATGAGTTAATTTACGTCACGCCGTACAGAATTAATCGCTTGCAGTCTGCACAGTTATCGATACTATTAAAATTCGTAGAATATGATGTATGTATGCCTCACTTGTTCAAGCGGTTTGAAAAAAATATATAAATATTTATTTACATATTCAGAATACGCATATGTATTTAGAATACATATTTAGATATAGCATAAATTCTCTCTAATCGTTCCTTATAAATAAAAGTGAACGACTTAGAAAAAGGGGATATGATTGTTCGAGCCTCACAGGTTGTTTTCGTAGTTGTTAATAGTCAGCAACTGTAAAATCGTTGCTTACAAATTGAGAAAGAAATTATGAAAATTTAATGTATTTATTATCTTCTTATTATAGATGTTTTTGTATTTCATTTTGATCAAATAATTATTATTTATAGACATTTCTAAGCTAAACAAATACATACTCTTTTCAAACATATCATGTAATTGTCAATTGTTATTGAATTGATTTAAACATTATTTAATAGTATTATTTTAATACTGATTTAATTTAAAAAGATAAACATATAAATATAATTCATAGTATTCTACACTTGATTGTGGTTTCTGAACTTTTTGCTTTACTATCAATGCGGTCACTTGACATATTATACAGCTGGCCTAGTATTAACACATATTCGTTAGGTAATTTTATGCACCACCATTCGCAAAATGGCGACAATTTTTTTACACTATCTGTAGAAATGATATAGTCTATATAAAAACAACATCATATATTTTTCAATAATGGTTATAATTACACCATCTTCAGCTAAAACTATCTCTGTTTGGTAAAAATTAGAATTTAATTTATTTAGAATTAAAAGAACAATAATCAATTATTTTCTGTGAATGACGAATTTTCGTCATGTAGATGAATATGTGTTAAGTAACATAATTTGATATGTTGGCAATAGCGATAATCTTTATCGGTGCGATGTTTAAATTGCATAAAATGTATTCATACAGAATAGATATGTTTTATTTAAATGTTGCGTAGAATGGAATCGTACAAGGATATACATGTGTATTGATTCTTTCATATGTAGATGCACCGTCCAAAATTTTTAAAGTTATTCTTATTTTATGAAATATATTCACAATGATGAAAATAAATTCAGTAATGATTATTTTCCATGTCTAGGTTTTAAGAATATCTGTTTTCAAAGGTTTCGAATGTATGTATAAAATATCCTAAGATGTCTCACGACCTTTAACAATTATATATCTGCATCTCTTACAAAAAGCAATATTCATTCTATCGTAGCAATATTCTTCAATGTCTATTTTATTTATCTATCGCTTCACCTTCGAAGACCAGAAATATTATGTTATATTGTTAAGGTAGTTCTTTTATGACGGTATATTCTGATTTATACATAAAATGAACCAATATATGAATCCGATTGAATAGAAGCAAAAATTTTTGACTTAATGAAAGTCGTACTGTTCAACAAAAGTAATACCGTTCAAATGTATTCCACGTTTAGTTACTTCTATACTAAAACTTCCTATTCCCATTCGGATTTGATTCTTATTTATATTTAAACGTCACGTTTCAAATTAACTTTGAATTCCTGTTTCAATAAGATAATGAGTTTGTGGAAGACATTATTATTTCATACGAAAAATTGTCCGAAATATACAACATTCGGAAATGTTGCGAGATAACTTTTTACGTGTGCCTGCGAATTATCACACGTACGTTAATGTTATATGCAATGATCGAAATCCTTTGGGTCTATTAATAAATTCGAATAAATTATAATGACAGTATTGATTGACAATTCGTCATTTTGTTCAAACTTCGTATTTTTTTTAAAGGTAACTTAACACGTCTGTGCAATCTTAAGTATTTTCGTTGGTCTTATACTAGTATTATACATTATTTTACCATGTCGCGATGAAAAATAATTTTTTTGGTGTTGATTAGTGTTTAGAACGAAACATAAAAAATGTTGTACGTGTTTCGTGAACATGTTTTTCAAAGTGAAATATAAATGTATTGCAATAGTCAGAAAATAACTTTTTAGGAAGAAAATAAATTGTAATTATCGTTTCATAACATTTTTTTTCATTTCGGCGGTAACAATTATAATTCCTGTCTAAGATATCTTTTCATGCAAATTAGCTAACTCAATAGTAGGACCCTGCAAATGTGCGAATTTTTTCGAAGCTCCTCACTTTCGAGTTAACGAAATTCCAAAGCGAGCATGCTATCAATGGAATAAATTAGCATGGTTCAAGAATACTAATTTTCATTTATGAAACAGACAATAATATGTAAAAGTTAAGATGACCTCTACCAAAAATGACTCGCATCATTTCCTACAATTTCCGCATATACTCTGAATATTTTTACATCGAATACGAATTTCCTTTTATGATGTTCAAATTTGAATACAATAAAATATTAAATTTGTCATGCTTTTGTAAACAATACGCAATTAAAAAAACAGACAAATTGCTGTTTGACCTCGAAGTACAACGATATCAGCTGACTCATGGTGTACCGTGATTATGTGTTGCGCAAAGCGGAATGTTCTACTAGAAAAATAACATTCGCAGCGACACATTTCTGACTTTTACCAAATAGCATAAATAAACAATATAAAAAGATTAAAATCTGAATGCGAGGTACTCGAGGAACTTTATCAATAAGTTTCCAAGAAGTACATGGTAAATGCTGATGCCATATTCATATCCATTACTTCAACACAGTCACAAGAATTCTAATGCATCAACAAATACTACTTCCACTGCTAATAAAATTTTGTTCTCAACTCATGTACAATGGTTGTTCAATAGTTTGTAACTTAAGAATTATAAAAGTTATCTGTTATCTTTACTTTCTGAACATTTTTAAATTATATGATCGCAGTTAACGAATTCTAGTTTAATAAGAAAACGGGAGTCACTTAAGGATTTCATTCCATCTTTAAAAATTTTAAATCTAATTATTACACACCAAGAAAACTGATCATAGTGTCCGGGTATTCATTGAGCGTTAAATTAGTGAATAACATTAACAAAAAAGCAATTAAAATACCGTAATTAAATTATACAATACTTCAGGAACTGCAGAAGAAAGCCAAAAATAAACCGATAGTGTTCTGTCATTGACAGGAAAATAAGCAAAACTAAAAGAATGAATAAACAAGTGAATAATAAGCACGCAAATTCTTATTATAATTTTTTTAATACGAAAACTTGTCTAACTTACAACTTATAAATATAAATCATTTATAAATTGCTTTCACTGTGAAGTCTTAGTAGCCCTGAAGCATCAAGTAAACAGTTAAATTAAACATAATTTTCGAAAATCATTTTATAACATGAAACATTGATGAACCGTTTTATCGCTTTCCATGCATATTCGTTCATACTTCAAGATACATTTTTGTTTTCGCTATATTTTATTGATGTTTACTGAAGCAACACAGTGACCAAAAAATATTCGTATATCTTTTAAAATACAATAATGATTTTAAAACTGAACTAAACAATTTAATTTTTTTTTAGATAATAGAGTACTATTATCTAAAAGGTCGACCTTGTTGATCAGCGTGCAGTTAGCATTTTTTCCTTTTGTCTAGAACATAAAATACGACGCACTTGTTTTCATAATGAAACTGCGCGTTGTATGAACCTAAATCCCATTTTTAAAAATGCAAAAAGAAAAGTAATACGTGGCTCTGAAAATTTATGAAGATAACGATTTTACTCAAAAATCACTCCCTTGTTTTCGAAACCGCGTATTATCATTCTTTTCGCATTTTTTTAAACAGTATTTAATTCGACGCGCAGTTCTACTGCGAACAATATTCTGTTTTATTTTTTGTTCTAAATAGAACAGTTATAAAACTCTAAATAGTTCATGGAAAAGAAGATTTATTATTTATTTAATGTCGATAAAATGTATCGGAAACAAAATTTATGCAATTTGAAATAAGTAAACGATTGTCTGAAATGAAAAATGGAAGACTTATCTAGACACGAGAAAAGACATTGCAATATAGCAATAATACAATTATATACTAGATATGAAGTATCTAGTATTTTTTATAGATGAAGTCTTAACGAACGGGTTATTCGTTCTATAGTATTCATTAATAGAGTGCAAAAATCTCGTGGTTTGACCTAGAAAACCTTACTACAGTCGTACGCTGTACCTGCGTCGGGACGATGATTAATTCACAGGCTAATTATGCGATTTACATAGCATCCGCAATTAAAAAATTCCACGAAATCGTACCAATGAAAAACAGTGTTCATATTACTAAATTTGTTTGTATTTAATAGATTGCAAAGAATTTAAGTATGAATGAATTTTATACAATCATCACATATCAAATTTTATTTATAATTGTATTTAGCATCTCTCTGCACTATAAGGGACAATGGTCCATAAAATTATAGCAGACAATGTTACAATAAGCCTAGGCTCATGAGCAGCGAGTCTGGTGATCGACGAGGTTTGTTTAAAAGGAATAGTAATAATTTTGCTAGTCAGTTCACGAGCAACGAGCGGTGTCAGAATGTTAACCCCTTGCGCTGTAACATGAGACTAGTTATCAAGACTTTTAATATAATCTACTAAACATAGCTAGTATTCACTTCTTTTAGTTCGGAATAAGATTAACTATTTTCGTTATTTCTATACTTCACAATTACAAATACAGTGAGCATACAATAAATGTACATTTGTTTTTTGTATAGAAATGTATTATTAACAAAGAAGTGCTAATTAATGAAGCTACGGAAGAAATTATAGAACTCGATGTAAAGAGCACTTACAATGAATCCGTAACTATTTTTTAAATAAATGAATAATTTAAACAGTGCGTCGATAGTGAATTCGCAATAATTTCATATTATAACTAAGCAAAAAAGCACTAAAATTAGAGAAATTTTTTTTTACGAAGTGCATAATTTAAAAAGCACTTTAATCATATCTTTATAAATAATTAAATCAAGAAAGACTTTAATAAATAAATAATAATTTTTAGATAATACTAATACAGCTTTAAAAATATTCTTACGATCCAATGTATTATAACATAAATATAAATAGCCAAATAAAATGACAGTATACATGTGCTATTTTTAATTTCTAATTCGTAATACATGTATTCATGTCTTTCTTGGCAAAATTAATTGATTTCTCCTACTTAAATAAAGATTATGGACATCCATCATATTAAGTTTATATTATTCTACCATTTTAATCTTTCCTCACTTTTTTTCACTTGAATAATTTTTTTTTATTCTTCTATGAATATTTAAATTGAAATTAGAATGCTCACAATATTGAACAGAGCATAACATTTATTAATTGCTTATATTACATCAGTATATGAAATAATATATTAATGATGAATTAGGAGCAGGGAAAAAGTAATTACCTAAAATTTCGAATGGTTAAGGAAGATAGGTGGAAAACTAGGCCATATGAGTTATCAAAATTTGCACATGATAAGGTATACATACGTATAGTCAAGCTTCAAAGGAAGTCACAAAAGTTATCTATTAGCTCTGCGAGTAAAATGTATACAGTAGAAACTCTTAAACATCTAATTTTTTTAAAATTTGGTAGCATGTGAATTATTGAGATAAAATAGATATTTATTGTATAAAATGTAGAGGCAATAAAAAAAGGGAGAAGGAAATAAATAATTTCTTTGCTTATTGATAACATACAAATATTTCGTATTTGTTTACGAGAAATGTTTAAAACTAACAAAATATTAGCATTGGAAATATTGATAAATTATTAAAATTGGTAAAATTAATAAAATACGAAAATTGACCATTAAAGGAATTGAGAAAAAAGAAGTGTAAGCGTGGAGAAAGAAAATAAATACTTTCGCATAGGAATCATTGATTTTGTTTACCTCTTGTTATAATAGCATTATTATATAAAATAATTACACACATTTAGAAAAAGTTTTTAAGTCTTAAAATTTTTCTTTAATAATAGATATATTTAGCGTATGTATAAGATAAAATACGCGTAATTTGTATGTATAAGGTGAATATATTTTACATAATTTTGACTTTATTTCTCGAACGTTCCTTTTTACCGAAATAGTCATTACCTTAATCTTAAAACAAATGTTACAAGTCACGTAGGTGTGTGTAATTAGTATTCTTTTCATTTTTTTAACGGTATGAATGCAGAAACGTTTCTGTGAAAAATACCAAGTCATGCATACATTAATGCAATACAAAAAATTTACTTTTTAAAAATTGGAAACTTTCACGAACTTCTCCAAATTTACTAAGTATAAACACAGACATGCATACAAACACTCACCTATCACCGGTAAACTCGAGGATATTCTTGTTATTAACCCGAAACTCAGAATCCTTATATCCCCAGCCGTTCCACTTCAGTAAATCCTGCCTTGAAATATAAAAAAAAATAAAAACAGGATAATTATTACAAGTTACATTATCTTAATATAACTTTGATTGGTGATTCTAATGATTCTAAAAAAAAAGCTAAAGGGAAATAAAAGATGGATTTAATATTACGAAGAAAAGAAAGTATTTCAAATTGAAATTTGCGACGCTGTCGGCGCGCATTTCGTGTGCCACGTGACCGAACGGCTGACCAATCAGCAGAAAGAGTATTAACTCAGATAGCGAGCAAGAATCCGATAAATGAATCGACTTTCATAAGTAAATAAATAACTGTTAGAAAAAATCTACAGAAGAATAAAAGAATTCGATTAATTTGAGTGTTTATCGTGCAATTGAACAATGACACGAAAAATCAGAGACAATGTCCAGAAAACATAAAAAAACTATTATTGATCGATTTGTATCTGTTCCGTGTACGAATAGCGCAAGGGGTGTGCTTTGAATTAGCCACATCTGCCGATGAGTCAGCTGATGCTTGGCCGAAGGCGTGGTGACAAATATTTTAACAACGTTTGCATTGGGCATAGAATTCGCGATAGTGTCCCTTGCATTCTATTCTGCTTGCGGACCGACTCAAACCAGAAATTGCCGGTACAAGACTGACCTATTCTGCGGCACGACGCTCTCGAAACGGGTGGGTCCATTTAAATTCTCCACATCCTCTGCCGTTCTCGTTTTCGTAATAGTCGACATATCCTATCGACTGAACTGCTAAGGGCCTAACCTTTTGATCTGCACAACACACGACCAGTGTAAGCGCAGGTGCTCGAGCGCGCGCTCCTCGCGGCAGTATATTGACTATTGACACGCGCACCGGCAAACCAAATTTAAATCAATAGAGCCCCCGCCCTACGACTGCCCGCCTACCGACGGATCTTCTTGTCGTGAAAAGAACCAATCACTTATACCCGATGCATTCTCACGCTGGAAATGACGAACACTTTCCACCTACTAGTGGCAAGTCGACTCACCACTCTCGACCATTCCTTACGCACATGTCCCATGGATAGTATAGTATATCTTGCCAGTTTGAGGGATTCTTTTCATGGAAGGGATTTCCCACGCATGCGCCAGTCTACAGACTTCGTACGAGGGACCATGAAACCTCTCGTATGTTCCCGCAGATATTTTTCTAGCTAATATTACGAGAACTCTCAGTTACATCAAATTAGCATATCATGTATCGCCACATCATTCGAACTACAATGACAGAAGTATAAAGTAGTATGTACAGTGAATTCTCACCTATTACGGTCATTTTAATATCGATGTAGCGTAAATAATTGAAAGGCAAATATTTACACAAAGATACAAAGTAAATAACATCTATATATCCAAGTATTCTGGGAATTTTCAAAATCTAACAGATTCAAATACTAAAGGAGTGCATTACGTGTTATTTATAGAATATGATGTTGTCTCTACTCGTGTTTTGAATAGAAGTTTGTAGAACCCAATTTTTCTTGTTAGTGATGATGCTAATTATTGAGTCAACAATTCTGACTTAATTAGCATATAACATTCTTGTAATTACTGCTTGTTCTATGTATTGTTTCGTATTTTTTATTTTTATTTATTACTACATTATGAAATTAATGCGATGATGTTACTATTACCTGATGACTTCTTTTGTTAGTAGAATTGTAATATGCAATGTTTGTAAACTACACCAGAAAATAATGTCTCTTTTGTAATCTTCATTGCATATGTAAATATCAAATTTTGCTATAACGAGAAACTAAGGAATACTTTTGCAAACAATGTTTATAGCTAAGTAGAGACACTCGATAGATATGTTAACTTTACAAGAGCACCCTCTACTAAGATGTTTTACTACTAAATAATAAATAGCGGGGTTTTCAAAATTCGTATAAGTACAACCTTTACTTAATTTTATTAGACGAAGCAAATATGTAACTGAAATGTAATTCATGTTCAACAATTTTTATTTTGCAAGTTCTTAATTGTGCTGATTAATTTATGTATGCATGTACACATATTTTATTTCTCGCGGTTCCTAAAGATTATTATATTTCTTTTCTGGTATTATTATAATATAAATATAAGTATGGATGATCAATAATATCAGTACTACACATATTTTATTTCCCATCTCAATCACAAACAATTCTTTAATTAATTTTACAAATCCATTCATTGTGTACTGCGCGTTACTGACTGCGCGCAATGCAATGGTCTGATAGGAATAGAAACATTGCCTACAATTACATACTTTAGAGACTAGAGACTAGACTACGAGATATTCTGTGACTAGATACTAGACAGTAAAAAATAACATCAGTGTGTTGTAATTCGTGACGATAGTTAACAATTCTTAACGACCTCAAACTTTGTTCAGAGTTTCCAGATCTAACCAAAAACTTGCAATCATGGTATTACAAGTAAAAATGCAACCAAAATTACTCAATGTAAATAGAAAGCCTGGACAACCAAAAAGGCGCAAGAAAATTACTCTTGTATTTGACGAAAAGAAAAGACGGTAAATATAGTAGGCTAAACTAATGAAACAATAAATAAAGGTTATGAATACTATAAACATTTAACATTTCTAAATATAGAGAATTTTTATGCGGATTCCATAAAAGAAAAGTACAACGGCAAAAGAAAGCTCAAGAGGAGTTGCAACAACAGTTAAAAGAAGAACGAAAAAAAATTAAACGTGAAGTAAGTACTTGCAAATTTGAACTTTCTTAATAATATAATAATATTAACGTTTTTGTAGGCACGAGCACGTTATAAAAATTTGGTATCAAGCAGAGATATTCCAGAAATTCAAGAATTATTATCTCAGCATGAATACGAAACAGAAGGACATACCGTTAGTATTTTAGAGTTGAACGTTGCAGATCTTGCAGAGAAAGATGTATTTATTGGAGAAAATGAAGGTACTAATGGAATAGAAGAAGAAGAAGAAGAAGGAGAGAATCAAAATATAGAAAATAATGAAGAAATCATGGGAATGACATTAAACAAAAATAAAGAAGCTAAAATCTCAAAACAAAATTTAAAAGATAAAGCAATCAATAATAGGAAAGATATAAAACGAGAAATTAAGAGAGCTGCATTGAAACATGTACAAAAGAGTAAAGTGTTTCAGCGAAAGCAAAGATTAGAACGCAACAAAAATAAAAAGGAAAGTATGAGAAAACAGAAAAGAATACAAAAAGTTCAGAAACGTAATGGAAAATTTAATAAAAAGATAAATCAGTGAATTTTTTTAATTTCATAATTTATATACTGTAAATAAACATAATTTGTAATAAATATTTTCCAAAAGTTAAGTTTTTTTTACTCCATTTTTCTCGGAAGACGGACATATATATTTATTGAGACATTCAGAACATTTTGGAAATCTGGGTAAACAAATTTCTTGTCCAAATCCAACAAGTAGATGATTTACCTCCTTCCAAAGATCTTTTGGAAGCCATTTCTCCAATGCAATCCTGGTTTCTTCTGGGGTTTTTGTTGGTTTTTCTGCCCATTTTAATCTGTTAGTAATACGGTGCACATGTGTATCCACACCAATACCAGATACTTGCCCCCATGCTATTTGCATACAAATATGAGCCATCTTTGGTCCAACACCAGGTAAATCACACAATTCTTTCACTGTTTTAGGAATGTCACCTCCATACTTGTCTATCAAGATAACAGATGTCCTTTTAATATATTCCACTTTTCTCTGAAAAACATCATTATTTAATAAATCAATATTTTACACACTTGATTAGAAAAATATTTCTACAACTAGTTCTTAGTTAAATATATAGTTGAATATTGTGAAGGTTGTAAAGTATTATACATATATTTAATAATTAACCGTTTGTACTCCAGACCATTCTGGATGTTGGCTACCAGCTACTCCGCGCTCCTTCGTGGCAGAAACGTGCATTTACAGGCCATCGTATTATTTAGTAGAGCTTTGGAACTAAGTAACGGATTCTAATGATATTGGACTTATATGAATTGGTTGACATCGAGAAATATATATTTGCAAAAAAAATCAATATTTTATTTTTTATAATTTTGTACAGTATGATAGAACTGAAAACACTCCCCGATATGGATTGCAAACTTTTCCTCCAGTTTTAGACTTGTTTATTTATACTTATAAATTTCACTATACAGTGTGCGAGGTACGCTCGCACACCGACCTTTCTTCTATGGACTCTCCTTATCACTCTTTTCAAGTGGCTCTAAGAAGTGCTCGGACCGTGAGCACGCTTCTCACATTCTCTTCCAACACAAAATTCGCTGACATTTCTTTTATATATCTTAATAATTTTACTATATTTTGATTTGATGTCTTGTGCCATTTCAAGAGAAAACGTCAGGGAAACATGCACGTCTCAAAAAGTTGCCCAGAAAAAAATTAATTCCCCGTAATCACTAATAAATTTTAATGTCCCCCCAGAGGGGACATTGGAGTGATAGGCTAGAATTACGATGTCCCACGAGAGGGGACAACGGAGTGCAAAGGGTTAAAAAATCATTATGAATATTATTTTTGAACAGTAAATTACTAGTTTCTAACTGATGATATATTTGTCTTATTTCTTTATAGAAATATTATTATCATTAAGTTGAAACAAATTATACCTTCCAGAATCCAACAGGATATATAAGTTTCCCAAGAATTTCATCAGGAGTATTTCTTATTACTTCTGGATTACATCCATACATGTTTAATCTTTGCATAGCTGCATGAGTAACTTGATCTTTGGTTTGACTGCTAAGCATCAACGCTATTAGTGATTGATACCTTGCGAGTTTCGCAGATGCTTTAGGATCTACGCATTTGTCACAGCCCATTTCATCCACAGGTGCTGTTCCATGTTTTCGCATTTCTTTTATGTTTTCTAATATCGTTTTCCAATTTTCTGGCATCCATATATTTTCATCTGTCACAATTTCTTTCACAATTTCATTTTTCATATCTTCAATTTTCACATTTAGATGTTTTACTTCATCTTCATTTTTTACTTCATATTTTATTTTTATCGGTGTACGCTTTTTCTTCTCAGTTTTATGTAGCAATATGTTTTCTTCATTGTCAAAATATTTTGAAGTTGCACCCGAAGTATCTGTATTAGCGGCTTTATTTCCAGATCGTAATGATCTCGCTGATACAAGGTCATTAAGTTTCAATTTTTTACTCATTTTCAAAAGAATGTAATATATTGACATACAAATAAGACTACTATTTAAATCACCAGATATTTACAATGAATTACATGCATGCATACAAAAGAACATAACCTTCTATTACTGCATACTATTTCAAAGATACAAATTTAAATACATAGAAAACCGCGCATGCGCACTATTAAAATCAGAATTGAATCAACGCACCCAAACTCGAATGAATGTATGTTGTGTCACGAATTAGAAATAGTGGTGCATAAAGTAAGATGGAAGAAGACATTTGCTAACTCCTCCCTAAGAGGAGAGACGCCATTTCTGTTGTGAGACTCACTTATAGATTTCGGATTTAGATATAGTATATGGCATATGCGTACAAGTGCATACTTACTTACATATGCATCTAGATGTACATACATCCATACATGCACAAATGAACATATTAAATCAAATCTAGTCACACTTTACTTAAAATCAAAATTATTTTTATTTATTAAAGGCTATTACTTTCAATACCATTATTTCAAAATATACATTGATAATGTCGATAAAATAATAATAATAATGAATTATTTTATTTTATCAATTCAAATTTAGGAAAAATTTGATCATTAAAATAATGCAAATTCAAATTGTAATTTAAACGATTTTCACTTCTTTTTTATAAAGTATTTATTATAATATTCATATAGACCATATTTATAATTATTTTGTATGCTTATATTGAATTTTTTTTATAAAAAAAATTGATCTCTGTAAGATACCATAAGTGGAAAGTAGTGTCGTGAACGTGAAATCGTGAACATCGATTCCCCTCTCATGAGTAAATATCAATCTTATCAAAATAAAGACTTCATGCTCCGTCTTCGTCCCACTATTCCTAAAGTCTGTGTGTTGCTATATTTTGTATGACTAATACGTAATGACTAATTCTTACGTAAAGGATATTTTTTACTAAATTAATGTACACGTATCTAAAATATTAACTAAACAACTTAATAAAAGGAAAACATGACATCGAAAATATATATTCTTCCAATTATTTATTTTTCTTATATAAGGAGAATGCTTACACAAATAATTGCATAAATCATGTATCTACTACAGCTTGGATTTTACATAAATTGTTGAAAAAGTAATAACATATACATATTCATTCTATGACAGCATTGAATCCAGACAAAGTTTCCTGGAGATTGTTTAATCACCTACGAAATATACTCATTCAGAAGTTTTTATGAACAATTAAAACACTCCGATTTCAAATTGTAGAAGTTTCGTTAAATCGGATACAATAAACTTATAAATTATTAAAGATAAATTATATAGATACTTATGAATAATTATATTTTATACCATATGAGAAAAATTGGTTTTTCGCCGTAAATGTATTTTAATACGAAATAAAATTATATCACATATAAATAACAAATTTTCACTTAGAAATACTTCGATAATCTTTCCAAATTTGTTGCTGATAATCAGAACACCTTATGTGTAGATTATCTTATGTATGTACACAATGCGACCCAGTCTTAAGATTTATATGAAAAATCAGTAAATCTAACTCCAAAATTCCATTAAAGGATAAAATAGCTGTATTATAAAAAACGTACTTGGTATTATATTATACATACGTGCTAAGTAGACTGTATGTAATTAGTTTTATTAATTATAAATAACACAAGTATAAAACTGGTAAAGTAATATAACAAAAATTGTGCAGTGCTTTCCCATCACTGCCCTGTATCGCACACGTTTTGACTTAATTTGAAAAGATAGGATTGCTTTATGCCGTAATTTATGTAAGTTACTCTAATATATACATATCTGTTTACTTTGTAAATATAGCTCATTTTTCGTCATATACATACAGATGAGCAAATATTTTGTTATGTATATTGTCAGTCACACTTAATGCTGCCATTACATTCAATTTGGACAGAATAAAATATTATTTATTTATACATGCATTCGTAAACGATCTTTTTCAAAGACCGATACTGTACTACTATAACTTACTACCATACCAAACATATTGGTATTGTGATTATTATTAAACATGCTATGTATTTAAACAATAATGAAAATAATTGTCTAAAAAATATATTTGAAATCATTTCGTTTGAACGTTTTTAGCATCTGGATCCAATGCTTACCTAACATATCACCAATGATAATGGACGGAGTGGAGGAATGCACAGGTAAACAGAAAAAGATAAAATTTTAAGTAACAGAAGTATGAAGATAAAAACCTTACAGTAGTATTTGTGCTGACACTATAAAAACGCAACTTTTTACATTTCTTTAACTACAAGCAAACGAAGAACGTCATATGTATAGAGTTAACAATAAAATAACTACCAAAGACAGTTGAAAAGGAATAAATGTTCTGTTCATGGAAAAGTCAAATAAATGGCAAAATGGTAAAGACTGCGATTCAGATTGATTCACATAAAATTAAAGGTCTGTAAACGTGTCCATGTCATGTGTTCTTACTACACATTGATGCAGTTAACCTTTGTATTCAACCTGGAATTTGATTAGCAATAGTATTAGGGCCAATAGAAACAGTTGGAGGAATTGTAGAGTCCTGCATTAGAGTACGTGTCTCTTCTTCCTGGTCGGATAGTGGTATTGCTGGAGTGTCGTGTGAACTTGACTGTTTCAGCTTTAGTTGGCTCGGCAGCTCCGTAAGTACTGGCCCGTACTGCGAAGTGGAACCCACCAGCAAGTCAGTCGATGGATTCAAACCGCCCAACATCTTTCCTCATAGCAACGCGTATATAAGATAAAGAAACGAACGTACGAACCAGAGCATGCATCGCTTCCGGTAAATAAAACCAAACTCAAAACATAAAATATATTTAAAAGATGTTATGCCTACCTGACCACTGCTTCCAACCATTCCACTTCTCGGAGATTTCCCACGATGAATATAACGAAGCCAAGCCCAGCCAAAGCCAAGCAACATCCCTATCAGCATTATACCAGCACCTAATGCTATAGAACTTTCTGAAGCATCTTCAATATGTTCTTCTACGTTTGTTTTAGATGTTGTTGGATGGTCATCCACTTTTATCTACAACCATTCCTTAATTTACATGTTTATATCATAATAATACAGTGATACATTTAAAGGTAGCCATCTTAAATCCCTTTCACATCTAATATGAAAAACATTTTTTACACAATTTTAATGATATGAATGAATAAGCATGCTACGAGAACACAATGATTAATCAAAGTATAAATCTTGAAGTAACCTTTGACACCCAAAGGTAAAATTAAATATAAAATTCATGATCAGCAAATTACATACAAAATATATTTTATATTATTGTAGCTGAAGAAGATACTTAAGTGATTACTTTTAAGTGTATCACCCTACATATGATTATCCATTGATACAATAGTTACAAAAACTGTAGATGGAAGCAACTAAATAAGATGAAGCTAGTTTAAAGAATGTATCATTAGGTCGGGACACTGATATTTCTATATAGGGTTTTTTTAAACATTTTTTTAGATTATCATTTTGCAAATGCATTTGTAGCTATTTATGCTTAGACTAAACGAATAATAAAAACACAATGTATACTATAGGAATTAATAATATATAATACTATTATTGCCACACGAAAATGGAACAAAAATTATATTTAGAATTTAAGGTACTCCTTTATCTCCATCACTTTGTACAAAGTCATGAAGATATATTATTGTTTCATATAGTTATCTTAGTCCATCTTCATATTTGCTTTATTAGTAAAAACATAAATAATGATCACAGATATTTGAAAATGTATAGCAAAGTGAAATAATGATTTATAATATTTAAATTTTGTATTTGGACCATGTAATCTACTTAATTAATAATTCAAATTGTAGATTTATTCTTCTCATAGTACTTAAAGAATTTTAATGTTTACAGTCTACTTTAGAAGTTCTTAGACTAAGTTTTTTATAAACGTACTAACATACTAAATAATAAAAGTATCTCTAAAATCTGTGAGTATTTTAATGCTAAATATAGATTATAATTTTCATAGATTACTCTTCCAGAAGTATGTCTAAAATTTCTTGTCAGTACAATTTTGTTTTTAGAAATATACAGAAACAATTTGCTTGATTTTGTACATTGTTATGTTTCTAAATATAGCACAATAAGTTACAATTAAATTTTTCCTTTATAAGTAGAAAAGCTATCATTGAAAACTATAATATTACATAAAATGAATAGGAATATGACTGAATTGTATGGTACTCCTCAAGGCTATAGACAACCAATACAAAATTGTCAGACACAAGTTAAAAATGATAGTGTGCAGTATTTACACTACCATACATAATGAAGAAAATTATGCGTAAAATTTGTTTTCCATTTATGTTAATATAGCAGACTTCATTAAATTGGGTAATTTCAAACAAAATTTTATAAACAAAGATATAAGGATGATTCAACATGACGTAAAATACCTAGCATATAGATATAATAATTCGCAGGTTTTATAAAATTTCTTAATCTTTTCAATCAATATACAGTTCTTATTGCACTAATCTGGAAAATTTTTGAACACGCATCGTATTTAAAATATAAAACATGAAGTTGTCAGAGAATAATGAAGTTGGATGATGATGTACACAAGAAACAAGAATATCTGTATCAGAAGGTTATTAAACAATTTTAAAGTTACCTCTATTTTATTTTCCTGTGGTGTGTCATCTGATACTAAACATATCAGCATGGTAGTTAAACCAACAGCGGTAAATGATAAAGCAACTGAAAGCAATACCCATTCCAACCATTTTCTGGAACTGAGTTTGTGCCGGGATATAATCCTCCAGAAACTACTTCTTATCCCGCCTCCTCCTCCAGCACCATCACCACCGCTGTCATATGTATAACCCACCGTCGTGGGTTGATAAACGGCACCACTATCTGGCATATCTTCTCGTGAAATATACGCAATTTTCACGATTTTTCCTTGTGCCCGACAAGGGGCACTTTACACGTTCACGGAAAGTTTTATTGAAACTACTGATCGAAGTTGGGCAAAAAATAGTATTGCCCAACAGAATACAAAAAATGATTGACACACCACCAATATGTCAAATTCAGAAAATATTTATAATTATTTTCAGGCTACTATTGTGTATATAATGACCTTATTTTCCACAACTTTATCGTTATAGGTAAGTACATATTCGCAATGCAGATCTGCAGATACAACATGGATACTTTACTGTATTCTGTGAATACTATACGTATATACTACACTGATATTCCACATATTTTGTTAATATGTAAGTACATCTCGAGCATTCTCTAGTGAGATGTATTACTACTACATGAATGGTGGCGGGTATTTTAAAATTTGTGCCAACGTAGCTCTTAGCTTCCTCTAACTTATACAATACAAATGAAGTATCTGCAAGTTATAATATACAGACAAAATATAATTTATTTATAAAATGCATACATTATTTTATTTATTTTCAAATATATATAATATATTTAGTGAATTTAACCAACCAAAAATACAATTTAAATAAAAATATATAAATTTTAGAATTATAATGTCGAATTAATAATATTTGGTTCAATATTAGTAGACAGCTGACTTTTATGCAGTTACGGTAGTAACTAATACATACTGTTACGGTCTTAATTGTTCAATGTAGGGAATTCGGTATGGTTCGGATGCCCGTGGAGCGCTGAACCGCTCTGCTCGTGAAAGGTTGTAGAGGGATGCACAAACTCTGATAACTTTAAGCAAAAGGTACTTTATTTGTAGATCTCTAAGATGTACTTTCTTTGACTGTTCAATTAAATCTGCGGTTTTCCGAGGAGTTCTGCATTTTCTTCCAGCTTCTTTTCCTTCCCTCCTTCTTAGCCAATAGGGGAATTAGCTGGGCGCTGATGAATTTGTCGGACGGTCCGTCTTCCGGTTGCAACTCGAAGGTGGTTGGTGGTTCAAAGTTAGGGGTAAAAAGCCCGTCGGAACGAACGGTGTGGGGGTGTGCCGCGAGCGAAGATTTCGGCTTGAGGACTGAGTGAGAGAGAAATTGAGAGAGAGAGAGAGATCAGAGAGAGTTCCGAGAAGTCCCTATCTAAAGATTTACAACGTCCTGTACTTGTGAGATCCGGTTTTGTTTTTGTGATTCGTCTAATTCATGTGAAATTGGAGGGGATGTATAAATACAGATTTATAACGTATATTGATATAGAGACATAGTATCGCCCGAGAGGAATAACTGAAAATATGTAAGGAGATAATGAGAGAGTTCCCACGAAATTCTTCGTTGAGCCTTTTCTTTATTTAGCGAGACTAAATTGAGGAATATAGGCAAAGTTACGTAGCTTCTCGTAAGATCCTCTCCAATCTCACATGAACTAGATGAGTTACAATAACAAATCCGGATCTCTCAAGTACATGGTGTCGTAAATCTTTAGATGGTGACCCCCCGCCCCTCTCTCTCTCTCTCTCTCTCTCTCTCTCTCTCTCTCTCAGTCCTCGAGCCGAAATCTTCGCGCGCGGCATACCCCCACACCGTTCGTTTCGGCGGGCTTTTTACCCCTGCGCGTCGACTCCCGCGTACTCCCATCCGCATGCTCACCGTCGTACCACCAATCACCATCAATCTGTAACCAGAAGACGGGTCCATCCGTCGAATCAGCATCCAGCTAGAGGACCTCAATTTTCCTATTGAACAAGGAAGGCAAAACCAGAGGGAACGCAGGAAGAAAACTCGATTCCTCGGGAAAATGCGGATAGACTTTATTTTGAAGGTTGGTGATAACATCGTTATCCAGTAAATAAAGTTTTAAAGACGATTTTTGTGTAACTAATTAATTTTTAATAATTACTTAATATTTAACATAAGCAGAATACTTTTGTGTTCCACGGGCATCCGAACCAGTAAAAAGTTGCGAATAAATACGAACCCGTTTCGGGTTGGAAAATTTTGTAGATTTTTAAAATCAACTCTTTTAGGATTTCTGCTCGTTGAATTAACGTCGTGAAGACATAGTCGCATTGCAATAGTTTGCCTTTGCATGGTTATATCAATTTTTCGAAAATTGTCAACACGTTTCATTTTGCGTTAAAGTTGCGAAATAAATAAATGCCACACTTGGAGCAACTGTATACAAAGATCAAAGTGCACGGGAATCGTCACTTTTAGATCTAAGAAATTAATATCGACGTTAACAGTGTATTGTCCCGTTTCATTTGAGATATTTAACATCGCATTTTATAAATCAGTGATACAAAAAAAATGATTTGCGTTTCCTTCACCCTATTGATTTTCTATTCCTCTCTACATGGAAAATATAATAATGTTTAGAGTGAGACTGCTTCAAGCGTCCTTGGGATCATTGCTTTCGGACTGCAGTCTGTGTGGCCAAATTTCTGTAGGAAGGAGTTTCCGTAATTTTCACCTTCTACGAGTCGACAAGCCATACGTATTAAACAAGGAATAATTATTATCATTTATAATTGTTATTGAATTATTAGTGATTAGTTTATTTAATTAGAGTACAGTGAAAGTGAACGCTGGTGTAATATGTGATGTTTTACGTACGTGGATTACAACATTTACAACCGAATGGTTGAGTTTTTCATTAATAATATTGGTGAAAATTTTGAAATTAATAGAAAATCATAAAATCCTTGTTCGTTATTTCGAACGCGATTCAAAACCGGAGCGCAGCCCTCTTCTTCCGTCGCGTCACGGAGTGAGGTTTGCTTCAGCCCGCTGGCTCGCGAGCGTAGCAGCAGGTTGATTCCTCGCGCGCTTGTCTCTCACACGCTACTGTTTTTCACTAATAACTCGTTAACAATGCCGCGGATTGCGTTTCAGCGAAGAAAAAGGTTACTTAGAATGGTCTCAAGAACCCCTCATTCCCCGGAGTATGTATAATTTTAGTACACCCTGTATATGTATATGTTCTGTAGAAGAACTCTGAATTATCTGCACATGACAGAGACAGTGAATTTTTGACGATTGCTCTGAAATGTGCTGCAGCATAGATCTCGCTCTCTCATTGGATGATGCCACTTTGCAGCGCATTTAAGATCAGTTTTCGGAAATCCAGTTTTCTCCGAGCTCTGCTGTAAGGCAACCAACCTCTAATGAAAGTCCCTAGTTGCTTCAAAGAAATTCTTTGGAAATTTTTGCAAAACTACGAAGGGATAATTAAATTAATAATGAACAATTAAAGAGCCATTACACATTAAGTTAGAGCAATTTTTTTAAATATTTATGTGAATTGAAATTTGTTTTTTATGTTGGCAGTGTTAGATGACACGAACTCCTAGTCCCGCATGCATTAATTTATAAAATTTACAATTCATTGGTAAAACTGTTTTTTTTGTGGAAAGTTTCGCAAATAATTACAAGCAAGGAGAAATTTTTTGGTAGATCATACAGCACGTTTCATGCATCATTTCAGGTTATTATATGTTATTAAATGTCCCCAGCCTCTCATGAAAGTACCTAGGCAATTCAGAAAAATTTTTTTGAATATTTCTCAAAAAATATAAGTGATCATTTAGAATTAATTCTTGGACAATTATGGGCATTTAAAGAGTAATTTTTGTGCGATGTTTCATTCATATTGGTTACTATTGTGAGCCATCTTCACGCGGATAAGTTTTTTCATTAAACCTGCAAACGTCAAAATATTGTCATAATTTTTTAGGGGGAAAAAACTTCAATTGAAATGTAAGTAATGGAGTATACGAAAGAACTGTAAGAATTAAAATTTTTTTTATTAACACAGTATTAATAAAAGAAATTAAAGTGTAATTCCTGTCAAATGTATCTCGTACCTTAATTAACCGTTTTACACAACTATTTTGTCAATTAAACAAGTCATTAACAACAGTACTATTCGATTACTTTTTCAATATATTTTACTGTTTTAATTAATTCAAGATATTTAAAAAGTTATTGCACATTTGAAATTTGAGTTACGCGCCATAAAACTTATAGGAACAAATTTTTTGTAAGCTTAATAATTAGATGCATAAAATTCATATAATTATATTATGTTTTTTTAATTTTTCTGAAACTATATGTATATCTAATAATTTATTTACTAGACGATGTGTTGTTTACACGATACACGTATGTATGGAACATATGCAGATATGTATTTTAGTTTGCAGGAGAAACTTGCAAGCACGGTGGCGCTAAGTCTCGGTCACTTTTAGAGTGAATGTGAGGTGAGGTTGTATTTAAGCACATTCTTATAGATCTCAACAGCGTTGAAGAAAATTCGGAATCTTTGTTGAATAACATATCTGTGTAAGAAGATAGTGCATAACCGTTGTACAAGCTGCGGATTAAAATATGAAATACATCTTAGTAACGGGAGGTGTAATTAGCGGCGTCGGCAAAGGTGTTATTGCCAGCTCGTTCGGAACGATACTCAAACATTGCGGTATTCATGTGACGTCTATCAAGATTGATCCTTACATAAATATAGACGCTGGTACATTTTCACCGTATGAACACGGTATGCCACTGAATTTTATTTTTTGCCCCTTTTATCTTGACAAAATAGAGTGTGTCACAGAGCTTTAGCGCAAGTTCAGCTGTTTCTTATAGCCATGCGGTGTCAGAAGCCATTTTATAAGTTGATACCTCCCGCGCAGTTTTGCGATCACGTGTTCTTCTCCCCTGTCAACCTCCGTATTAGTTGTATACGAATGACAATAATACCGCAATTATTTAACTTTTATGTTATATGATATTTGTCATGAATGTTTGCTATCACTAAATAATTAATACTGTTTTATATATTCATTCATTAATAAACTAATCGATTTTAGATGTCTTTATCTTATATTCCTGGAATATATTTATACAAATATTCTTTTTAGGTGAAGTATATGTTCTGGATGATGGAGGAGAAGTAGATTTAGACCTGGGAAATTATGAACGTTTCTTGGACATTACATTGCACAGGGACAACAATATAACTACTGGAAAAATTTATCAGCATGTGATTTCAAAGGAAAGACAGGGTGATTATTTAGGGAAAACTGTACAAGGTATAGTCAAAAAAAATTGTCGTAATTTGTTGTTATAGAGTATAAATTTATAGTCATACTTATTTAATTTTATATTATTATTAGTGGTACCTCATATAACAAATGCTATCCAAGAATGGGTTGAAAGAGTGGCAAATCAATCAGTAACAGAAGATAGAGCTCAACCTGATGTAATATTATGCTTATGCATAACTAATTATAAATCTTAATATTATATACATACTTCCTATATAAATGATTATCTTGCTTGTTGTAGGTTTGTATTATTGAGCTGGGAGGTACAATAGGTGATATTGAAGGAATGCCCTTTGTTGAAGCTTTTAGGCAGTTCCAGTTTAGAGTCAAAAAAGAGAATTTTTGTTGCGC
This sequence comes from Augochlora pura, assembly GCF_028453695.1. NCBI lineage: Eukaryota > Metazoa > Arthropoda > Insecta > Hymenoptera > Halictidae > Augochlora > Augochlora pura. The sequence goes on from NC_135775.1 coordinate 10,851,572, forward strand.
TCATGTATCACTAGTGCCACAAGTACGAATCTATATTTCTTTAAATAATTCTTCTTCAGTGTCATAGATCTTGACTTTGAACTTTAGCCAACTATTAGCTAGTTTATTCTTAGACTATAGAAACATATGCAGTGAGACACAAAAATATTTGTTCCTTTCTCTATGGATAATTTTAAGGAAGTAGTTATAAAAGTATTTTGTTTGTAGCCACGATCTACAGGAGAACCAAAAACAAAGCCAACACAGTCCAGTGTAAGAGAGTTACGTGGATTGGGATTATCTCCAGATCTTATAGTTTGTAGATCTGAGAAACCTATAGGTGATGTAGTCAAAGAGAAAATTTCAAATTTTTGTCATGTTGCCCCAGAACAAGTAATAAACTCTCCCGTTTTTACTTATTTTCATTTAATTTTGGAATTCAATTAAGAATCCTAATGTAATGACTATTTTTCTAGGTCATAACTATACATGATTTATCATCCATATATCGTGTTCCATTATTAATGGAATCACAAGGTGTCATTGAATTTTTGAATGACAGACTACAATTACATATAATTATGCCACGTCCACGATGTTACATGCGGAAATGGAGAGACTTGGCAGATCGATTAGATCACTTACGAAAGGATGTAAATATTGCATTGGTAGGAAAATATACCAAGCTAGAAGATTCCTATACATCTGTTACAAAAGCATTGCAACACGCGTGCATTCAAGTTGGTCATAAACTTAATTTAACGGTAAAATACTAAAAATACTATTCGTTATTCCATAATGATGATAATAATAACTTTATGTTATCTTACTTCGTTGTTACTATCTTTCAGTACATAGAAGCTGATCATTTAGAAGCAACCAAGAAGACATCTGACCCTGTAGTATATCACGAAGCTTGGCAGAAGCTTTGCAAAAGCGAGTAAGTCCTCATATTCCGAAACAAGTTCTGTTTCATGTTTATTGAAATGATGTGTATTATCTTTAGCGGTGTAATTGTGCCAGGAGGTTTTGGTAAAAGGGGAATGCTAGGGAAAATGGAGGCATGTAAATGGTGCAGAATACATGACAAACCATTTCTTGGAATTTGCCTGGGTCTGCAAGTGGCTGTTATTGAATTTGCACGTAACGTTTTGAACTTGGAGACTGCGAATAGTACAGAAATTGAACCAGATACAGATCATCCCGTTGTTATCGATATGCCGGAACACAACCCTGGTCTAATGGGAGGAACTATGAGAGTTGGAAAAAGGCGTACTCGCTTTACAGACCATAATTCCATTATAAGTTAGCAAAGCAATTATAAAATATAAATCATATTTGTGCATGTTTGACTATAATTTTTTGTCTAGAACAATTATATGGAAACAAGAATTACATAGAAGAAAGACATAGGCATAGGTACGAAATTAATCCAAAGTATATTACGGACTTACAAGATGCTGGACTACATTTCGTAGGTGAATAAACTACATTAATAATCGAATCTTCTAAAAATTATGTGAATGTTCATACTTTAATATAATAAAATCTTTTTATCAGGTCATGATGACGATAATCTACGTATGGAAATAGCAGAGTTAGAAGGGCACACTTATTACGTTGCCACACAATTTCATCCAGAATACTTGTCTAGACTTTTGAAGCCCTCACCTCCATTCTTAGGACTTATTTTAGCAAGCATTGGTAAATTAAAGTCTTACTTAGCTAGAGGTTGCAGACTTTCACCAAATCAAGTTAGCGATACTGAATCAGGTAATAAATAATTTAACTTAATTATATTTTATAATTGCTGTAATTTAAATCGTATTCTCTACTTCTAATAGATAATGAGTATGTGACTGATCCGTTGACAAAGCAACAGTTTATAAGCGACGCTAGTAGGAGTGGTAGTACAACATCCGGTACTAATGATTAAGTCTATTAATTTATCTTGTTAGGAAAAAATATTTTTAATGACAAAATACTATTCCTTTATACATACAGTAGATCGACTAAAATTTACGTTAGAAGAAAGAAATATAGGAAATACGTTTAATTATCTGTGTACGGTATCAAACTTAGAATACTATTTATTTTTGTTCTATGCATATGTATGTCACATGATACGTGTCACAGATCTGACACTAATGGAGATCATTATAATATAGTTTTACACTGACTCCATTGAAGTATTTGAATCTTCTGCTGTCTTATCAAAATGTTTAACAAATAACATTTCTGTAGGAATAAAAATAAGTAACGAGATGTAATTATTAGAACATTGATTTTCGAAATTCATTTGATGAAATTGAAAAGTAAGTTGAATGCATATACAAATAATTATACACTACAGATAATAAATTTATTTCTGTTCGAATTATTACGCATCATCTTTGATCATGTTGAATTCTAATTACTAATATCTTCCTTTTGTAATATATGTACTTCGCAGTTTCAATAAAAAAACTTATTACATTCTATGTGAAAATAAATGTATCTCTATTTTTATAAATCATGCTTTTCAGTCAATTTCGTTATTCCTCCTAACTTGTAATCAAATGCAAAATTAACATGTCTTCTGGCATGTTACTGGAAATTTGTTATTATTATGACATAATCGTATTATCGATTTTTCTTTATTGAGCAGCACATGTGTTCTGCTGAGTAGAGTATATAAAGAATACACTGGCATGTTATAATAAAACTTTTTCTTGGTATAAAAATGATATATATATATGTATATGTGTGTGTATATATATATATTTTTATATATATATATATATAAAATACACACACTCGCTGTTTCACGTACAGTATACAATTAGTCACATTGGATTAAGTTAAGTTACAATAGCGATTTCAGATCATTATGGGTCAATTAAAATAAAATATCTGTAACACATAATAAAACAAAGTAAACAAATAAATACAAAATAAAAATAATTAAAATGCATTTTGGACGGTAAGCATTACAAATAATACTGAGAACATTTTTTTCAAAAAGAAATCTAAATATTTTACATATAATGAGAAGCTATTAATGATTTCGTTGGCATTCTTATCTATACAAATTTATATTTTTGGTGACATAAGAGATTTCAACATGGCAAATAGATAACACAACGCTTGAATTTTACGAAAAAATGTTATCAGATGGATTAGTCACTAATAATTTGACAACTAATAATAATAACGAAGGTACTTGATACAGTAGAGTACAAAAGTTATAACTACGCTACTTTCCTATGAAGATATACAGAAAATACATGAATATTCAGCATACGTTGCTATCCTGCCGTGATGTTCAGTCTAAATTACAAAAGTACAATAAATACTTATGCACCTCACAGTCTAAAGTAACAACGGTTCGCAATTACAATTTTATCATACTATCCCTTAAATGTTTCGTAACTTACAAATAATGTACTACTTCGATTTAAGCATTGGGATACAAATTTTGTTTACTGTTTTTACTATTGTAAAAATCAACTATTGTTCTGAAATATAATACTAACCTGTTGCTTTTTTGTATAATAAAATTCAATTCGTATGTTTGATATTCAGTAAAATATTAAGTGAATATAAATGATGATTTCAAATATTCAATGTTTCATACTTCAAGGAGAAAAATTTTATTCGTTATGTACCAGGCTGATTTAATTTTATTTATACGATACTCGAATGTAACTTCTTATATTCTACGAATTAGTTAGATTTCTCTGTGTGTAAATTTCTTCCACAGAACTTATTCTCTTTCCTTATTATATCATTTATCATTACATCGAAACAGTAAAAGTTAAAGTTCCGTATTGTTCTATGAAATCCTTCGTATGACACTTAAAGTGCACTTATCGTAAGCATATTTTTACCTATCAATAAATTCTACAAACGATACAGTAGCAATACAACTTTATATTTAGATGAACCATTCCTTTTTCTTTTGAACTTGATGGCCTGTAGTCGAGTGGACGACAGCTGAATCCGGATCTAATGCTATTTCAGCACCTTTGTCCTCTTGTGTCAAATATTCACCTTTATGTCTTGACATGTATCTTCCTATAAGTACAGCCATTATTACTAACGCTATTATAATGATAGCCAGTACGCTACCTAGAATAGCTGTGTCAGTTTCGTTGTACGCAGCTCGAACTTTTTCTTCGTCCACCTCTGGAGGTGGACGTGTTTCAACAACATCTGGAGGATGTGTGATCGGTTCCACACCGCAAAAGTCCTCTGTGAGAGGTGTGCCAAGTGTGCGAACATTTGCTGGTCCATCCTCTTGGAAAAGTAACTTCAGAGGATATATATCATCAAATTCGACTCTGGATATGCATCCTGCGAATCCCTCTGTCATGGATTCGTTCTTTCCAATGTACATGTACTGAATATTGTTAAATTGAGCATCCGCGGACGTTTTGATGTTGAAATGAAACTCCTTTGGTTCGTAATTGTCGACTTGCAGGACAAGAGTAGATCCTGAGTTCTTCCTGCCTACTCTGACGTCATGGTATTGTCCCAAGCCAAAGTGTTTGTTCGGAAATATCACTTCTTGTCGTTCAAAGCCAAAGTCGAACACCACGCGCAAGTGTCCGCTGTTCGAGACCATGATTGTCATATACTCTCCGGAAATATTTGAAAACAGTCCAAGCAAGAAACCTTTCGGATTGGTTGTAGTAAAACCGACCCTGATCTTCTCGGATATCGTTGAACGCCAGCTGCCCATGAAGTCATACTTTATTATCGAGCTAGGGCGCATGTTCACACCGATTTCTGCAATTGCATTTGAAAAATAAGTACAGAACTGCTACTTAAACCAAACACTGCCAACTACGAGATATCTTGTGGTAGACGCTTACTACGACGTATCTATTAAAAATTCATTAATAACAAAAAAAACGGATTTATTTAATATCTGTTACATACTATTTATTTATTTAAAAAAAAGAACTGTTAGCGTCTAAAACAGATATCTTTAAAATAGGCTTGGCAGTCAATGTGTTAATGACTATATTATAATCTAAGTAAACAATATATACCGTCTGCACAAATGGGGCCCTTGAAAGCAGTCCAACGGCAGTCGCACGAGTACCCGTCGTATCTTTCATGGCATGTTCCATTGTTAAGACATGGATTGCTTTCGCATTTACCCATGCAACCTTCAGAGACGCCATACAGGCCTTGTCGAGTATAACTTCTAAGGTCCTGTAGCTGTCCATTTAATAGAAGCGCTCTAATACATCCCACATAGCCGTCCCTATAATCAGTTGTGGCACCTACCACAAGATCTGATGTCAGATGAAGCGCTCGTACTGGTCCTGGAGGCTCTCGCACTTCATTTTTTAATGCCCCATCTACTACTATTCTAGCTTCTTTACGATTTCTTTCCACAGATACAGAGTGCCATCGATTGTCAGCCAATCTATAAGAGGTCTGAACGCTTACAGTTAGAGGACCGCCACCTGCCAAGTACTGGAACTGAATCTGATTCCCGCTATTTATAGAAATTTTAATGTAATCCGTAGGCCCTTTGCTGTGAATTATAACTGCATTGTCAATCGTTGTTTTGAACTCAAAAAAGATGTCACCGCTGTGACCAATGTCAAAGGTTGGGAGATTGATAGTGGCGTCAACAACACGGAATGTTACTACATTCTTGAACAAATCTACAAGAAAACAAAAGAATTCGAGATTACATTAATTGGGACAATATATCATATTAGGACATAATGTGATTAATCACAAGGAACAAGTGTACAAGGAACATAAGTAGCTACAAATTTGTGATAGTTTGGGAGAATAAATCTAATGACTATCATATTACAGCAACTAATACAATGTACCGAATCCTGATATGCATTGCTTGCACATCAGGATCCACGACTACGTTATGGAACTTTATGTCTTACCTGATCTTACCTTGGTGGTGAACCAAGGTAATTCAGAACCTTTCAAAGAATTTAAAATAAATTAAGTTTCCTTGTTCACATGCATGAAGTTGACGAGAACTTTTCAACCTACCATCTCCCTCACAGATAAGAGGCCCAAGTGTGTAACGTCCTTCCTTTTCATCTACCGGTGTACCAGTGTCACCGAATCGCAATTGTTTAACAGGAAGATACTCCTTTTCGGTAATATCGCCGCTGTCTTCGAGAGGACCATCCAGATCAGAATCGCAATTACACCATTTCGTAGGATCTGCGCAATTTCCGAGAATACCGCACTCGCATTTGCGCGATCCTGCCAAAGCTCCACCCCAATAGTCCATTTTCTGATTATTTCTGCTGACCCACCACGAGTTCGGTCTAAACTCACTTCCTTGTGGTACTGGACCGATTAAATCATGTTTAATACAATCTTACCATAAGTTCTTAATCACAATTTTGCTTAAAATAAGTACCTGGAGAATTGAACAACTTTGAACGTACACATTCGTAACTGATCCTCTGTCTACAACTTGTGGACCGGTTTAGAAGTGCTTCAATCTGATCCATGTCAGCGTCATAGATAATATCTTGCACAAAACTACCTGGTTCTTGGAACCCATCCACAGGCGTAATGCGTTCATTGTTGTGCCTTACAATAGTTCTTACACGTCCATCAGTATAAAATTCACAAACTACAGGAAATGGTTTCAGTGGACCGCTTCCGTCCACATCTATTTTAATATCTGCTCGCTGATTCACTGAATTTATATTTTTGTATGCCTCACAAGAAAGTGGATTTAGTGCTATAAAAGCAAGGAAATATTAGAATGAGCAATGCTAAAAGTTTGTTACCAATACAATATCATGCTAACTTACAAGTATGGCATACTGCCCCTGTATAACCCGTATTGGCACAGTCACAGAAGAATTCATCAGAATTTTGACGACAAATGCCAGAATGTTTGCATGGGTTTGGATTGCAACGATCCATCATCTGGCAAGCATCAAAGACGACTTCGTTCTTGCAACAATATTCTTCTTCCTTCCAATCAGTTGGAAGCTTGTAATTGCCATCGATGCTTATCATTCGCATACAACCAACAAAACCACGATTGCTTTCTATTCCAGTTACTCCACCTATTAAATACACTGGTCCCGTTATCATCTCCAATATCCGTTTAGTTCTCATCGGTGTTCCATCGACATTTAAAATTAGACTATTTTTTGATATTGTCAGAATGACTTGATGCCATTTGCCATCATTGAATTTCTCGTTGAAATTATCTAAAACTACTAGAGGATTTTCTTTTGTTTGTATGTCGACCTTCAGTTTTCCGTCTTCTAAATACAACTACAAGGAGTAAGACGAAATATTATCAGGTTTTAAAAGAACAAGTTAGAATGCATATAGAAAAAAGTTGATTTACAAACCTTCACAAAACCTGGAGATGTAAACTGGTGATATAAAATGATTCCTTTATCTTCGTATGTCCGAAACGTGAGGGAAACATTCATGGAAGATATTCCCTCGTATCCTTTCAGTCTTGCATATGATCCCTGAGTTAAAAATGTAACGGGAATTATAGGTGGTTCTGGACAGCTGTAGATTGTATTAACTCTATAGTATCTCAAGTTTTCTCCAGTGATTTCAGTTTCCCTTAAGTCATGGATAATACTAGTGGCATTTAAGTAAAAATTTTCTATACACCCTGTGAAATTCTGATTAACCACTAGTCCATCTTGTTTGTTAGGAACGCCGCCAATGTAAAGCTACAAAATTTTTTATTAATGTCAACTACAGATTCAATTGAGTAAAATAGATTATTAATTTTTTTCAAACTACTTACTGCCCTATTTAGATCCAGTCTGTGAAATTCTCCTTTGACTCTTCCTTTAATTAATACTCTATCTACAGAAAACGATATATTTTTTCTATTGCGTGATATCAAAACATCATGCCACATATTGTCGTCCAATAAACTCCCAACAGATAAACTCGTCATAACTCCAGACCCAAGATCAATATTTAATATCATCCTGTTGTCTTTTAGTTGCAAAGCTATATAATCTCCTTGTGTGCCACGGGAGTACATCAATACTCCATCTGCATTATTCGTTTTGAATCGAAAACGTATAAAGTGTCTATCAGTTTCTATTGGTTCTCTTAATAAATCATACCGCAGCAGGGATGATCCATTGAAGGAAAGAACGTCAGACACTGCGAACAATGATAAAAGGAAGAAGGTAGTATTTATAATTTATCATTCTCTATCGTAAAGTATTCATATACTTACCATAATTGCAACCATACAATTCTAGTCTCAATGATATTCTGTCCCGCCATCGAGTTGGATTTATTCGAATCCATTGCGCTATGATCGGTACCTCAAATTTATTAAGTTTTATGGTGTCCCCGTCTATATTTCCCTTGAACATCTATTGCAAAAAGATAAAATCAAACCTAAGTTCTATATTTATAGAAATGTCAATATGATTTAATCATTTGTAATAAGTTTGTATGTAAAATTCTGTCATAGTATTGAGCGATAAAGGTCTGAGTTTATGTTAGTAAAACGGAATTGAGGTGAGTACAACATTAATAGTATTTGAAATCATTTTCAGTAAGAATAAATGACAATGAATCAAAAAGTGTAGAGTAGATATCTCAGCATGCTTTTTTGTAGGCATATTAGTACATCATTGTTAATTACGAATGCAAAGCATAGATGCAAATATAAAATGTTCTATTAAAAGATATTGTTCGCAGTGAAAGAAGTGAGTTCTTGTTTTAAATTGTACAAACAGGTGCATACAGCATTCCTCTTGTACTTTCGTCATTTCAAACGCGAACGTCAATTTTAATGCGACTATTATATACAATAATTTATAAGAAATTATATGAAAATCTGAAGGCACAGCAATTTCTTCTATGCCTTTACCAATTAAAGAAACAACTTCCACCATATAAATATAAAAACCATATTCCCATTATTTAAAAGGATGGAAATGCTAGAAAGTAAAATAAAATCATAGTCCCATTTTGCATAATATGTACATTATATAATACATGTTATACACCGAAAATATTATTGTATGCGTATTTCAAAAAGTTTTTGTTTAGAGAAGTTCTACGTTTTTTTATAATCAGTATCTCTATTAATACCTCATCTACACCATCTTGGCTCTCATAACTGGCCCAGGCTTGCCCATCATCAGAGTACTGAACAATGTATTCTGTCACATACTCGTTAGTATGAGCACGACCTCGTGTGGCAATGCTGCGTATCTCATATCTGTCCCCCAGTTCCACAGTAAGATGTTGATCATAACTGCTAAGCTCTGGTGACCACGTAGAACCTCCTGCAAAGCCCAGCCCCATGTCCATGTGTAAAAGAAAAGAGTGGAAGCAAAGCGGATAAATAGAAAGAAGAAAGTAATGTTGTGAGTAATTAAATGATCACGATGACTCCTTATCTCGTTTTAGTAAACACATTTCAAAGACTTGCAGTGCACATACAATGATAATTACAGTCGTATTTCTGAATCAAATGACTTATTTATTAAAAAGCAAATATTTACGACAATTTCCGGTGTAAGAGAAAAATCATATATGATTGTAATATGCACAACATGTAAATTTTAATTGCCATACAGCCATTTCTGAGCAAAGGAAACATTCTCAATATACAATTTGTGCAAAACATGCATTTGATACCTACCTAAAAATCCAGGAAACAGGGTATGGTTATAGGAAAAGTTATTTATTAAGTATTTTATTCAGATTAGGATAATTCATTAAGTAACAAGCATTGAAATTATACCAAATACTACAGCTACTATAATAACATAGTACAGCAAGTATATGTTAGCACTTAAGCAACAATATTAAGTAACATGTACCTTCCTAATTAAAATCCTCTGATGGATTATGGCTACATTAGCACAGACACTGATTGGAAAGTGTAGAAGATTGGTTTACCTTAACATTACCATCTTCTTCTTTGTAATCAACGTAGTCCAGGCCATTCGTACCATAACTGATACCATACTCCATAACATACTCTTTTTGCACTGCTCGTCCCTGGGTCGCCACAGCTGTGATGTTCATAATTTGACCCAGGTCGACAATAAGGTACTGACCAAAGTCTGAACTGCTAGCCGTCCATGCGTTTCCGCCTACGCCACAACATATACGCATGCATGCAACTCAAAATGAACTTAAGAAAGCAGCCGTATTTAACAAGATACATCTATCAGAGAATTAAGTATTACAATACTCGTTATGTAGATAACATTAAACTAATTTATGATAACACAATTTATAAAAAATTCATCTTACATTGCAAAATGTAGTTTCTACATAGAGCTTGTAATACTTACATTAAACATAGTCACATTCATTGAGCAGTTGAATTAACAAGTTCTTTTGATATTATTATCCAAATTTTATTGTAATAGATCAAAGCAATAATTCGTAAAGAAGAAATAAAAGAAGATAAGCTGTAAGATTACATGTTATTTTTTGAATAATCCTTTTCCCAAGCAAGAATGAGAAAGTACAACCACTATTACAGGTAAGTGTATTGTAAATACATATATATTTTTACTGTAATACAAGTGCATAAATAAAATGGAAACTTATATTTTGTTTATATATGTATATATAATTTCTTTCAGCCAATAAATAACATTTTAAAGGTTTTATTTGAAATATGTAAAAGAAAACCATGTTTAATGTAGCTAATTTATGAATCAAGTTATGAGAAATATTATGTAAAAAGGTGAAATAAACTCTATACAATTGTTTCTTATAAATTTATTACACCTACTGACTTAAATTTATACAGTTATATCTGTACATCTCTGTTATAAGTAAAAGAATACCGTTATCCGTGAAAATGTATAATAATGTATAAAACAACTTGTACATTGGATTTCAAATACATTATGGATGTTCTTCCTTTTCAAAATATTTTTCCATGTATTTTACATCTTCAGGAAACAATGGAATAGTATTTTTAAGAAGTTTGTCAACATTTATAATTTCGAAGAAAGTATTTTGTGAGCAAGGTGCTTTCCTATTTTCTTGTAATGTTACAGCCACACAATGTTTGGGATCTAACAATGTTTCTTCAAACAACCATTCCTGTTTTACACCATTTATATTCAAAGTTGTATCAGTTGTAATATATTTATATTTAAGCTTTGAATTTGTTTTGAAATCAAGTGTTCCGAGATCTATGGTAATACCTATTCCTATAGCTTTTACATAACTTTCTTTTAAAGCCCAGTGTCTACAAAACATTTCAATTTGTTCCGAATCGTTCATAGATGAGTGTTTTATTTCACTCCATTCTGAAGATGTGAAATTTGTATTCATTATTCGAAAGAACTCAGATAATTGTCTACCACCACTATAATCCAGTTTCATTACATCAACACCTAATTTCACGTTTCTTGTTTCCCCTGCCAATACCGTGTAATCACCTTGATGAGACACATTAAAATTTAAATTTGAAGAAGTTCCACTTAAAATAGGCCTATTATGCTCATCCCTTATAAACACTATTTCGTTGTAAGGAATATTTCCATACTCATTAATAAATTTTCTCATCAACAGTCTACCTGCAAGAGAGGCCTTAATATCCTTACGAAATACAAATCTTCCTAATCTTTCTTTCTCTTCTAACTGTATACAAGAAATTGCATATGCAAATTCCTTTTCACTTGGATTCCATTCCATCCATTTAAATGCCCATCGTATGCTTTGAAACATTTTATATCATAAACTTTATCCAATAACTTAAACTATTACTTTCTTAGTAAAATCTTTCTTAAATTCTTATTTCTTCCTGTTCTTAAAACACTGCTTTTTTTAAAAAGTACTTGTCTTTAAAAAACCAGGCTACTCTTTAGCATCCACCTGAAGCAAATAGACAGACAAGATAACATTACTACAGATCTTAGAAAATTTATTTAAAATACAAAATTAATACTAATTGCTTGAAACAAAACAGAAATATAGACATTGCAAAAGAATGTATTTAGATGTACAGAATAACTGTGCAATGAGTCAGTCAGTTTAATTCAGCTAATTTAGATCTGAAGTTCTTTTAATTGAGGTAGGCATGTGGGTGTTTATAAGATCAACGCCTATTTAACACACTTTGCTTTTCTATATATTATCTCTTTCTCAATCTAGGAACACAGATACACACAAAATAATATTTAATACACTACCTGCTTTTTGTTATTAAATTCAATTTCATATACAGATAAAGGAAAGCACTCTTAACAAATAGATATATAGTATTGCTTTTTCAAAGGTATAATGTATATATGTCGATATATAATATACAAATGGCAAGCAACAAACTACTAATAGTGGATTCTATATTTTTGTGAAAATAAGTAACATAAGAAGTCTTATTAGACAAATCTGTAGAAAAATGTGCAATTCAAAACTATGGGAAAATATGAAACAAAATTACCATTTAGCCTTGCGTTATATGGACCTCTTCCAGGTAACTCCGATGTGGCTCTCAAATGAGCTTTATCCAAAAGCGGTTCATAGCATTCATCGTCTAATTAAAATAAATATTAAAGTTATATAACATATGTAAATAAGTAGGATTTGATTTTTGTTGTTCACAAATCGCATGGGTGGTAAATATCGATTATCTCCTAGGCGGCGACATAGGACAAAATCGACCCAGGTATTGCAGAAATCCTATTTTGCTTATTAAATTCGTAACGAAAGGTGACGTAATAACCTCCACTTACTGCATCTATATAATTATATTATAATTATTTTTTAGTTAAAATGATCATTCGACATTCTATAGTACAATTCAAAATTCAATTTTGTATAAACTAGATATGAAAATGCTATGGCGGAAATGTTATGACAAAAATGATTGTTACTGAAATGCTACAATGTATGAAACGCATACAATCGTTATCCATTAACGTTCGAAATAATGTCTATCATTTCACGTTAATGCTGATATATTAGAAGCAACATAAGTTTGAGTTTATTCAATTCTCAGTTGGTCTGTTACATGTTAACTTGACTACGCCATGTTGTAAAGTGGGCTTGGCTATATTGAATCATCTTGGGAAATTGTTAAGGTTCGGTTTTTAGTATCGTAGACAAAACACGAGTACTTACACGCAGATGTGAATGAATTACTTGCAAAAATGAACACAAGCACAAAACACCTTATAGTATTCATGATATCATTGCCCTTTCAGAGAGCAACTCTTATAAAACGTTCTCTTGAGAAGGAAGCGTCGTTAAGTCAAAACTGTTACTGCCTTACTGTTGCTAAATTCCCATCAGTTATGTTACTTTACTGTCACGCACACGACGGCACTATTTTTATGGCGTTTGTATGCTGGCGCCATCTGTAGCACCTACAGAATTATCATCTGCAGATAATTTTGGCGAACATTTCGAGCGCGAACAAGGTATAGATAAAATGTGGAAACATACAGTAATAAAACCTACTTCTACATGGTTTTCTTACTCCTTAAAGTAGGGTGCATATCCTCACCATTTTATTGCACAAGGCTGAAGAGCAAGATTACCACTACTACGCATGCGCACTACCTCACGATCTATATGCTAAATTCTATTAGCAGAATGGTCTAGTAAATGGCTGCGATTTCGAGCCACAACCAATTTTTGTCTTCGTCGCCCACGGCGAAGAAGGTATACACTGATGTTCTCAGATGGTCCCTTCACCAACCGCACCTCTTGACGTTATTTTTTGGAGTTTGGGAATTCTTTTTTCTGTCGGTAATAAGATGTCTGATGTTTGATGAGTTTCTGAGTCCTGACGAGTTTGTTTAGCCTGTTTGGGGTGGTTATCTCTATGCGGACCTGTGCGCATAGGACCATTTGGTTTGACCGCAAAACAAAAGAGATTCCACGAAGCGAGCAGTACAAGGTGTCTCTCAGATAGACGTGGTTAGGTGTAGGAATACACTAAAAGTGCTCGGCTATACTCAGCGCGTAATATGAATCAGTTATGAATCACTCTATCATTTCTAGCGTGCGCGTGACACAATGAAGGATGAACACGTCGTAACAAACGGAAAGCAGCGTATATCCTACTAACATAGCTTATACACCGAGTTCACTGTAACGTCATGTAGATACATAATTCGTTTTTGCTTTAGGCAAAATATTTGATACCGTGTCTATAGGTCTAAGCCGAGGTTTAGGCTCTCAAGACAGGATTTACTTTTTATTCAAATGCAAATATCTCGATCAAAATGTATTGGGTTGGCAACTAAGTAATTACGGATTTCAAATAAGAAGGAAAATTCAATTCTTTTGCTTAAAAATATAGGTTTATCCAATTAGACAAATCAATTTTGACACTGCCTTTCTTTCAAGGCTTCATTTTAATATACTGTATATAACATAAAAATCGTGCTTGCGATGCTTGCTTTTTTGGAAATAATGTAATAAAACATGTCTGAAACGCGCCCCTTGCCCTTCCATCTTCAAACTGTAATAAAAACGAAACTAAATAATTAATCGGCGCAATTTTCTTACTAAATTAAAGGTGGAAGTCCAAACAGCAAGAAAACAATATAGATCAGGTGCTTTAATCCTCCCTGTTTGGAAATAATACAATAAAATATGTCTAAAATGCGCTTCTTGCTCCTCCATCTTCAAACAGTGATAAAAACGAAACTAAATAACTAATCGATACAATTTTGTTACTAAATTGAAGATGAAAGCCCAGACAGTAAGAAAACAATATAACTGAATTACTTTGAACACGTTGACAAAACAAAAGAATGTGCTGGGATCATCTATTAACAAAATCCGCAATCACTTAATTGCCAACCCAATAGTTATACAGGTGCGGAGGAGTAGCAGTGTATGGGAAGATGAAATTAAATCTGGGCTTTCACCATTCAAGAAGAAGTAAAAGTAAGAATTTAACTTCTAAAATCGTACAAATACAAGTTAAATATAGGAATTCTGTTTTTTCATTGGACGAAATAATTGACGGTTTCGAAGATTTGTACATTTACAAGTCAGATACAGATATATGTGGTTCCTTTTTAAATTTACAAAACGCATTTTTTTAAGTTTCCTTATTTTATATAAAAATGTTAAAAAGCGTGAGTTCTCTTGTTTTGTTATTTCAAGTCGTAACAAAATTGAAAAGAAAGCGTTTAGTCATTGTTTAGTGAAGTAGTTTCTTTATCATCTAAAATAAATTCAAGTCAGTTAGTCCAGATTTAAAGAATATCCATATACATACATATTTGTCCCAAAGTCAATCGTGGAAGTACGTTTCATTCATTCAAATATCGAATCTTTTTTTTATAAAATAGTACTATTTGAACAAATAAACAATACCACTGTAATTAAATAAAGCGGAGCAAATATTTTTATTATGCATGATTTATATTTTATTTTATTTCATTTGTCTTATAACATTGTAACTTAGAGATGGAAAAACAAATAAGAGAAAATAGATGGCATAAAAGATAGAAGAACAATTCCATTTACATTATATGAGATTTTTACAGATTATGAAGAAGACGTCACACCAACGAACTACATCATATTGGCGTCTTACGAAAACATGCTAATTATAGTGTAGTATATAGTAGTATGTATAGTACTATAGTACTACACTAATTATAGTGTAGTATATAGTACTACTTTACTATGTAGTATATAGTAAATATAATAAAAATGAATTATTATGCAAGTTTAATCGAGACAAAAAAAGCATCCAATACTTCGTTTGTCGTTTTGCTATTAGATGAATTGGTGCTATCATCATTTATTTCGATATTTTATATTGGAACACCGAAAGGCATATTGTTTATAACGGATTAATTACAACTTAAATATTCGAAATATTATATTATATGTGTACACTGTTAGGGATCTCTTCTAGGTTTTCTAATCATAAGAGTGAAATTTCTATCGCAAACACGTCGTTTGTGCTTCTATCTTCAGATTAAAAAAAAAAGTTCACTCGTTCAAAATAATCGAATCAAATCGATTTCGATTTTCCGTAATATGGAGAACTTAACAGTTACGTATCCATTGTAAAGTTAAAGCGGAAAGAAACCAATCTGCTAAATACGCGTTTGGTAAATTTTAACGATCTACTACTTGATCGATAATCACTTAACAAATATTAGATTAATAAACACATTATGGACAACGAAGTCAGTTCTATCAACGAGATGAAGAATGATGAAGTAGCGGATGGTAACGACGATCAGAAGGAACAAGAGTTAAAAGATGAGAAGACAAACATACTGCGGAAAGATAATGACATAAATCGTTTCGAGAGTTCAGCTGATGTCTACGCGTGGTTTGATCAGGATGACGACGATGATTCAAAACTCAATAAAGAATGGGATGCTGAAGAATGGGAACGATGTTGGTCTTAATATTTCCGAATAATTTAACCATTTTAAATGCATGGAAACGATAAAGTTGATTTTTCTAGCTCCGTCTAAAGAAACGGTTGATTGGGAGAAGGAGGCAAAGGGAACGGTGCATCTCGATATCGATCATGAGCCAACAGAAAGACGTAGAACCATTTATGAATTGGACTCGTATTCTTCTACTGGTTTATCGGCTGCGGACATTCTCAAGCTTAGTTCCATCGACATTGAACCTGAGCCTCGAAAAGAAGTTCGATACTCGACATCACTGGTAAAAAATAATTCAAAAACTGTTCTAATACTTAGAGGGTGGGTTCTTTCTTTTTCATCCTAAACGCTTTACTTACTGACGCGATAATTACACAGTAAGGTGACCTTGCTCATTCTCGGTGAAACCAAATTTTCTCATTTTTCGGACATGCCCTAGGATTATCACAGTAACCGAAAAGTATGTGTGTGTCAAATTTTAAATTGATTGGGTATTGGGAATTTGTGCCTCATTGAACATTTTATTTTTCAGAATTGCCCTTCTCTATCATAGTATATAGAGATACAGTAAATTCTCCACAATTATCCTTCAGCTTGTAAACAAAAATGGACAATTTGGGAAGAGTTTTTATAGTTTCTCGTTCTTTTGATTTTAGATGTTGCTCTGAAATCGTTTATCTCGGATCTAAGTATATTGTAAATATACAGGTTTATATCTCATCCTCTATCACTATACGGAAATAAAAGGCAATGTTAATGTAAAAAAAGAAATCATAGCCTGAAAAACTGATAAAGTAATAAATATTAATATTAATTACAATATATTATTTATGGTAAAACACCTAACTTAATTACATCGAATAACTTCTAAATTATAAGTTGTACAAACAAAAATTATTTCTACA
This sequence comes from Augochlora pura, assembly GCF_028453695.1. Classification (NCBI taxonomy): domain Eukaryota; kingdom Metazoa; phylum Arthropoda; class Insecta; order Hymenoptera; family Halictidae; genus Augochlora; species Augochlora pura. The sequence goes on from NC_135775.1 coordinate 10,868,805, forward strand.
AAATTGCGTGGTATCAATGAGCATGGAAAAACAAATTCAAATATATGATTTTACGATAATTATAATGAAGAAAAACAATTTGAAAATAAAAAATTTTCAAGTTCGACAAGGCAGGGGCTGTAATGATGTCACAATTTTAGGTGTCCCGTAAAAAATTCAATAACTAAAAAATTAGGTCTAACTAATTAGACCTAATAAAATACTGTCTAACTATTAGACAGTAGTTCATAATGCATAGATGAATGATCTTCGACGAACAGGCTACGTGCCTTTTGTTATATATTATAACGTTAATATCATGTTCAATGTAGAAATTCATTGTTTAATTACAGATTTAATTTTTTCAGGGCATGCCAGGCATAGCTAGGATAAACTTATCACCGTTGACGCAAAAAGTAATTGGTTGCGTAATAGGGGAGAACGTTAGCACTGAGTATCCATGGATATTTGTCCGAAAGGAAATAATCGAGGACAATATAGATCTTCATGAAGACAGCAGCGACTTTTTGCCGGTGAAAGATGAAATACACGAGTTCGCAGAGCAGAAGATACTTATCGGCTACATGCCATCGTTGACGCAGGAGGGTCAGTTCTACATTTGCTTGACCCCAGAAGGACAACATGCTGTGGTAGAATATATAAAGAGGCAAAGGGAAGAACACGAGAACCGTGTCAGAAATACGGTTTACAAACCACTAGGCGAATGGCAAGAATTAGGAAGCACCGATGAGATTGAAACGACCATTGTTACAGGGTCACGGCCGCTCCTAGAGATCGAGGTAGAAGACGAGAACAAGACGCGGAAGCAAATTACGAGAACAGAAATAAAACTGTGTTGCTCTACTAGTTTGTGTCTACGGCGAATATACTCAACGTGGAGCTGGACTTGGTGGACAGAACAGCCAGTGACCAAAAAGACGGGTACATCGAGCTGCTGCCTTACCGCGAAAGCTTCCAAAATATTTCTCGAAAGTTGATGTGTGCCGCGATCCAAGTAACGCCAGAGAATAAAAACGCGGAGACTCAGACGGTGATTTCGACGCCTGCAAATCGCTGGACCCAGTATAGATACGGGTACCAGTCTCCAGAGATTTCCTCCTTCACCGAAGAACAACTGGAACAACTGAGAATCTTCCTGCACCGTTTCACAGACGAAGTGTGCGATGAAGTCTGTAACTATAAAAATATAATAGATTCGATGCTTTTACTTTCGTTATTTTACATTTGAATGAAGACGATCGTACCTGGTATTCATCTATAGCTTCTATTAAACGCGACGTGGGACATCTACTCGAACGATTACATGAATCTCGTACGCGATCCAAGCGATACACAATGGTCCGTGCCTAGAGTTTACAAGGAAAACCTGAGCTTTCATGACAGTACCCGTGTGGTGGAAAAGGTGATTAACGATATCTCGTGGCATCCATTGTGGACCGGGGTTCTGTTTGCTGCCTACGCACGATATTCGAAGTGTCATCGTCTAGTGGGTCCTAGGTCGCACGAAGATGTGAGCTTAATATGCATATCAGAAAGTATTAATTCCCTTCTTTTATATTGTTTTTCTTCGATCTACCAATTCAGATACTGAAAGCTGATGACGATAATTACGTTCTGACATGGTCGTTTAACGATAGTCTAATGCCAAAGCTGGTTCTCGAGTGCACAAGGGAGGTGACTGCTGTTGCCACGAACCCATTAGACCCAAATCTGATCGTAGGAGGCTGTGCAAACGGCCAGTTAAGTAGTTAACTTGATTTTATAGTTGAACAATTAATATTCTACTGGAATAGATTTAAACATAGTTTACTTGTATTTCTGTAGATTGTGCTTTGGCATATTCCCGGGAAAATTGAGCAAATTGAAACGGTACCGGTGAATACACCAACCCAAATAAAGTACAAGCTCGCTATAAAGAACTTGACCACCTGGCTGCGCGAAGTATCCGCCACTTACGTTATCAAGCCCACACTGCTATCCTCACTGAAAGAAAGTCAAAAAGGTGAAATAACTAATATAACGTGGCTCTCGCCTTACAGTACAGTCGATGAGAATGGTTTAATATCGTCATTGCCGGAGGATACAAATATAGATGATTTGAGTATGCAATTTGTTACCTCAAGCACGGATGGCACGATAGCTTTCTGGAATTTAAAGTTAGTGTAATCTGCTACAATTGACAAAATT